>NC_088417.1:81391081-81721081 GCF_034236695.1 Oncorhynchus nerka
ATCGACGGTATCAAAAGCAGCACTATGGTCTAGGAGCACGAGGACAGATGCAGAGCCTCGGTCCGATGCCATTAAAATGTCATTTACCACCTTCACAAGTGCCGTCTCAGTGCTATGATGGGGTCTAAAACCAGACTGAAGCATTTCGTATACATTGTTTGTCTTCAGGAAGGCAGTGAGTTGCTGCGCAACAGCCTTTTCTAAAATATTTGAGAGGAATGGAAGATTCGATATAGGCCGATCATTTTTTATATATTTAAAAAAAAAAAATATTTCACCTTTATTTAACCAGGTAGGCTAGTTGAGAACAAGTTCTCATTTGCAACTGCGACCTGGCCAAGATAAAGCATATCAGTGTGAACAGACAACACAGAGTTACACATGGAGTAAACAATTAACAAGTCAATAACACAGTAGAAAAAAAATGGGCAGTCTATATACAATGTGTGCAAAAGGCATGAGGAGGTAGGCAAATAATACAATTTTGCAGATTAACACTGGAGTGATAAATGATCAGATGGTCATGTACAGGTAGAGATATTGGTGTGCAAAAGAGCAGAAAAGTAAAAAAAAAAAAAAAAAACAGTATAAAAACAGTATGGGAATGAGGTAGGTGAAAATGGGTGGGCTATTTACCAATAGACTATGTACAGCTGCAGCGATCGGTTAGCTGCTCGGATAGCTGATGTTTGAAGTTGGTGAGGGAGATAAAAGTCTCCAACTTCAGCGATTTTTGCAGTTCGTTCCAGTCACAGGCAGCAGAGTACTGGAACGAAAGGCGGCCAAATGAGGTGTTGGCTTTAGGGATGATCAGTGAGATACACCTGCTGGAGCGCGTGCTACGGATGGGTGTTGCCATCGTGACCAGTGAACTGAGATAAGGCGGAGCTTTACCTAGCATGGACTTGTAGATGACCTGGAGCCAGTGGGTCTGGCGACGAATATGTAGCGAGGGCCAGCCGACTAGAGCATACAAGTCGCAGTGGTGGGTGGTATAAGGTGCTTTGGTGACAAAACGGATGGCACTGTGATAGACTGCATCCAGTTTGCTGAGTAGAGTGTTGGAAGCCATTTTGTAGATGACATCGCCGAAGTCGAGGATCGGTAGGATAGTCAGTTTTACTAGGGTAAGCTTGGCGGCGTGGGTGAAGGAGGCTTTGTTGCGGAATAGAAAGCCGACTCTTGATTTGATTTTCGATTGGAGATGTTTGATGTGAGTCTGGAAGGAGAGTTTGCAGTCTAGCCAGACACCTAGGTACTTATAGATGTCCACATATTCAAGGTCGGAACCATCCAGGGTGGTGATGCTAGTCGGGCATGCGGGTGCAGGCAGCGATCGGTTGAAAAGCATGCATTTGGTTTTACTCGCGTTTAAGAGCAGTTGGAGGCCACGGAAGGAGTGCTGTATGGCATTGAAGCTCGTTTGAGGTTAGATAGCACAGTGTCCAATGACGGCCCGAAAGTATATAGAATGGTGTCGTCTGCGTAGAGGTGGATCAGGGAATCGCCCGCAGCAAGAGCAACATCATTGATATATACAGAGAAAAGAGTCGGCCCGAGAATTGAACCCTGTGGCACCCCCATAGAGACTGCCAGAGGACCGGACAGCATGCCCTCCGATTTGACACACTGAACTCTGTCTGCAAAGTAATTGGTGAACCAGGCAAGGCAGTCATCCGAGAAACCGAGGCTATTGAGTCTGCCGATAAGAATATGGTGATTGACAGAGTCGAAAGCCTTGGCGAGGCCGATGAAGACGGCTGCACAGTACTGTCTTTTATCGATGGCGGTTATGATATCGTTTAGTACCTTGAGCGTGGCTGAGGTGCACCCGTGACCGGCTCGGAAACCAGATTGCACAGCGGAGAAGGTACAGTGGGATTCGAGATGGTCAGTGACCTGTTTGTTGACTTGGCTTTCGAAGACCTTAGATAGGCAGGGCAGGATGGATATAGGTCTATAGCAGTTTGGGTCCAGGGTGTCTCCCCCTTTGAAGAGGGGGATGACTGCGGCAGCTTTCCAATCCTTGGGGATCTCAGACGATATGAAAGAGAGGTTGAACAGGCTGGTAATAGGGGTTGCGACAATGGCGGCAGATAGTTTCAGAAATAGAGGGTCCAGATTGTCAAGCCCAGCTGATTTGTACGGGTCTAGGTTTTGCAGCTCTTTCAGAACATCTGCTATCTGGATTTGGGTAAAGGAGAACCTGGAGAGGCTTGGGCGAGGAGCTGCGGGGGGGGGGGCGGAGCTGTTGGCCGAGGTTGGAGTAGCCAGGCGGAAGGCATAATCGTGGATTTATCGGTGGAGACCGTGTTACCTAGCCTCAGTGCAGTGGGCAGCTGGGAGGAGGTGCTCTTGTTCTCCATGGACTTCACAGTGTCCCAGAACTTTTTGGAGTTGGAGCTACAGGATGCAAACTTCTGCCTGAAGAAGCTGGCCTTAGCTTTCCTGACTGACTGCGTGTATTGGTTCCTGACTTCCCTGAACAGTTGCATATCACGGGGGCTATTCGATGCTATTGCAGTCCGCCACAGGATGTTTTTGTGCTGGTCGAGGGCAGTCGGGTCTGGAGTGAACCAAGGGCTGTATCTGTTCTTGGTTCTGCATTTTTTGAACGGAGCATGCTTATCTAAAATGGTGAGGAAGTTACTTTTAAAGAATGACCAGGCATCCTCAACTGACGGGATGAGGTCAATGTCCTTCCAGGATACCCGGGCCAGGTCGATTAGAAAGGCCTGCTCACAGAAGTGTTTTAGGGAGCGTTTGACAGTGATGAGGGGTGGTCGTTTGACTGCGGCTCCGTGGCGGATACAGGCAATGAGGCAGTGATCGCTGAGATCCTGGTTGAAGACAGCGGAGGTGTATTTGGAGGGCCAGTTGGTCAGGATGACGTCTATGAGGGTGCCCTTGTTTACAGAGTTAGGGTTGTACCTGGTGGGTTCCTTGATGATTTGAGTGAGATTGAGGGCATCTAGCTTACATTGTAGGACTGCCGGGGTGTTAAGCATATCCCAGTTTAGGTCACCTAACAGAACAAACTCTGAAGCTAGATGGGGGCGATCAATTCACAAATGGTGTCCAGGGCACAGCTGGGAGCTGAGGGTGGTCGGTAGCAGGCGGCAACAGTGAGAGACTTATTTCTGGAGAGGGTAATTTTCAAAATTAGTAGTTCGAACTGTTTGGGTATGGACCTGGAAAGTATGACATTACTTTGCAGGCTATCTCTGCAGTAGACTGCAACTCCGCCCCCTTTGGCAGTTCTATCTTGACGGAAGATGTTATAGTTGGGTATGGAAATCTCTGAATTTTTGGTGGCCTTCCTGAGCCAGGATTCAGACACGGCAAGGACATCAGGGTTAGCAGAGTGTGCTAAAGCAGTGAGTAAAACAAACTTGGGGAGGAGGCTTCTGATGTTGACATGCATAAAACCAAGGCTTTTCGATCACAGAAGTCAACAAATGAGGGTACCTGGGGACATGCAGGGCCTGGGTTTACCTCCACATCACCCGCGGAACAGAGAAGGAGTAGTATGAGGGTGCGGCTAAAGGCTATCAAAACTGGTCGCCTAGAGCGTTGGGGGCAGAGGATAAGAGGAGCAGGTTTCTGGGCATGGTAGAATATATTCAGGGCATAATGCGCAGACAGGGTATGGTGAGGTGCGGGTACAGCGGAGGTAGGCCCAGGCACTGGGTGATGATGAGAGAGGTTGTATCTCTGGACATGCTGGTTGTAATGGGTGAGGTCACCGCATGTGTGGGAGGTGGGACAAAGGAGGTAACAGGGGTATGCAGAGTGGGTCTAGGGCTCCATTGTGAACTAAAACAATGATAACTAACCTGAACAACAGTATACAAGGCATATTGACATCTGAGAGAGACATACAGCGAGGCATACAGTAATCACAGGTGTTGAATTTGGAAAGCTAGCTAAAAACAGTAGGCGAGGCTAATCCGCTAGCACAACAAACAGCAGGTAAAATGGCGTTGACTAGGCAACGGGGCCGACAGGTAAGACAAACAAGCAGAAAGGAGTACCGTGATTAATGGACAGTCCAGCGTGCGTCAGCTATGTAGCCAAGAGATCAGTGTCCAGGGGGCAGCGGTGGATGGGCAGGGAGGCTGGGCTGGCGAGTGTTATCCAGGTTTTTAAAAACTAACAATGACTAAATAGCTTGTAGCTAGTTAGCTGGTTAGCGTCTGGAGGTTCTTGAGTGTGTCATAAAAATAAAAATAAGAGTAAAAGTAATAGCGATTCCGTATCACATTGGGTGAGGCAGGTTTCCGGAAGGTATAAACAAATTAAAAATCAAAAAGAGATAGAAAGTAAATGGGGTCAGAGAGTGATTGGGACGCGGTGGTTCAGACGGTTAGCAGGCCTGTGCTAACAGGCTAACAGTTCGTAGGCCCGAGCTAGACAAGGTAGCAGTTAGCGGACCGGAGCTTGACAAGCTAGCCGTTAGCAGGCCGAATTAGCAAGCAGGGAGATAGCGAGGGCTAGAGAGTTAACCTTTGGGGGACGTCGCGATGGGGTGAGTCTGTTTATTCCTCTTCATGCGGTGAGCTGGAGATACAGCGATTCAGAAAGCTCGCGGGCCTTGGCCAGCAGATGGATCTTTGGCGATGTCGCAGCGGAAAAGCCTGTTGAAACCCCTCGGACGATTATGTCGGCGGACCAGTCGTGATGGATCGGCGGGGCTCCGTGTCGGCAGTAGAGGGTCCAGGCCAATTGGCAAAATAGGTATTGTTGGACCTCTTCGGTTAGTCGGGAGATGGGCTTAGCTCGAGGCTAGCTCCAGGCTAACTGGTGCTTGCTCTGGGACAGAGACGTTAGCCAGGAGTAGCCACTCGGATTGCAGCTAGCTAGTTGCGATGATCCGGTGTAAAGGTTCAGAGCTTGCGGTAGGAATCCGGAGATGTGGTAGAGAAAAAGCCGTCTGATATGCTTTGGGTAGATGTCGCGCTGGTGTCCTAGTTAGCGTTGAAGACCGCTAGCAGTGGCTAGCTACTAGCTAGTAGCTAGTTAGCTGGCTAGCTTCTGATGAGGGTTCCGATTCTAAAGTATAGAAAAAGCAGATCCGTACCACATTGGATGATGCGGGTTGCAGGAGAGTATATTCAGCCTGTAGTTGGAAAGTGAGATTAAAATATGTACGAAATATATACAGAAAAAAAACGAGGAAAAACTATATTTACACTATACAGGACGGGACAAGACAAAACACACGTCCGACTGCTACGCCATCTTGGAACCAACATTTTCTGGGTCAAGGTTTGGCTTTTTCAAGAGAGGCTTTATTACTGCCACTTTTAGTGAGTTTGGTACACATCCGGTGGATAGAGAGCCGTTTATTATGTTCAACATAGGAGGGCCAAGCACAGGAAGCAGCTCTTTCAGTAGTTTAGTTGGAATAGGGTCCAGTATGCAGCTTGAAGGTTTAGAGGCCATGATTATTTTCATCATTGTGTCAAGAGATATAGTACTAAAACACTTGAGCGTCTCTCTTGATCCTAGGTCCTGGGAGAGTTGTGCAGACTCAGGGCAACTGAGCTTTGAAGGAATACGCAGATTTAAAGAGGAGTCCGTCATTTGCTTTCTAATAATCATAATCTTTTCCTCAAAGAAGTTCATGAATTTATCATGGGGAATGCTGCTTTTTAGTTAGCTTTGCGACAGTATCAAAAAGGAATTTCGGATTGTTCTTATTTTCCTCAATTAAGTTAGAAAAATAGGATGATCGAGCAGCAGTAAAGGCTCTTCGGTACTGCACGGTACTGTCTTTCCAAGCTAGTCGGAAGACTTCCAGTTTGGTGTGGCGCCATTTCCGTTCCAATTTTCTGGAAGCTTGCTTCAGGGCTCGGGTATTTTCTGTGTACCAGGGAGCTAGTTTCTTATGAGAAATGTTTTTAGTTTTTAGGGGTGCAACTGCATCTAGGGTATTGCGCAAGGTTAAATTGAGTTCCTCAGTTAGGTGGTTAACTGATTTTTGTCCTCTGGCAACTTCCGGCGCCGACAGAGATGGCCGCCTCGCTTCGCTTTCCTAGGAAACTATGCAGGAAACTATGCAGTTTTTTTTTTTTTTTGTAGTAGTTTTGGAATTGTTAGCTAGATTACTTGTTGGTTATTACTGCATTGTCGGAACTAGAAGCACAAGCATTTCGCTACACTCGCACCAACATCTGCTAACCATGTGTATGTGACAAATACAATTGATTTGATTTGATTTGATTTGGCGTCCTTGGGTAGACAGAGGGAATCTGGAAGGACATCAAGGAATCTTTGTGTTGTCTGTGAATTTATAGCACGACTTTTGATGTTCCTTGGTTGGGGTCTGAGCAGATTATTTGTTGCAATTGCAAACGTAATAAAATGGTGGTCCGATAGTCCAGGATTATGAGGAATAACATTAAGATCCACAACATTTATTCCATGGGACAAAACTAGGTCCAGCGTATGACTGTGACAGTGAGTGGGTCCAGAGACATGTTGGACAAAACCCACTGAGTCGATGATGGCTCCGAAAGCCTTTTGGAGTGGGTCTGTGGACTTTTCCATGTGAATATTAAAGTCACCAAAGATTAGAATATTATCTGCTATGACTACAAGGTCCGATAGGAATTCAGGGAACTCAGTGAGGAACGCTGTATATGGCCCGGGAGGCCTGTAAACAGCAGCTATAAAAAGTGATTGAGTAGGCTGCATAGATTTCATGACTAGAAGCTCAAAAGACGAAAACGTCATTTTTTTTGTGTAAATTGAAATTTGCTATCGTAAATGTTAGCAACACCCCCGCCTTTGCGGGATGCACCGGGATTATGATCAGTGATTAGTTCATTGACTATAATTGCCTTTGAAGTAAGGGATCTAACATTAAGTAGCCCTATTTTGAGATGTGAGGTATCATGATCTCTTTCAATGACAGGAATGGAGGTGGTCTTTATCCTAGTGAGATTGCTAAGGCGAACACCGCCATGTTTAGTTTTGCCCAACCTAGGTCGAGGCACAGACACGGTCTCAATGGTGATAGCTGAGCTGACTACACTGACTGTGCTAGTGGCAGAATCCACTATGCTGGCAGGCTGGCTAACAGCCTGCTGCCTGGCCTGCACCCTATTTCATTGTGGAGCTAGAGGAGTTAGAGCCCTGTCTATGTTGGTAGATAAGATGAGCATCCCTCCAGCTAGGATGGAGTCCGTCACTCCTCAGCAGGTCAGGCTTGGTTCTGTTTGTGGGTGAGTCCCAGAAAGAGGGCCAATTATCTACAAATTCTATCTTTTGGGAGGGGCAGAAAACAGTTTTCAACCAGCTATTGAGTTGTGAGACTCTGCTGTAGAGCTCATCACTCCCCCTAACTGGGAGGGGGCCAGAGACAATTACTCGATGCCGACACATCTTTCTAGCTGATTTACACGCAGAAGCTAGAAGCTTGGTGATCTCTGACTGTTTCATCCTAACATCGTTGGTGCCGACGTGGATAACAATATCTCTATACACTCTACACTCGCCAGTTTTAGCTTTAGCCAGCACCATCTTCAGATTAGCCTTAACGTCGGTAGCCCTGCCCCCTGGTAAACAGTGTATGATCGCTGGATGATTCGCTTTAAGTCTAATAATGCGGGTAATGGAGTCGCCAATGACTAGAGTTTTCAATTTGTCAGAGCTAATGGTGGGAAGCTTCGGCGTCTCAGACCCCGTAACGAGAGGAGTAGAGACCAGAGAAGACTCGGCCTCTGACTCCTACTCGCTGCTTAATGGGGAAAACCGGTTGAAAGTTTCTGTCGGCTGAATGAGCAACACCGGTTGAGCGTTCCTACCGCATTTCCTTCCAGAAAACGTGAGAAAGTTGTCCGGCTGTGGGGACTGTGCCAGGGGATTTATACTACTATCTGTACTAACGATTGCGTCTGAAGCTGGGCTTGTAGCACAGCTATCCTCACCGTAAGGCGAGTACAGCGACTGCAATTAGAAGGCATCATGTTAATGTTACTACTTAGCTTCGGCTGTTGGAGGTCCTGACGAATCGTGTCCAGATAAAGCGTCCAGAGTGAAAAAGTTGAGGAAAAAAAATATATATATAAACGGTAATTAAAAAGTAAAAACCGTAAAGTTGTCAGGTAGCAAAATAGGTTGGCAACAAAACGCACAGCAACTCGAAAACAGACATGTTGTCTATCCCAAACAAAGGATCAGAGAAAGTATAAGCTAGCATCAACAAATTAATTTATTTCAAAATGGAAGAGAAGTGAGAGCGAGAGAGCTATATTTGGTTGTATTTTTTTTTTCACTTTTGCTTTCACTTACACTGAACAAAAATATATACACAACATGTAAAGTGTTGGTTCCCTGTTTCATGACCTGAAATAAAAGATTCCACAAATTTTCCATACCCACAAAAATGGTATTTCTCTAAAATGGTTCTCCTTTGCCAAGATAAACAATCCAAGAAGCTGATTAAACAGCATGATCATTACAAAGGTGCAGTTTATGCACATTACAAAGGTGCATAGAGGGGAACATAAAAGGCCAGTCTAAAATGTGCAGTTTTGTCACACAACACAATGCCACAGATGTCTCAAGGTTTAAGGGAGCGTGCAATTGACATGCTGACTGCAAGAATGTCCACCAGAACTGTTGCCAGATAATATGTTCATTTCTCTACCATAAGCCACCTCCAACGTCATTTTAGAGAATTTGGCAGTATGTCAAACTGGCCTCACATCCTCAGACCACGTGTATGGCGTCGTGTGGGCGAGCGGTTTGCTGATGTCAATGTTGTGACCAGAGTGCCCCATGCTAGCGGTGATGTTATGGTATGGCAGGCCTAAACTACGGACAATGAACAGAATTGCATTTTATCGATGGCAATTTGAATGCACAGAGATACCGTGACCAGATCCTGAGGCCCATTGTTTTGCCATTCATCCACCGCCATCACCCCATGTTTCATCATGATAATGGACGACCCCATGTTTCCAGCAACTTCGCACAGCCATTGAAGAGGAGTGGGACAACATTCCACAGGCCACAATCAACAGTCTGATCAACTCTATGTGAAGGAGATGTGTAGCGCGGCATGAGGCAAATGGTGGTCACACCAGATACTGACTGGTTTTCTGATCTACGCCCCTACCTTTTTTTTAAGGTATCTGTGACCAACAGATGCATATCTGTATTCCCAGTCATGTGAAATCCATAGATTAGGGCCTAATGAGTTTATTTCAATTGACTGATTTTCCATATGAACTGTAACTCAGTAAAATCTTTGAAATTGTTACATGTTGTGTTTATATTTTTGTTCAGTATATCTAGCGAATGCAGCTAGCTAGTTTAGCCTACTCAATCACTCGGCTCAAACAGAGAGGGATGCTATGTTAGCTAGCTGGAAATGGCTATCCAACACTGGAACTCTAAGTGAAGGTATGAATTTATTGTCACCCGGTGCCTGCCAGTGTAACTGCTAAACTGATTGCTGACTGTACACTGTACTGCATGATTGTAGCGGGTTTACTAACATGTTAGTTCTAGTAGCTATGTTGACTATGACGTTACCTTATATGGTGACAATGTAAGCTGTGTGTAGCGGTTAGCGGTTATTTTTTTAATTTTTAATTTTTATTTATTTCACCTTTATTTAACCAGGTAGGCTAGTTGTCACCAACATATAGTTTAAAAAAGGACATGTTGAGCACTTTCTGGAAGACCGCTCCTATGTGAAAAAGGGTGTATAGGAGCGGTCTTCCAGAAAGTGCTCAACATGTCCTTCTTTAAACTATATGTTTTTTGATAAACCTTAACCATTGCATAGATTTAGATCTTACTGTATGTTCAAAGCTTGCGTAGATTGCTTAGATTGGTTGTTGCCAATAGACAGCTCTTATGATCAACAATTTCTTTAGCACCCTTTCACTCAAGCAAGCATAATGTTATAACTGTGTATCTAATCTATATACAGTAGGCCAAGGTCATAAGCATTTCAAAACAACTTCAACTAAGTGCACATGTTATACAATGTGATACATGCTGGCCAGTGGCGGTCAGTGATGTTTAAGATGAGGGAGGACGATACAGGGTGTACTCCTATATCCATAAACCAATTTGGCTTGTCAAGGAGATGTCCACCACTACTTTACATTTAATTTTAACTTTATTTTACTAGGCAAATCAGTTAAGAACAAATTCTTATTTTCAATGACGGCCTAGGAACAGTGGGTTAACTGCCTGTTCAGGGGCAGAACGACAGATTTGTACCTTGTCAGCTCGGGGATTTTAACTTGCAACCTTTCGGTTACTAGTCCAACGCTAGGCTACCCTGCCGCCCCAATCTGTAAGGATAATATGGCTTTTGAGTGCAGCCACTGGTCTCCCCCATTCAACAGTGCTAAGGGGGTACTTAATGACTGTTAACACAAAGTGACATTGAGTGTGATAAATTAAAGCAATTATTTATTGGAGCAAATGTGTTCCCCCGGGGCTATACATACAGTCCTCACGTTAACTCTAATCAAATGATATACAGGGCATCATTTTAAACTGAAATATGCATAGCCAATCAAATGCACTTTAGATTGTGGGTATTTTTCCCGATCATCATGCGCCAGACAACTTGGTAAATTGAACATTTCCTACCATATGTATGTAATTGTAATAGATTCAGATTAATGGAATGTGATTGCTGTCTCATGACGTTGAGATTGTGTAGATAATGTATCATCATTAATGCTAACAGGCCGTCAAAGTGAATGAATCTAAATGAATCTTCTCTTTATTTTAATAAAGTGTATTATCTTGTGCTTGTTTACAACATTACTGCAACCTGAATGTTTACTCACACGTTATCTCAGCCAAGTCAAATGTAATGAAACTTGTTTGTTAAAGATTTAGTTGAGGACAGATTAGTTGAGTCATTCTCTGATTGCTGTCCCCTACTCATGTTTTTACACTATTGTTCAAGACGATGTTGTTGTCTTAGTAGGGTTGAAAAATTACGGGACCTTTCAATAAATTCCCTGGTTTTCCCAAAATCCTAGTTGGAGGATATCTGGAATCAGGAGGGATTAAGCAGGAAATCCAGAATCCTCCAACCAGGATTTCTGGAAAAAACAGGGAATTTATAGAAATTGTGCAACCCTATATCCTAGTCATCTGTTTGCCAGTGGTTTACAAAAAGTCAACTTGGGGGTGTTGACTTCCCTCACCAGATTAACGAATTCAAGAAGGGCACATTCTGATCACGTAGCCTATTCAGTGTGTTACCACATGCTATTCTTGTTTTAGTGTGGATTTGATCAAATTAAGTCCTTCCCTGTCAATGGTTTAGGCTGGCAATTTAATAAACATAATTTTCATAGATGTATTTGGCTCTTAATCACTTTTATAGTAGAACCAAATTAAATATCGAAACCAGAAACATTGACAATCTTCTCATGAAATGGCCGTCTTGTCTGGCCAAATAAATCCATATGGTTTGGCTTTGTTTGTCTCAATCTTTTTTATGTTTTATCAGCAGTGGGCAGTATGATTGATTGCCAACCTTGCAGGATCCTGGATGGCATGAACAATTATGTCCTCTGTGTTTTTCAAGTCAATAGTGAAATTTTGTGGAAGTTGCAAAAATGAGTTATGACCTCTGCTGGTGTTTTCCAGCACACAAAGATAACCTTGGACTGTTAAAGAGTAGGTCACATGTTTATCACTGTTTATCACATGTTTAGTACATCACTGGGGCTGAAATCTCTGCCAACAAGAGGAAGGCCCTAAAAATGGTCAAAGACTCGAGCCACCCAAGTCACAGATTGTTCTCTCTGCTACCGCACGGCAAGCAGTACCGATGCACCAAGTCTGGAACCAACAGGACCCTGAACATCTTCTTCCCACAAACCAGAAGACTGCTAAATAGTTAACCTCTCTTGGGTGGGGGGTAGTATTTTCACGTCCGGATGAAAAGCGTGCCCAAAGTAAACTGCCTGTTACTCAAGCCCAGAAGCTAGGATATGATAGAAAACACTCTAAAGTTTCTAAAACTGTTAAAATAATGTATGTGAGTATAACAGAACTGATATGGCAGGCGAAACCCTGAGGATAAACCATCCCCCCCAAAATAATTCAGCCTACCACTATTTTCAATGGCTGTCACTTTTATTATAAGGCATAGTCCTCCCAGATTGCAGTTCCTAGGGCTTCCACTAAATGTCACCAGTCTTTATAAAGAGTTTCAGGCTGGTTTTTACAAAAATGAGCCAGAAATTGTAGTTTTTATAGGTGGCTATAGGTCCCATTTTGGCTGTAGTGTTTCCAAGCGTGTGAATGAGAGCTCGTTCTTTGGTATTTTTCTCCGGTAAAGACAATAATGATTCTCCGTCTTAAATTGAATTGTTAATTTACATATTAGGGTACCTAAGGTTTCATTATAAACATTGTTTGACTTGTTTATTAGTAACATTTGGGATTCATTTTGTAAGCATTTTGATGGAGGGAAACTGGGTGGATTATTGACTGAAGCGCGCCAGCTAAACTGAGTTTTATGAATATAAACAAAGACATTATCGAACAAAAGGACCATTTGTGATGTAACTGGGACATTTGGAGTGCCAACAGAAGATCATCAAAGGTAAGGCATTTTTTATATCGCTATTCATTGACTACAGCTCAGCATTTAACACCATAGTACCCTCCAAACTCGTCATCAAGCTTGAGACGCTGGGTCTCGATCCCGCCCTGTGCAACTGGGTACTGGACTTCCTGACGGGCCGCCCCCAGGTGGTGAGGATAGGTAACAACATCTCCACCCCGATGATCCTCAACACTGGGGCCCCACAAGGGTGCGATCTGAGCCCTCTCCTGTACTCCCTGTTCACCCATGACTGTGTGGCCATGCACGCCTCCAACACAATCATCAAGTTTGCGGACGACACTACAGTGGTAGGCTTGATTACCAACAACGACGAGACGGCCTACAGGGAGGAGGTGAGGGCCCTCGGAGTGTGGTGTCAGGAAAATAACCTCACACTCAACGTCAACAAAACAAAGGAGATGATTGTGGACTTCAGGAAACAGCAGAGGGAGCACCCCTCTATCCACATCGACGGGACAGTAGTGGAGAGGGCAGTAAGTTTTAAGTTCCTCGGCGTACACATCATGGTCAAACTGAATTGGTCCACCCACATAGACAGCATTGTGAAGAAGGCGCAGCAGCGCCTCTTCAACCTCAGGAGGCTGAAGAAATTCGACTTGTCACCAAAAGCACTCACAAACTTCTACAGATGCACAATCGAGAGCATCCTGTCGGGCTGTATCCCCGCCTGGTACGGCAACTGCTCCACCCACAACCGTAAGGCTCTCCAGAGGCTAGTGAGGTCTGCACAACGCATCACCGGGGGCAAACTACCTGCCCTCCAGGACACCTACACCACCCGATGTCACAGGAAGGCCATAAAGATTTGGGGCGGCAGGGTAGCCTAGTGGTTAGAGTGTTGGACTAGTAACCGAAAGGTTGCAAGTTAAAATCCCCGAGCTGACAAGGTACAAATCTGTCGTTCTGCCCCTGAACAGGCAGTTAACCCACTGTTCCTAGGCCGTCATTGAAAATAAGAATTTGTTCTTAACTGACTTGCCTAGTAAAATAAAGGTAAAAAAAAAAAAAAAAAAAAAAAAGATCATCAAGGACAACAACCACCCGAGCCACTGCCTGTTCACCCCGCTATCATCCAGAAGGCGAGGTCAGTACAGGTGCATCAAAGCAGGGCCCGAGAGACTGAAAAACAGCTCCTATCTCAAGGCCATCAGACTGTTAAACAGCCACCACTAACATTGAGTGGCTGCTGCCAACATACTGACTCAACTCCAGCTCACTTTAATAATGGAAATTATATACTGTACTCTATATCATCTACTGCATCTTGCCATCTTTATGTAAAAAATGTATCACTAGCCACTTTAAACAATGCTACTTAATATAATGTTTACATACCCTACATTACTCTTCTCATATGTATATACTGTACTCTATATCATCTACTGCATCTTGCCATCTTTATGTAATACATGTATCACTAGCCACTTTAAACTATGCCACTTTTATGTTTACATACCCTACATTACTCATCTCATATGTATATACTGTACTCTATACCATCTACTGCGTCTTCCCTATGCCATTCTGTACCATCACTCATTCATATATCTTTATGTACATATCCTTTATCCATTTACACTTGTGTGTATAAGGTAGTAGTTGTGGAATTGTTAGGTTAGATTACTCGTTGGCTTTTGCTGCATTGTCGGAACTAGAAGCACAAGCATTTCGCTACACTCGCATTAACATCTGCTAACCATTTGTATGTGACAAATACAATCTGATTTGATTTGGATAAACAGCATCAGTTAGGGAAACAGGCACAGCAGGTTACAGGATCTTAAATTACAACAAATAGCTAGAAGCATGACTAAACGGAGATCACGATCTGACAGAGTGGAAGTGGCAGGACTGAGTATTTGCAGAGGTCGGGTTGCAGTGGGTTGCAGCTGGTGGGGATCTGCTCTGACTCCAGCACACCTGTCTCCAACCACACAATCACACACAGAGGGAGAGGGAGAGAGAGAGTGTACGGGGGAATGGCTGCAGGTCATGGAGACACCGGGTGTCCACTAGGGGATGTGGCAGGAGCAGATGTGACATGCTCCCCTGAGGTGAGGTACCTTATAAGCTGTCGACCACACTATCTACCAAGAGAGTTCTCATCTATATTATTCGTAGCCGTCTATTAACCACCACAGACCGATGCTGGCACTAAGACCACACTCAACCAACTCAACCAACTCAACCAACACACTCAACCAACCAACCAAGGCCACAAAATGCTCACCCAGAAGCGGCGGTACTAATGGCCGGGGACTTAAATGCAGGCAAACTTAAGTCAGTTTTACCCAATTTTTTCCAGCATGTCACAGAGGAGAAAAAAACTCTAGACCACCTTTACTCCAAACACAGAGATGCATACAAAGCTCTCCCCCTGCCCTCCATTTGGCAAATCTGACCATAATTCTATCCTCCTGATTCCTGCTTTCAAGCAAAAACTAAAGCTGGAAGTACCAGTGACTCGCTCAATACGGAAGTGGTCAGATGATGTGGATGATACACTACAGGACTGTTTTGCTAACACAGACTGGAATATGTTCCGGGATTCATCCAATGGCATTGAGGAGTTTCCCACCTAAGTCATTGGCTTCATCAATAAGTGCATTGACAACATCGTCCCCACAGTGACCGTACGAACATATCCCAACCAGAAGCCATGGATTACAGGCAACATTCGCATCGAGCTAAAGGCTAGAGCTGCCGCTTTCAAGGAGAGGGACACTAATCCAGACGCCTATAAGAAATCCCACTATGCCCTCAGACGAACCATCAAACAAGCAAAGCATCAATACAGGATTAAGATTGAATCCTACTGCACCAGCCCTGGCAGGGCTTGAAAACTATTACAGAATACAAAGGGAAACCCAGACGTGAGCTGCCCCGTCACGCGAGCCTACCAGATGAGCTAAATGCCTTTAATGCTCGCACCGAGGCAAGCAACACTGAAGCATGCACGTGAGCACCAACTGTTCCGGATGACTGTGTGATAACGCTATTGGTAGCCGATGTGAGCAAGACCTTCAAACAGGTCAACATTCACAAAGCCGCGGGTCCAGATGGATTACCAGGATGTGTACTCAAAACATGGGTGGACCAACTGGCAAATGTTTTTCAACCTCTCCCAGACCGCGTCTGTAATACCTACATGTTTCAAGCAGACCACCATAGTCTCTGTGCCCAAGGAAGCGAAGGTAACCTGCCTAAATGATTACCCCCCATAGAACTCATGTCGGTAGCCATGAAGTGCTTTGAAAGGCTGGTCATGGCTCACATCAACAGCATCCTCCCGGATACCCTAGACCCACTCGAATTCGCATACCGCCCCAACAGATCCATAGATGAAGCAATCTCATCGCACTCCACACTGTCTTTTCACACATGGACAAAAGGAACACCTATGTGAGAATGCTGTTCATTGACTACAGCTCAGCGTTCAACACCATAGTACCCACGAAGCTCATTACTAAGCTAAGGACCCTGGGACTAAACACCTCCCTCCGCAACTGGATCCTGGACTTCCTGACGGGCCGCCCCCAGGTGGTAAGGGAGACAACAACACGTCTGCCATGCTGATCCTCAACACTTGGGCCCCTCAGGGGTGTGTACTTAGTCCCCTCCTGTACTCCCTGTTCACCCACGACTGCGTGGCCAAACACGATTCCAACACCATCATTAAGTTTACTGACGACACAACAGTGGTAGGCCTGATCACTGACAACGATGAGACAGCGTATAGGGAGAAGGTCAGATAACTGGCAGTGTGGTGCCAGGACAACAACCTCGCCCTCAATGTGAGCAAGACAAATGAGCTGATTGTGGACTACAGGAAAAGGCGGGCCAAACAGGCCCCCATTAACATCAACGGGTCTGTAGTGGAGCAGGTCAAGAGTTTCAAGTTCCTTGGTGTCCACATCACCAATGATCTATCATGGTCCAAACACACCAAGACAGTCATGAAGAGGGCACAACAAAACCTCTTCCCCCTCAGGAGATTGAAAAGATTTGCCTGATCCTCAAAATATTCTACAGCTGCACCATTGAGAGCATCCTGACTGGTTGCATCACCACCTGGTATAGCAACTGCTCGGTATCTGACCGTAATGCAGTACAGAGGGTAGTGCGTACGGCCCAGTACATCACTGTCTCCAAGCTTCCTGCAATCCAGGACCTATATAATAGGCGGTATCAGAGGAAAGCCCCTAAAATTGTCAGAGACTCCAGGCACCCAAGTCATAGACTGTTTTGTTTGCTAGCGTACGGCAAGCAGTACCCAATGGCCAAGTCTAGGACCAAAAAGCTCCTTAACAGCTTCTACCCCCAAGCCATTAGACTGCTGAACAATTAATCAAATGGCCACCAAACAATTACATTGACTCCCCCTCCATTTGGTTTGTACTCTGCTGCTACTCGCTGTTTATTATCTATGCATAGTCGCTTCACCCCTACCTACATGTACAAATTACCTCTAACCTGTACCCCCGCACACTAACTCAATACCGGTATCCCCTGTTTATAGCCTTGTTATTGTTATATACACTTGTGTTACCTTTTTAAAAATTTTTACTTTAGTTTATTTTGTAAATATTTTCTTAACTCTTCTTGAACTGCACTTTTGGCCTTAAAGTAATCATTTCAAGGTAAGCTCTACACTTGTTGTATTCGGCGCATGTGACAAATATAGTTTGATTTGATTTGATTTTGGCCCGGGTGTTGTTATACCCGAGACGAAGTCATTGGCCTGCAAACCGTGTCAAACACCGGCTTCGAGGGCATTATCACTTTTATACAACGGGTTACCAACATATTCAAATAATGACTGACATATTTTAATTAAAAAGGTTATTTTGATTAATTGATTCATACTACAAGATTATTATTATTCTATTCTATGAGATATAGTCCTGACACAAATCTAGGGTTCCTACCCAAGCCGGCTGGTCGTTCATTCTATGGGTTTGGTTGCCAGTGACGCAACCCAGTCGTTAAGTCTTTTTGTTCTGTATGTATGGAGCGACCCAGGCAACGTTCTTATCCCTTGCTTGCTAGCTAGCCAACTATGGCTAACTTACAGTCACATCAAAGAGTGCAGCCAGAATAACAGCAAAGTAGCTACATTTGCATTTGTTTAAGCTGTTTTCTAGTGACAGTTATTTTTGATACATTCCTAAGAATGAGCCAATGATGTCATCTGGCATAGAAAATGTGCTCTCTTGTCAGGACACTGTTGTTCAGAGGAGCTAACCAACAACAGAGCTAGCACAATCAGTTCTAACTGAAGCTGGAAAGACTGCAAACTAGCTGCATTTTGTTTCTTTGTACCTGTTTTCCATTGACATTTCTTTGTTAATATCTCAAAAAATTATGCTGATTCATGATTTCGAAATATTTTCCTCAAATATCAAAGCACCTTCAGTTAAGTCAACTGTACTCAGTGTCTAAACCCTACATTTGATTTTTGTTCTGTTGAGATTATCTTTGTGTAATGAAATGTGGTATATAAAACACATATATTATTATTATTTATTAAACTCTGAGTCTGATGGGCTATATTAAACCATGAGAGGTACATAATGTTTACCATTTTTCATAGTAAAGGTTGTGCTTGTCTTCAACCCCAGACTAGACTGCAGACACAATAATATGGGCCTTTCACATGCACCACCATAAAAAGCTCACTAACCACTGATAGATTGGGACTGTAAATCAGAGGCCAGTCATGAGTTAGATAAACCTATGTGTGTCATAAACAGCTAAAGATAGGGGAGCCTACGGCAGGCACTTCAAGTGCTGATTCATTAGATCCTTAATGGAGCATTTCACATGCTGTCAGAGATGACTGAGGAGAATCCACTCCACAGAGTACATGCTCCTCCATACTCTACGCTTTTGCAGATGGGAACATGTCAGATGAGACTGATAGTAGAAATCCTAAAAAAAAAAAATGAATGAGAAAAGTCTGGATTATAGACCTACCCTGTATGAGGAGGGGAATTTACCACTGTGATTTGATAGCTGAATATGGCATCAATCGTCAGCCAGCTTATTCCAATGTTTAATGAGTTCATTTCTAATTGTGAGAGGTATTGTGCGTGGCTAGGCTATCACGAAGTGATTTACATGAAGTCTATAGATATGATTCCCTGACATTTAGCAGAATCACTGTCTGGCATCCTTACAGATAAGCACTCAGTGTTTTTATTTTAATACAGCTGTAATAATTATGTTCCTCACCACCCCATGTGAAGGAGAGATAAGGGAACAGATTTTACGTGCAGCCTCACAGGGACTTGTTAGTGACCATTGAATGTGAGAGAAAATTAGGAAAGGTTCTGGCTTTGTGGGAGATGAGAAATTACAGTGCGATGACATAGAACATTAAGAACACAACGATTTTATTTGATAAATTAACCATCCATGCCCATGCTTGGGAGTGCAATATACATGCATTTACAAATGTAGGGAATTTGTCAGAAGAGGTGGTGTGGAGACGACAAAGGTATGATTGCAATGCTATCATAAGTTGTTGGTGTCAAGTCTTAGCTCTCAGAATCAAATTCATTGGTAATATGTTTTTGGGCTTCAAAGCAGTATCTTGGTACTAAGATTCCCAAAAAGAAAACGATCTGCTGTCTTTTTTTGAAAACCATGTCCCTCCTTGACTATATTTTACTGTCGAACGTGAGTAGAATCCTTCATCTACTTTCATAATCACTGCAACATGCCTGAGAAAATGAATGAACCTTTAATGAATTCTGTTCCTTGGCCAATAACGACAACAGATTTGAGAAACGCGTACTGGCGCTTTTTTTGCTGGCATATAGATGCAGAACCTTGCTTATCTGTCAGTGTTACCTAGGCCTAGTGACAAATACTCCGGGCTAATGAGCACCCCAGGGAGAGAAGCCTCAATATTTGCAGCAGCCAATCGTCACACTGAGGCAATCAGCAGTCTAGCCTGGAGAGGATGCTGCAAGGGAAGAGGACACTCAGGGCAGGTATGTGCAGGGCAGATAAGGCAATATGATGATTAGTGTGAATCAAATATTAAGCAGTATTAGCATGAACAGAGCAATGTAGCAATGCTTATGCTACAATGCAACATGGTTGTAATTACCGTTGCACATGCCTTACTGACCAAGCTTAAAAACTGTGTTCACCCAATGAACTAAAGCCTAAGCATTAGCTCTCATTCACTGTATAACATACATTATTGAGCATTGTCACATTATACTCTATTGAATTCTCCGGAGGCACATTAGCCAAAAGACAAAAAGCAGTATTTTAATTGTTGTGGGGTAATATTTGATGTGTATATTATATATACACGTCACATGTGCCCCATAACAAGACTATGTCATTTGTATGCTAACAAAGTCAATTCAATTAATTATCTGACTCCATAAGATTTCGCAATATGCACAAGGCTACAGTTGAGTTACAGTAATAGGTCATCAAGAAATGTCTGAGAATTTAATTCTTGAGTGTATTTAATTACTTTGTACAATGAACGATACATTATACAAGGCAAACTTAAGTTACAAAGCATTAACAAGAATTACAAGGCATTATACTGAGCATGATCAGAGAGAGAGCGAACTCATAGTCTGAAAGGCCATGCCCCAAGAGCCCCTGTGGGGAGAGAGAAAGACAGTGTAGGTATCTCACCAGCACAGGTCAGGAACAAAAAAGAGAAAAGGGCTATGAAGCGAAGTCCCTTTTATAGGCATCTGACTTGTTTGGAGTTTGAGTTGATGACCAGTAGCATTACTGTTGAGTTAACTTCCAATCAGACACCAGACCCACAGGATGTAAAAACAACAGAACCTCTGCTACCCAGAAGTGTGACAGGTTGGGGGATGGGGCGATAACACAGGGAAGCCTGAATTCCTGAGAAGATTAACCCTCTCGCATAGAGTGTTGATAAGAGTCACATAAGGGGCTGGGCCGCTCTACATAATCACAGCCCCCCTTTCTATCTGAGCTGCCAAGCAAAAAATTGCACTTCGTGGAGAAAACCGATGCTGTGTCATATTCATAGAACCTGCGAGCTGGATCGCTTGGAATGTCACCTACAGTATACACACAATATCTTATTCTACTGTCCCCTTGCTGTGTCCCCTATCGGTGGAGTGTGACGAAGGAGGAGGAGGAGGCGGGCAGTGATTTAACACTCTATTTAAGTTAAAGATTTATTGGGGCTCCCAGAAAGCCGTCTGTCAAGTGCCTAGCTGAGTGTGACTAGAGTAAATTGAAAAAAAATTAGATCACACCCTAATATATTACAATTTGAGGACGTCCTTAGAAAATAATTAAGGTGTTTGAAAAATAGCTCATACGTTGGATGACTGCACAGCCCTGCGGTAAAAGTGAAATTAGTTGTGTTAAATTACAGAATAATATAGTTTGGATAAATGGTATTGAACCAACACAATGTAATTTAGAGCATTATGGAGCACTTGCAAGTCAACACAGTTATCACAGTGATGATCTGCACAGCCCTGCAGTAAAGTGAAATTAGTTGTGTTAAATTACAGAATAATATAGTTTGGATTAATGGTATTGAACCAACACAATGTAATTTAGAGCATTATGGAGCACTTGCAAGTCAACACAGTTATCTCAGTGATGACCATTACCGTTGGCTGGCCTTGCTCAGGTTCATTGACACGAGCTACATCATACTAGTAAGATAGCTAAGTAAGATTAAGTTTTACATCTTGCGTGTGGGCCACCAAGACATTTGGAAGTTTAAGAGTCAGAACCTACATGCACCAGCCAAAGATATCAGATCAACCATCAAATGTAAATCCAACCATTCATCATCCTCACCATTCCTACATAAAATATTTTTATAATGTCCACCCTCTCGTTTCATGGTTGAAACTCTTCCAGCCAATGTGTTTTTATCATGATATAGAGGCAACTGCCAAACTAATGGAAACACTTGAGTAAATGAGTGATACAAAGTATATTGAATGCCTGTGCTTATACATAGGTGTGGTTCCTGAGTTAATTAAGCAATTAAAACCCCATCATCCTTAAGGTCATGCATAGAAATGCTGGGCAGGCCATTATTTTGTCCAATATTTTGGCTACCGTGGCTATGCCCCAATAGGATGACAATGCCCCCATCCACAGGGCACAAGTGGTCACTGAATGGTTTGATGAGCATGAACATTATGTAAACCATATGCCATGGCCGTCTCAGCCACCAGATCTCAACCCAGTTGAACATGTATGGGAGATTCTAGAGCGGCGCCTGAGACAGCGTTTTCCACCACCATCAACAAAACACCAAATTATGGAATTTCTCATTGAAGAATAGTGTCGCATCCCTCCGATAAAGTTCCATTTGTAGAATCTATGCTAAGGTGCATGGAAGCTGTTATGGCTCGTGGTAGCCCAACATTAATAAATCAAATCAAATTTGTCACATACAAATGGTTAGCAGATGTTAATGCGAGTGTAGCGAAATGCTTGTGCTTCTAGTTCCGACAATGCAGTAATAACCAACGAGTAATCTAACCTAACAATTCCACAACTACTACCTTATACACACAAGTGTAAAGGAATAAAGAATATGTACATAAAGATATATGAATCAGTGATGGTACAGAATGGCATAGGCAAGATGCAGTACATATGAGATGAGTAATGTAGGGTATAAAAACATAGTGACACGGTTTAAAGTGGCTAGTGATACATGTATTACATGAAGATGGCAAGATGCAGTAGATGATATAGAGAACAGTATATACATATGAGATGAGTAATGTAGGGTATGTAAACAGTATATTAAGTGGCATTGTTTAAAGTGGCTAGTGATACATTTTTTACATCAAGTTCCATCAATTTCCATTATTAAAGTGGCTGGAGTTGAGTCAGTATGTTGGCAGCAGCCACTCAATGTTAGTGGTAGCTGTTTAAAAACCTGTTGTGACTAGGGGGCAGTATTTTCATTTTTGAAAAAAAAACGTTCCCGTAGTAAACGGGATATTTTGTCAGGACAAGATGCTAGAATATGCATATAATTGACAGCTTAGGATAGAAAACACTCTAAAGTTTCCAAAACTAAAAATATTGTCTATGTGTATAACAGAACTGATGTTGCAGGCGAAAGCCTGAGAAAAATCCAATCCGTAAGTGCCTCATGTTTTGAAAGCTCTGCGTTCCTATGCGTCCCTATTGAGCAGTGGCTATCAACCAGATTACTCTTTCTCCGTATTCCCGAAGGTGTCTACAGCATTGTGACGTAGTTTTACGCATTTATGTTGAAGAATACCCGTAAGCGGCTATATTGCGCAAGTGGTCACCTGATGCTTCCAGAGAGATTCTCGCGTAAAATACAGAGGTAGCCATTACTCCAATCGATCCTACTGAAAAATTAATTGTCCCGATGGATATATAATCGAATAGATATTTGAAAAACACCTTGAGGTTTGATTATAAACAACGTTTGCCATGTTTCTGTCGATATTATGGAGATAATTTGGAATAGTTTTCGCCGTTTTCGTGATTGCAATTTCCGGGCGATTTCTCAGCCAAACGTGAAGAACAAACAGAGCTATTTCGCCTACAAAAATAATATTTTTGGAAAAAAGGAACATTTGCTATCTAACTGGGAGTCTCGTGAGGGAAAACATCCGAAGCTCATCAAAGGTAAAGGTAGCCTAACTATGCTAGGCTATCGATAAACTTACACAAATGCTTGTCTAACTTTGGCTGTAAAGCATATTTTGAAAATCTGAGACGACACGGTGATTAACAAAAGGCTAAGCTGTGTCTCAATATATTTCATTTGTGATTTTCATGAATAGGAATATTTTCTAGGAATATTTATGTCCGTTGCGTTATGCTAATTAGTGTCAGGCGATGATTACGCTCCCTCATGCAGGATGGGGAGTCATTAGAGGTTAACAGTCTGATGGCCTTGAGATAGAAGCTGTTTTTCAGTCTCTCGGGCCCTGCTTTGATGCACCTGTACTGACCTCGCCTTCTGGATGATAGTGGGGTGAACAGGCAGTGGCTCGGGTGGTTGTTGTCCTTGATGATCTTTATGGCCTTCCTGTGACATCGGGTGGTGTAGGTGTCCTGGAGGGCAGGTAGTTTGCCCCCGGTGATGCGTTGTGCAGACCTCACTACCCTCTGGAGAGCCTTACGGTTGTGGGCGGTGCAGTTGCCGTACCAGGCGGTGATACAGCCCGACAGGATGCTCTCGATTGTGCATCTGTAGAAGTTTGTGAGTGCTTTTAGTGACAAGCCACATTTTTTCAGCCTCCTGAGGTTGAAGAGGCGTTGCTGCGCCTTCCTCACAACACTGTCCGCGTGGGTGGACCAATTCAGTTTGTCCGTGATGTGTACGCAGAGGAACTTAAAACTTACTACCCTCTCCACTACTGTCCCATCGATGTGGATAGGGGGGTGCTCCCTTTGCTGTTTCCTGAAGTCCACAATCATCTCCTTTGTTTTGTTGACGTTGAGTGTGAGGTTATTTTCCTGACACCACACTCCGAGGGCCCTCACCTCCTCCCTGTAGGCGGTCTCGTCGTTGTTTGTAATCAAGCCTACCACTGTAGTGTCGTCCGCAAACTTGATGACTGAGTTGGAGGCGTGCATGACCACGCAGTCGTGGGTGAACAGGGAGTACAGGAGAGGGCTCAGAACGCACCCTTGTGGGGCTCCGTTGAGGATCAGCGTGGTGGAGATGTTGTTACCTACCCTCACCACCTGGGGGCAGCCCGTCAGGAAGTCCGGTACTCAGTTGCACAGGACGGGGTCGAGACCCAGGTCTCAAGCTTGATGACGAGTTTGGAGGGAACTATGCTGTTAAATGCTGAGCTGTAGTCGATGAACAGCATTCTCACATAGGTATTCCTCTTGTCCAGATGGGTTAGGGCAGTGTGCAGTGTGGTTGCGATTGCGTCGTCTGTGGACCTATTGGGGCAGTAAGCAAATTAGAGTGGGTCTAGGGTGTCAGGTAGGGTGGAGGTGATATGGTCCTTGACTAGCCTCTCAAAGCACTTCATGATGACAGAAGTGAGTGTTACAGGCGGTAGTCGTTTAGCTCAGTTACCTGATATGAAGGCACAGTAACTCCTAACCCTAACCTTAACCCATAACCCCTAGCCGACACCTAGAAAACTTCCACGTCAGCCACCTAGCTAATGTTATCCACAACAAATTGGATTTCATAACATATCACACATTTTGCTAATTTGTAACATATCATACAAAATACATGATGGACATTCACAAATGAATACATACAGTACCATACAAAACGTAACATATCAAACTAATTGTTGGTGTTTTCTTTATTTTGGCAGTTAACTGTATCTCAAAAGTGGGTAAATCCAACTCGGACTTAGCCGTAACATAGTAAATGTAAATCAGAGATGCTCCAATTAGTTTGATACGTTACGTTTTGTATGGTACTGTAACGGTTTTCTTCCGTTGAAGGAGAGGCGGACCAAAATGCAGCGTGGTTAGTGTTCAACATGTTTAATATAGACGATAAACGAGAACACTACAAAATACAAAACAACAAATGTGAAAACCGAAACAGTCCTATCTGGTGCATAGACACAAAGACAGAAGACAACCACCCACAAAATACCCAAAGAACATGGCTGCCTAAATATGGTTCCCAATCAGAGACAACGATAAACACCAATCTAGGCAACCATAGACTTACATAATCACTTACATAATCACCTAGACGAGAATCAAATCAAATCCAAATCAAATCAAATCAAATGTATTTATATATCCCTTCGTACATCAGCTGATATCTCAAAGTGCTGTACAGAAACCCAGCCTAAAACCCCAAACAGCAAGCAATGCAGGTGTAGAAGCACGGTAGAAAACTCCCTAGAAAGGCCAAAACCTAGGAAGAAACCTAGAGAGGAACCAGGCTATGTGGGGTGGCCAGTCCTCTTCTGGCTGTGCCGGGTGGAGATTATAACAGAACATGGCCAAGATGTTCAAATGTTCATAAATGACCAGTATGGTCAAATAATAATACTCACAGGCAGAACAGTTGAAACTGGAGCAGCAGCACGGCCAGGTGGACTGGGGACAGCAAGGAGTCATCATGTCAGGTAGTCCTGAGGCATGGTCCTAGGGCTCAGGTCCTCCGAGAGAGAGAGAGAAAGAAAGAAAGAAAGAAAGAAAGAAAGAAAGAAAGAAAGAAAGAAAGAAAGAAAGAAAGAAAGAAAGAAAGAAAGAAAGAAAGAAAGAAAGAGAATTAGAGAGAGCATACTTAAATTCACACAGGACACCGGATAGGACAGGAGAAGTACTCCAGATATAACAAACTGACCCTAGCCCCCCGACACATAAACTAATGCAGCATAAATACTGGAGGGGTCAGGAGACACTGTGGCCCCATCCGAGGACACCCCCGGACAGGGCCAAACAGGAAGGATATAACCCCACCCACTTTGCCAAAGCACAGCCCCCACACCACTATCTTCAACCACCAACTTACCATCCTGAGACAAGGCCGAGTATAGCCCACAAAGATCTCCGCCACGGCACAACCCAAGGGGGGGGCGCCAACCCAGACAGGAAGATCCCATCAGTGACTCAACCCACTCAAGTGACGCACCCCTCCTAGGGACGGTATGAAAGAGCCCTAGTAAGCCAATGACTTAGCCCCTGTAATAGGGTTAGAGGCAGAGAATCCCAGTGGAAAGAGGGGAACCGGCCAGGCAGAGACAGCAAGGGCGGTTCGTTGCTCCAGAGCCTTTCCGTTCACCTTCACACTCCTGGGCAAGACTACATTCAATCATATGACCCACTGAAGAGATGAGTCTTCAGTAAAGACTTAAAGGTTGAGACCGAGTTTGCGTCTCTCACATGGGTAGGCAGAGCTTCCATAAAAATGGAGCTCTATAGGAGAAAGCCCTGCCTCCAGCTGGAAAACACTAGAAAACACCCCATAAACATACAAAACCCCTAGACCAGACAAACACATAAATCCCCCATGTCACACCCTGACCTAACCAAAATAATACAGAAAACAAAGATAACTAAGGCCAGGGTGTGACAGGTACTGTATGTATTACTTGTGGATGTCCATCATGCATTTCGTATGATATGTTACAAATTAGCAAAAGGTGTGATATGTTATGAATTCCAATTTGTTGTGGATAACATTAGCTAGGTGGCTGCCGTGAAAGTTTTCTAGGTGTTAGCTAGGCTAGGGGTTAAGGGTTAACCTCTTCAACCTATGGGGGCGCTATGTCATTATTGGACAAAAAAACGTGCCCGTTTTAAGCGCAATATTTTGTCACGAAAAGATGCTCGGCTATGCATATAATTGTCAGCTTTGGAAAGAATACACTCTGACGTTTTCAAAACTACAAAGATATTATCTGTGAGTGCCCCAGAACTGATGCTACAGGCGAAACCAAGATGAGACCTCAAACAGAAAATGAGCTGAATTTTTGAAGCTCTGTTTTACTATCGTCTCCTTATATGGCTGTGAATGTGCCGTGAACGAGCTTATGCTCTCTGCCGTTCGTCCAAGATGTCTGCAGCATTGTGACGTATTTGTAGGCATATCATTGGAAGATTGGCCATAAGAGGCTACATTTGCCAGGTGTCCGCCCGGTGTCCTTTGTCTAAATTGGTGAGCAATTCTCAGTGGCACTCATTTTACCATGCGATACAGAGGGAGAAGCACACTTCCAGGAACAATACATCATTGAAGAGATATGTAGAAAAACACCTTGAGGATTGATTCTAAACAACGTTTGCCATGTTTCAGTCGATATTATGGAGTTATTTTGGAAAAAGTTCGGCGTTTTTATAACTGAATTTTCGTTTTTTTTTTGTAGCCAAACATGACGCCGAAAACGGACCGATTTCTCCTGCACAAATAATCTTTCAGGAAAACTGAACATTTGCTATCTAACTGAGAGTCTCCTCATTGAAAACATCCGAAGTTCTTCAAAGGTAAATGATTTATTGAATGTTTTTGCTGGTTTTTGTGAAAATGTTGCCTGGTGATGCTAACGCTAAATGCTAATGCTAAATGCTAACGCTAAATGCTAAATGCTAGTTTTGCTATGGTAGAGAAGCATATTTTTGAAAATCTGAGATGACAGTGTTGTTAACAAAAGGCTAAGCATGAGAGCTAGCATATTGATTTCATTTCATTTGCGATTTTCATGAATAGTTAACGTTACGTTATGGTAATGACTTGAGGCTGTAGTCATGATCCCGGATCCGGGTTGGCTCGACGCAAGAAGTTAAGTTTAGGAGTTACAGTGCCTTCATACCCCTTAACTTATTCCCCCAAAAATTGTGTTACTGTCACATTCGTCATAACAAGGAGACCAAGGCGCAGCGTGAGATGAATACATTCTTCTTTATTTAAACGAAGAACACTAAACAAACTAACAAATGAACGTGCAGCTATAAACACGAGTGCTGACATGCAACTACACAAAGACCCACAAAACCAAAATGGAAAATGGCAACCTAAATATACTAAAACCCCATAGCTATAGAAAAACCCTGGACAGGACAAAAACACCTAGACAGGACAAAAACACCTAGACAATACAAAAACTAAACCAACCACCCTTGTCACACCCTGACCTAACCAAAATAATAAAGAAAACAAAGATAACTAAGGTCAGGGAGTGACAGTTACAGCCTGGATTCAAAATGGATTATATGGATTTCTTGCCTCACCTATCTACACATAATACCCCATAATGACAAAGTGAAAACATGTTTTTAGCTATTTTTGCAAATATATTGAAAAGGAAATATGTAATTCAGATAAGTATACATACTCCTGAGTCAATACTTTGTAGAAGTACCTATGGCAGCGATTACAGCTATGAGTCTTTCTGGGTAGAGAGCTTTTCACACCTGGATTGTGCAACATTTGAACATTATTCTTTTCAAAATTCTTCAAGCTCTGTCAAATTGGTTGTTGATAATTGCTAGACTGCCATTCTTAGGCTTGTGTGTGCAGCTACTCGGCCATGGAAACCCATTTCATGAAGCTCCCAACGAACAGTTATTGTGCTTTGCTTCCAGAGGCAGTTTGGAACATGGTCGTGAGTGTTGCAACCGAGGACAGACAATGTTTACGCGCTTTGTGATTCAGCACTCTGCGGTCCCGTTCTGTGAGCTTGTGTGGCCTACCACTTCGCGGTTGAGCTGTTGTTGCTACTAGACGTTTCCACTTCAGAATAACAGCACTTACAGTTGACCGGGGCAGCTCTGGTAGGGCAGAAATTTGACAAACTGACTTGTTGGACAAGTGGCAACCTATGACTTTGCCAAGTTGGAAGTCACTGAGTTCTTCAGTACAGGCCATTCTACTGCCAATGTTTGTCTATTGAGATTGCATGGCTGTGTGCTCAATTTTATACACCTATCAGCAATGGGTGCGGATGAAAGAGACAAATTTGTATATATAGTGTATCTTGCTAATTTGAGTGTCCTGGATTTACATTTACTATGTTACGTCTAGTCTATGAGACCAGGCTGGCAAACCATGTATCCACAGGCCTAAAAGCAGGGATCTGAAGTAAAGGATTGGTCGTAATTAGTGAGGAAAGAGATAAAAGACCATCTTTCATAATTGAGGTTGGCAGCTTGAATTCCCTGTCATCTTTCTGTATTATAATTTAGCACTCAAGTGGCTGAAATCCCGTTGACAACCCCAAGTCCTTTCATGTGTGCTTGAATCATCCCCCTTTCAATATTGTGCACGGCATCCTGTCACAGACAAGCACATTTTTAACCCTCACTCCGTAATTAAAGGTACCATGCACAACAAAATACTTCTAAGCAGTTTTGCCATTACATTATCTTTGCTGACATTGACATTTCCGGTGCTGGCTGGAGGGAGGTAAAAACTTTGTTCATGCCACCAGAAATCAGGATGAGGGTAGCTTTATGTTGATGAATGCAGATCAATACATTCTTCAAAAGCCTTTCTGTATCTTGGAGATACACATCTCTCCAATGACATGTATTTTCTTCTCTCTTCCTGACACCTAGCTCATTCAAATTCACGTATATCGCCAAAATCTGCTTTGTTCTTACTCCATCTTAGATGTGTGTCTTAAAATGTCAGCTCTTCTTTTGAGCCCCTTGTAATGTAAAGAGTGGCCTTTTCATATTTGACTGTCACCTGAAAACAGGTCAGTAATTAGTTAAAGGTCATTATCTGATACACAATCATGTCAATCAATGTAGGGTTAAACACTACTTACTCACCAACTTTAGGACAGTACCAAAAAGTTTGGCAATAATTTAAAGTTTACTAAGTTAAAAATGGTACAGTATGCAACACACAAACAAAGCAACATATTAAGAGTGGGAACAAATGGTAACTGGAGACATAGTCCTGATTGTCTCCTGTGTTTACATTTTTACATTTTAGTCATTTAGCAGAGTGCATACATTTTCATACTTTTTCCCCCGGTTTGGGCAGCAGATTGTTCCTACTGCTGTCTGGGACTAATCAGGCTAAGAAAGGCTAAACTCCTCTCAAGGAAAGTTTTTATTAATTGAAAAAGTAGGGCTGACTTCTGTTACATCCCAAGCTAAAAAGCACGGCTGTTTTCTGACAGCAGTGGCTAAGTGTCCATATTAAGTGGTAATAAACAATAATGCAGAACATAATGGGTGAGACTATTCAGAGGCAATTATGAAAGTATATAAGTTTCATCTGTATTAGGAAGTATCTGTTTATTGGATGCAACAAAAGAGTGATCAAAAGAATAAGATTCACAACAGCACAGCAATACATATTGAGAATTCATCTACAATGGAAGCATATTGTTTTGTGCTCTGCTTTATCAGACATTTTCTACCTGGTTCAGATACTTTTTTTAAAAATAGCTATTTAATTTGGCACAAAGAAACATCCAATATTACTGAATGTCATTTTCAGAATGTAGTTTAATCTAATTGTGTAGAACCAAGAATCCGCAGCTTCCAATGCTAATATATTCTACTGTAATCAGGCCCAGGAATACAGCTCCGTGCAAATCGCTAATTGACTGTGTTGAGTGACTTTTGCCTTAATGAATAGCATTACTAATTGATTTTGAATTGAAAGTACCAGCTTTCACAGTTTTAAAAGAAAGAGAAATACTAATTTATTGAAGCCTAACTCCATGGAGTGAATATAAAATGCATGACAAAGATGTTTTGAATATAGCTACTTTTATGACTTGTGTATTTTCCAGGGTGTGTAGCCTCTGAATATACCTTTGAGCCAGTAATAACCATGAGAATGGACTTAATCTATTACTGGGTGGGGTGGCATGAAACAATCCATTGAGTTAATGGGATTTTACACTTTAATAACCTATACATTTAAACATTAACAACCTATACATAAATCTTCCGTTTGCATATTGTGGCACTGCAGAGGGCTGCAGCACCACCGCCGTGCCACTAGCCAGTTCAACGCCACAGACAGCACCCACCGCCGTGCCACTAGCCAGTTCAACGCCACAGACAGCACCCACCGCCGTGCCACTAGCCAGTTCAACGCCACAGACAGCACCCACCGCCGTGCCACTAGCCAGTTCAACGCCACAGACAGCACCCACCGCCGTGCCACTAGCCAGTTCAACGCCACAGACAGCACCCACCGCCGTGCCACTAGCCAGTTCAACGCCACAGACAGCACCCACCGCCGTGCCACTAGCCAGTTCAACGCCACAGACAGCACCCACCGCCGTGCCACTAGCCAGTTCAACGCCACAGACAGCACCCACCGCCGTGCCACTAGCCAGTTCAACGCCACAGACAGCACCCACCGCCGTGCCACTAGCCAGTTCAACGCCACAGACAACACCCACCATCACACCACTAGCCAGTTTAGCACCACAAGACAGCACCCACCACCATGCCACTAGCCAATTCATCAGCACAGACAGCACCCACCATCACACCACTAGCCAATTCATCAGCACAGACAGCACCCACCACCATAACAGTATAAATTTAGACCGTCCCCTCGCCCATACCTGGGCACAAACCAGGGACCCTCTGCACACATCAACAACAGTCACCCACGAAGCATCGTTACCCATCGCTCCACGGCCCTTGCAGAGCAAGGGGAACCACTACTTCAAGGTCTCAGAGCAAGTGACGTCACCGATTGAAACGCCACTAGCGCGCACCGCTAACTAGCTAGCCATTTCACATCCGTTACACTCACCCCCCTTTTTCCGCAGCAACCAGTGATCCGGGTCAACAGCATCAATGTAACAGTATAACTTTAGACCATCCCCTCGCCCATACCCGGGCGCGAACCAGGGACACTCTGCACACATCAACAACAGTCACCCACGAAGCATCGTTACCCATCGCTCCACAAAAGCCACGGCCCTTGCAGAGCAAGGGGAACCACTACTTCAAGGTCTCAGAGCAAGTGACGTCACCGATTGAAACGCTAACTAGCTAGCTATTTCACATCCGTTACACCACTAGCCAGTTCAGTACAGTAGACTGCGCTAAGTAGACCAGTGGTTCTCAAACCTCGCATCGGGGAACCCCAGACTTTTCACAATTTTATTGTAGCTCTGAAAAACTCACCTGATTCACATATTCGAGGACTTGATGAATCAGGTGTGCTAGTTCTGGAACAGATCAAATACAGTGTATTCGGAAAGTATTCAGACCCCTTGACGTTTTTCACATTTTGTTACGTTACAGCCTTATTCTAAAATGGATTAAATACCTTTTTCCCTCAACAATCTACACACAATACCCCATAATGACAAAGCAAAAAACTGTTATTTTGGAAATTGTTGCAAATATTTTACAAATAAAAAATTTTAATATCACATTTATATAAGTATTTAGACCCTTTACTCAGTACTTTGTTGAAGCACCTTTGGCAGCGATTACATCCTCAAGTTTTTTGGGGTATCACGCTACAAGCTTGGCACGCCTGTATTTCTGGAGTTTCTTTCATTCTTCTTTGCAGATCCTTTCAAGCTTTGTCAGGTTGGATGGGGAACATAGTACTCTAGTACTGCTGTGTCTGCCTCATCTTCTGGGTTCTGCCGACTATTAGTGGCTCAGTTTACTAAGTGACTGTTTCTCACACCGGAGACCCGAGTTTGTAACCGGGTCCTGACGCAAGTCTCTTGAGGTATTTCTCTGTAAGCTTGGCACATCTAGCCACTGGGATTTTTGTCCATTCTTCAAGGCAAAACTGCTCCAGCTCCTTCAAGTTGGATGGGTTCCGCTGGTGTACAGGAATCTTTAAGTCATACCACAGATTCGCAATTGAATTGAGGTCTGAGCTTTGACTAGGCAATTCTAAGACATTTAAATGTTCTCTTAAACCACTCGAGTGTTGCTGCCGATGAAAAACATCCCCACAGCATGATGCTGCCACCACCATGCTTCACTGTGGGGATGGTGTTCTCAGGGTGATGAGAGGTGTTAGGTTTGCACCAGACATACCATTTTCATTGATGGCCAAAGAAAATCAATTTTAGTCTCATATGATCAGAGTACCTTCTTCCATATGTTTGGGGAGTCTCCCACATGCTTTTTGGCAAACACCATTTTCTTCGTTAAAACCTCTTAAGGCTACCCCAGAATACTGCCCCTTCTGGAGGAATTCGGCACCCATATAAACCATGATAAATTTTTGTCAAAAGTTGCTAATATATGCAATTAAAAATTGTTATCGAATAGGAAACACTCTAAAGCTTATAAAACCGTTTAAATTTTGTCTCTAGCTAAAGCAGAAGTCTCAGGGCATGCATTCTCCCAAAGTCTCTCTTGTAATGGGAAAAGTTGCCATCACTTTGACGTCACTGTATACACACTTCCCAAAGAGCTATAACCATGGAAACACGTTCTATGTCTTCAGCGTGAAGCCTGCTTTCGATGAGGCCTGTAACTGTGAGGATCACGTGCTCACGAGACGTTCAGCGTGACCAAACGTGTGACGCAAAAAGTTTCACCAATGGGAGATTGGAGATTTCTCTCTCTTTCTCCCAGGACAGACTGAACAACGTGTGCTAATCTGTTCGCCCTCACGATTGCTGTAGACCTTTATAACATGCTAAGGCTTAATTATAAACATAGTTTGACAAGTTTACTCGAAATATAATGTATACTTTCGACGTTTTGGTGCGCAGCCACTTGAAATTTGCATACATTTCGACCGAAAAGTGTCTAGTTTGAGAACGGAAAGACACAGACTTGCAAACTGAACGCTAACTTGGTGAGTATTAACCCTTCCACGTCTTCTGAAGCAAGAACAGCCATGGTAAGGGAATATTTACGTCTTCATTTTGGGTTTCTGCCGACTCCATGATAGAGGAGTCAGCATGCTAAATGAGAGCGCCGACTCTCTATTATAGCCTAGTAAACGCCAAATGTAACGTTAAAAATAATTGTAACATAGCAATTGCATTTAGAAGAAGTTTATCTTGCCATACATATGTAAAACATGCATATTTAGTCAAAGTTTATGATGTGTATTCCTTGTTAGCTGACGTTATCTGCCGGAGCTATTTATTTCTCCTGACATTGCAGTAGCATTTTTTGAACGATGCATAATTGTAAACAGAAAAAAAAAATGAATGTACTGTGTAACATGTTATATTACTGTCATCTGATGAAGATTTCAAAAGGTTAGTGAAATTATTTTTCTTTTAATCCTGCGTTTGTTGATTGCATATTTTTTCCTACTTGGCTAAGCTAATGAGGTATGTATGCAGTGGTGGTTGGACATAAATATGTGCTATGTTTTCGCCGTAAAACATTTTAGAAATCTGACTTGCTGGGTAGATAAATAACTTCTTTATCTTTCATTTGAGCCATTTTTCAAGCGATTCTGTGGAGGTTAAATATTTTTAGGATTATTTCTTGCGTTCCCTGCGCCACATTACAGCTCAGGGGGGGTGGGGTGAGTTCCCAAAGGGGAACTAGTAGCTCTAACAGGTTTTAAGCAATGGCTTTTTTCTGGCCACTCTTCCATAAAGCCCAGCTCTGTGGAGTGTACGGCTTAAAGTGGTCCTATGGAAAGATACTCCAATCTCCACTGTGGAGCTTTGCAGCTCGTTCAGGGTTATCTTTGGTCTCTTTGTTGACTCTCTGATTAGTGCCCTCCTTGCCTTGTCTGTGAGTTTTAGTGGGCGCCCTCTCTTGCCAAGTTTGTTGTGGTGCCATATTCTTTCCATTTTTTTATAACGGATTTAATGGTGCTCCGTGGGATGTTCAAAGTTTCAGATATTTTTTTATAACCCAACCCTGATCTGTACTTTGTCCCTGACCTGTTTGGAGAGCTCCTTGGTCTTCATGGTGCTGCTTGCTTGGTGGTGCCCATTGCATAATGGTGTTGCAGACACTAGGACCTTTCAGAACAGGTGTATGTATACAGAGATCATGTAACAGATCATGTGACACTTAGACTTAGACTGCACACAGGTAGACGTTATTTAACTAATTATGTGACTTCTGAAAGTAATTGGTTGCACCAGATCTTATTTAGGTGCTTCATAGCAAAGGGGGTGAATACATACACACTTATTTTTTGGAAACAAGTTATTTTTTTAATTTCACATCACCAATTTGGACTATTGTGTATGTCCATTACATGAAATCAAAAAAAAATATTACAGGTTGTAATGCAACAAAACAGGAAAAATGGCAAAATGGGATGAATACTTTTGCAAGGCACTGTATGCTCTTCATGGATGAATCCAGGTTTCAGCTGTACCAGGCAGAAGGCAGACAGCATTTATGACGTCGTGTGGGCGAGCAGTTTGCTGATGTCAAATTTGTGAATTGAGTGGGGTTATGATATGGGCAGGCATAATCTACAGACAATGAACACAATTGTATTTTCTTGATGGCAACACGAATGCACAGAGATACTGTGACGAGATTCTGAAGTCCAATGTCCTGCCATTCATCTGCCCGCCATCACCGTGTTTCAGCATGACAATGCACAGCCCCAGTTCGCAAGGATCTGTAAACAATTCCTGGAATCTGAAAATGTCCAAGTTCTTCCATGGCCTGCATACTCACCAGACAGGTCACCCATTGAGCATGTTTGGAATGCTCTGGATCGACGTGTACGACAGCATGTTCCAGTTCCCGCCAATATCCAGGAACTTTGCAAGCCATTTCAGAGCAATGGGACAACATTCCACAAGCCACAATCAACAGTCTGATCCACTCTATGCAGGAGATATGTTGCGCTGCATGAGGCAAAGGGTGGTCACACCAGATACTGACTGGTTTTCTGATCCACGCCCTTACCTTTTTAAAGGTATCTGTTACCAAGAGATGCATATCTGTATTCCCAGTAATGTGAAATCTATAGATTTAGGGCCTAATTCATTTATTTCAATTTACTGATTTCCTTATATGAACTGTAACTCAGTAAAATCTTTGAAATGATTGCATGTTGTGTTTATGTTTTTGTTCAGTGTACATCAACTGAACCCTTACCGGTTACAAGTACACTGACATGGTTCAAAGATGCACTAAATACGGGACGGGTGTCCAGAGGCAGGACTGTCCATGTGGAAAGGTTCCAAATGTGAGTTGAGGTGGAGGTCAGGAGTTTTTAGAAGTTGTCTCAATGTGCCATCCTGGAAAGAAGTAAAGAGTTTGGGGCAGACTGGGAGCGCCAACCCCAGGCTAGGCCACAGATTGGCTGACCAGGACAGCTGCCTCTGTTCCCTGGCAACCTGGTCTCTAACACATAGGTATGGCGTGCCCTATGCCACTGAAGAATAGGGTCGGACTGACGCGGGGGATGATAGCCAACCTCAGAAGTAAAAGTCACACAAAGTTTGTCTCTACGTCCTAGCGAGAGAGAGGGTTTTTAACAGTTATGATTTTCACGCAGTAGCAACATAAAGTGAAAATATTGCTCCGACACAGGATCAAAATCAAGTGCTTTCTACACAGGCCTGATATTTTACTCATCAAAGCACTAATGGGTTCTCCACAGCTATTAAGAGGGGGACCTCTTATGCCTCCAGGGGAGGGGGGGGGGCACATTAAGCTAGACTGCATCATCTCTGACGTGACCATGAACTCAGTGGAAGAAGAGTCAATGCCGCTCCCATAGGTGAATCATGTCCAGGAAAGTTGAATGAGATTATAGGGGGAAACACCATTTTCTGTATCCCTGTCTACTGTATGCAGTCCTGTTTCCCCCACCTGACATGAGCAGTCAGTACTACAAAGGCAGCTCATCTGAATGGGTTGGAACAGTTTAATTGGCTTTGTTCTTGCTAATCACACAGGCTTTGATGGGGATGTAAGTTCATTGTTCAAAGGCAGATTAGTTCATATTCACCTTCACAGAGCACCCTTCGTTTGTGACTCAACTTATTTTCAAATATGAAATACAGATAACTAAAAGATTTAGATTTGGGGATCGTACATGTGTCAGCAGCTGACCCACAAGTAGGGGAAGAAAGAATCACCTTCATTGGCAGCTGTGAAAAAGAGGAGATAAGAAGTAACGTAAGCTCCAAGCCTTTGATCGATCTGCTGCAAATGCTAGAGAACGTTTTTGGTTGGTTCATTCCATCAACAGTCCGAGATAACGTGAGAGAAAGTGAAAATCACTTGGTGTCTGCTCAGGTGGATGGTTTACCCATTCTGAACAAATGCTGGAGAGTGGAGAGGAACAGGAGAGAAATGGGTCAAACTGATAGTTTGGGAATGAATGTAGTAGTGTGAGGAGATACTTAATCACTCAGACCAGAGGCTCGTGACAGGGGAAGTAGAGTATGGAGGAGGTGGAAGAGAGGGAGGAATAGCACACCTTTCAGTTCCAAATGAGCTGGACCCAACTTAGAGGATAGCCTGATAAATATAATCCTGGACATTCAATCAATACATTTCAAAGATACCTCAGGGAAGCAGAGGAGCTACCTAACTAAACTAAAAGCTAAAAAGAGGTTGGAAAAGTTGTAGAGGTTGGAATAAGAAAGCCCTAGTGAACATTAAATGAACATAGTTTCTGCAATACGGTAATAGAGATTGAAAAACATAAATATCACATGAGATAGATGTATAGAAAGCACAGCTATGAAACATAATAGCAATAGTTCACTGCTATTCCATCTCTTTTTCCTCCCCATATCTTTTTAATGGCATACATAGTGACATAATGTGTCCAGGGGCCTGAAGGTTGGCTGAAAGAGACTAGCCACAGAGCAGTTTGTCCAGACAGACACTCCTATCCACCGAGAGATTCTCTCACTCTCACACTCACTCACTCAGTCACTCACTCACTCACTCACTCTCACTGAAAAGACATGAATACCCTCGGAGAGGATTCCGATATTGATGTTAGGGGGAAATCATCCTACAAACTGACATGGTGAATCCATTAAAGTCAAAGATAGCCTGACATTCTCTCTCCCCTGACATCAGTCTGGTTGCATAGCTCTACAAGGTATATCCAGACACTTAATCAAGTGTCCCGTAAGAGTACCTGGCATAACACTTGCGGTACAGAATTATTAACATTGGCAGTCATGCCTAGTACAAGATGCTTGTAACGGTCTTCTTCCTCCTCTGACGAAGAGTAGTAGGAAGGATCGGACCAAAGCACAGCGTGGTTCATGTTATTTATTTAAATTGAACAACATCTAACAAAGAAACAAAAAAAAGCACAACCGAAACAGAGCCGTCAGGTGCAACACACACTAAACAGAAAGTATAGTCACCCACAACTCAAGGGTGAAAACAGGCTGCCTAAGTATGGTTCTCAATCAGGGACAACGATTGACAGCTGCCTCTGATTGAGAACCATACCAGGCCAAACACAGAAATACCAAATCATAGAAAAAAGAACATACACTGCCCACCCAACTCACACCCTGACCATACTAAAAAAAAGACATCACAAAGGAACTAAGGTCAGAGCGTGACAATGCTAGTCCGATTACATGGCTTTGAATTTGATCTATTATAATATTCTTTATTGCAATAAAAATATGATAGGTCTTATGTATTATTAATATTTGTTTTTTTCAATTGATTTTCAACTCTAGTTCCATGAGCAATGTGACATGTTTGCTGATCTGTCGGCAACACTTCATTTGGATAGTCTATCTGTATATGCTCTACAGACTATCAGTAACATTTCAGCTAAAATTAACCCTTATTCTATCCCTAACCGTAACCTTAGCAAGCAGTTGCTTATCAACAGATAGTTTGTTGATGGTGTGACCATCGATAGAGCATCTACAGATGGACTATCCAAATAAAGTGTGACCGATATGTTTTCTTTTTGAGTGGCTTGTTTAAAGAGTTGATATACAACGAGCAAAATCTATTCATTCATCAAAGTGAACATCTCACACAACATCTCACACAAATCTCTACTAAATCTCCCTGGTCCACCCTTCCACCGGCAGGTAGATAGAAGAACCTCCATGCGGTCCGGAGAAATGAAAGGAAAACCAGAGGGAAGGTTCTAAGTTTCAGACCCTTAGAAGATCTCAATTGAAAGAAGAAAAAACAGAGCTCTCAAACCCTTCATATCCATTCAGACTAAAAAGTATTAAGATTTAAATAGGTTGTACTCAAACATCTGGTTGATTCTACAATATCTTTATTGAATTTGTCATAGAGATGACTAATAGTAATAATAACATCATGTAGTGTATGTACAGGGTACAGTATGTTTCAAGTTTCAAGTACAATGACATGCCTTTCTTACAAGCTCTAAACCCAACAATACAGTAATCAATATCAATGTAGTACTAAAAAATAACACAAGGTAAAACAAAAACAAGAATTACAAAAGAAGGCACTAGAAAATAAGAAGCTACGTAAATACAGGGTCAGCTCCAATGCCATATTTGCAATGTGCAGGGATACTGGATGAAGGATACTGGATTAAGTACTCTATGTGCACTTAATACTGAGTGGGCAATCTGATTGTGTACCTCGCCTCCTCCCCTGTGATAACATCAAATCACATCAGGTCTTTACCTCACTAATAATCTGCTAAAGCGTTTGGAGATCATCCTATGGCCTCCTATTGATTAATCTTTAGCAGAGGCTCTATCTGTATTAGGACGTTGAGGTATGAAGCTGCAGGCTCATGTCGGATCAATACCTTACAGACAACTCTTCTCCACTATAAAGGCACTCAAATTATATGACTCAAATTGACACAGCATTAGCACTATGACCTCATAATCTATTAGTGTAAACAAACAGATCTGGCATGTGTCTTCCCTTGGGGAGACCTTTGTTTCCAGTGGTTCTATTGGGGCTCCTGAGTGGCGCAGCCATCTAAGGCACTGCATCTCAGTGCTTGAGGCGTCACTACAGACACCCTGGTTTGATTCCAGGCTGTATCACAACTGCCTGTGATTGGGAGTCCCATAGGGTGGCGCACAATTGGCCCAGCGTCGTCCAGGCTTGGCCGGTATTGGCCGTCATTGTAAATAACAATTTGTTCTTTCCTATATATATATACAGTGGGGAGAACAAGTATTTGATACACTGCCGATTTTGCAGGTTTTCCTACTTACAAAGCATGTAGAGGTCTGTAATTTTTAACATAGGTACACTTCAACTGTGAGAGATGGATTCTAAAACAAAAATCCAGAAAATCACATTGTATGATTTTTAAGTAATTAATTTGCATTTTATTGCATGACGTAAGTATTTGATCACCTACCAACCAGAAAGAATTCCGGCTCTCACAAACCTGTTAGTTTTTCTTTAAGAAGCCCTCCTGTTCTCCACTCATTACCTGTATTAACTGCACCTGTTTGAACTCGTTACCTGTATAAAAGATACCTGTCCACACACTCAATCAAACAGACTCCAACCTCTCCACAATGGCCAAGACCAGAGAGCTGTGTAAGGACATCAGGGATAAAATTGTAGACCTGCACAAGGCTGGGATGGGCTACAGGACAATAGGCAAGCAGCTTGGTGAGAAGGCAACAACTGTTGGCGCAATTATTAGAAAATGGAAGAAGTTCAAGATGACGGTCAGTCAACCTCGGTCTGGGGCTCCATGCAAGATCTCACCTCGTGGGGCATCAATGATCATGAGGAAAGTGAGGGATCAGCCCACAACTACACAGCAGGACCTATAAATGACCTGAAGAGAGCTGGGACACAGTCTCAAAGAAAACCATTAGTAACACACTACGCCGTCATGGATTAAAATCCTGCAGCGCACGCTAGGTCCACCTGCTGGGAGAAGGTCATGTGGAATGGGAGAAGGTCATGTGGTCTGATGAGACAAATAGAGCTTTTTGGTCTAAACTCCACTCGCCGTGTTTGGAGGAAGAAGAAGGATGAGTACAACCCCAAGAATACCATCCCAACCGTGAAGCATGGAGGTGGAAACATCATTCTTTGGGGATGCTTTTCTGCAAAGGCGACAGGACAACTGCACCGTATTGAGGGGAGGATGGATGGGGCCTTGTATCGCGAGATCTTGGCCAACAACCTCCTTCTCCCAGTAAGAGCATTGAAGATGTGTCGTGGCTGGGTCTTCCAGCATGACAACGACCCGAAACACACAGCCAGGGCAAATCAGGAGTGGCTCTGTAAGAAGCATCTCAAGGTCCTGGAGTGGCCTAGCCAGTCTCCAGACCTGAACCCAATAGAAAATCTTTGGAGTGAGCTGAAAGTCCATATTGCCCAGCGACAGCCTCGAAACCTGAAGGATCTGGAGAAGATCTGTATGGAGGAGTGGGCCAAAATCCCTGCTGCAGTCTGTGCAAACCTGGTCAAGAACTACAGGAAACGTATGATCTCTGTAATTGCAAACAAAGGTTTCTGTACCAAATATTAAGTTCTGCTTTTCTGATGTATCAAATACTTACAGTATGTCATGCAATAAAATGCTAATTAATTACTTAAAAATCATACAATGTGATTTTCTGGATTTTTGTTTTAGATTCCATCTCTCACAGTTGAAGTGTACCTATGATAAAAAATGACAGACCTCTACATGCTTTGTAAGTAGGAAAACCTGCAAAATCGGCAGTGTATCAAATACTTGTTCTCCCCACTGTATATATTTAATAATAATATTCTATCCACCTTGTATTCGATCTGCAAAGTTTCCTCTTCTCCACCAAGCGGACCACACGCGGTTTTAAACGGAGTACATCCAAACAGAACTGGACATGTGACAAGCCTAGTATTATCTGAAGAGTTTCTTTCCAAAACGCTATATATCCATTTTCAGAAATGCTGGTAAATGAGCTTTTATTGTTTAAAGAACATTGAAAATAAACTCCATCTGGTTCTCTGGACCACATACTGTACATGTACATTTGTAGTCTCTTAATTTGATCACTATGTTGCAGGAAAACTTTCCTGCAATGCAGGACATTTTAAACTTGTAGTATATTCGAGGTTTAAAAGGCTTCTGACGTTTGTAATTTTTACTTTGAAATGTATTTCCAAAACATCATATTCAGCAATTGTTCACATTTTTTCATCAGAAATTATTACTTATGGGTTCTTTCGTGTGTGTGTAAAATATTTCTGTTCTCAGATTTTTTTATTCAGAGAATTTAGATGTGTTTGAATAAAAAATATATTTTTTGTAAAACGCCATATGTCCATTGTTTAGCTGGAATGGAATATTCGTATCCTGTATATTTGACTGTCATATGTGGTTGTCTCACCTAGCTATCTTAATATGAATGCACTCCTGTACACTCTGGATAAGAGTATCTGCAAAATTACTAAAATGTCAAATGTACATCTTTTACATACAGAGCTCATACTACTGTATTGAATTATTTTTTTTAAATAATAATAATATTGATTTAACAAAGATATAATTTGTACAGTTCTTTATACATTTTTTTTTGTTATACATTTGACTGTGTAAAACCAAGCAGTACTACTAATTTCTCTGAGAGTAAGGCGGATATATAGCATTTAGCAAAAAAACAGGATTATTTGTCTATCTAGTGATCGATTTTAAACAAATACATGTCTCACATTGGACAACCCCATGCCATGATTATATGGTGAGAAAAACCACACCAATTTCTTTCATAATTTCTTTAAACAATAAAAGCTCATCGACCAAAATTTTAAAAAATTCTAATATTGCATTTTGGAATTCAACTTTTCAATTTTAGGTTTGATTTTCCCTTACAAAAAATGTATCAACCCCTACAAAAAAGTCCGTAAATTATATTCCACATAATAATTCACATTTCCTGTTGCTGCAGGATTTTTTTCCTGCTCTAGCAAACTGGCTCAAAGCCCCCGTGCAATCTTAGTAATATATATTTTTTTCATCACTGTATTCCTAATAAATCACTATGTGTGTTTATTTAATGAAAATAACTCCAAAATGTATTTTGTATCATTTATTTCCCTGAGCCTCGTTTAACCCTTTATTTCCCAAGCCTACTTTGACTCCCTGATCGTGTGGATGTTAGGAAACAAATATGAAGATATTTACATACTGTACATGCAACAAAGCATCCTTCACTCATGCTGCCAAACATAACCTTGTAAAACTGACCATCCTACCGATCCTCGATTTCGGCGATGCCATTTACAAAATAGCCTCCAATACCCTACTCAATAAATTGGATGCAGTCTATCACAGTGCCATCCATTTTGTCACCAAAGCCCCATATACTACCCACCACTGCGACCTCTCGTTGGCTGGCCCTCGCTTCATACTCATTGCCTAACCCACTGGCTCCAGGTCATCTACAAGACCCTGCAAGGTAAAGTCCCCCCTTATCTCAGCTCGCTGGTCACCATAGAAGCACCCACCTGTAGCACGTGCTCCAGCAGGTATATCTCTCTGGTCACCCCCAAAACCATTCTTCTTTTGGCCGCCTCTCCTTCCAGTTCTCTGCTGCCAATGACTGGAACGAACTACAAAAATCTCTGAAACTGAAAACACTTATCTCCCTCACTAGCTTTAAGCACCAGCTGTCAGAGCAGCTCACAAATTACTGCACCTGTACATAGCCCATCTATAATTTAGCCCAAACAACTACCTCTCCCCCTACTGTATTTATTTATTTATTTATTTTGCTCCTTTGCACCCCATTGTTTCGATCTCTTCCTGGCACAATCTTCCACTGCAAATCTACCATTCCAGTGTTTTACTTGCTATATTGTATTTACTTCGCCACCATGGCCTTTTTATTTTTTATAAATTAAAAAAATATATATATATTTTTTGCCTTTACCTCCCTTATCTCACCTCATTTGCTCACATTGTATATAGACTTATTTTTCTACTGTATTATTGACTGTATGTTTGTTTTACTCCATGTGTGTTTTACTCCAGCTATAGCAGACTATAGTATGTTTAAGCATGTAAGGTTGCCACTTTGGAAGCTGAAGCTGCTGTCACAGGGCAGCCTATTTAATCCTAATATTACATATTATGAGTGTCAATTATGAATATGACACAGTCTGTTGGAAGTGAAGAGTCTTGAAAACATGATGCAAGACAAAGATAAAAGGGTAATATATTTATTATTTCTGAGCATTGCATTATTGCAAGTCATCAACAATCCAACTCATTGGTAGCTAAATATATTTGATTTCTAGAAAGTTTAGCAGCTAAAGTTCTCTTGTTTTGGTGTTGTGGCTTACTCAGAATTGGAATTAAAACATGTGTGGGATTTCATGTAAACATGACAAAGATCATACACACAAGGAGACACCAAACTGATAGTCCACAGGAGTCGATCACCCTCCCAACACTGCCAACACCGACATAGCCCTGGTCTCAATGTCACTGAATGTCATTCAGTCTATTTTCCAAACATTTTCTCTACTGTCAAGTATCTTGCATCTCTCCAAGTGTGCAGTGTTGACAGAGTTCATTATTCATATGAACTTGATATAATAGGCCCCCGTCTGTCGGAGCTCCCTGGACAGCCACTGCTGACCTTTGCACTGCATCTTATTACAGACAGAGACTAGCCTCCTGGCTCTGGCTCACGTCAGCTCTGCATCACCCAGCAGACACCTTACAGGTATTTATAGACAGAAAGGTCGACCAATAATATTACCTCCATAAACAACAAGGTCTAAGAGTGGTGGAGGAATGCAATGGTTCTGGACCCCTCAGCATTTTCCAGCATTCCATCTCCAGATTGCAGCTAATTAATTCTGAAGGTCAGGTGTGCCCTTGGTCTGTATAGAGGTTGAATATGTAGCTAGCAATGCTACTTAGTGATTTTCAAAATAGTAGTTCATTGTAAGCTATGTACAGTACTTGTCACGTTCTGACCATAGTTCTTTTGTGTTTTCCTTGTTTTAGTGTTGGTCAGGATGTGAGCTGGGTGGGCATTCTATGTTGTGTGTCTAGTTTGTCCGTTTCTATGTATTGCCTGATATGGTTCTCAATCAGAGGCAGGTGTTAGTCATTGTCTCTGATTGGGAACCATATTTAGGTAGCTTTTTTTGTGTTGGGGTTTGTGGGTGGTTGTTTCCTGTGTCAGTGTTTGTGCCACATGGGACTGTTTCATTGCCAGTTCACTTTATTATTTTCTTACTATAATCCATGGACACCTACCACGCTGCGTATTGGTCTGATCCTTGTTTCACCTCTTCAGAGGAAGAGGAGGAAATCTGCCATGACAGAACCACCCACCACAACAGGACCAAGCGGCGTGGTGACGGGCAGCGGCAGCAGGAGCAGCACAAGGAGGAATGGACATGGGAGGACGAGTTGAACGGTAAAGGACCCTGGGCACAGCCAGGAGAATATCGCCGCTCCAAAGAAGGGCTGGAGGCAGCGAAGGCAGAGAGGCGCTGGTATGAGGAGGCAGCACGGCGGCGCGGATGGAAGCCCGAGAGTCAGCCCCAAAAATGTATTGGGGGGGCACACAGGAAGTGTGGCAAAGCCAGGTAGGAGACCTGCGCCAACTTCCTGTATCGGCCGGGCTAGAGTGGGCATCGAGCCAGGTGCCATGAAGCCGGCTCTACGCATCTGGTCTCCAGTGCGTCTCCTTGGGCCGGCGTACATGGCACCAGCCTTACGCATGGTGTCCCCGGTTTGCCAGCACAGCCCAGTGCGGGCTATTCCACCTCGCCGCACTGGCAGGGCGACCGGGAGCATTCAACCTGGTAAGGTTGGGCAGGCTCGGTGCTCAAGAGCTCCAGTGCGCCTGCACGGTCCGGTCTATCCAGTACCACCTCCACGCACCAGCCCTCTGGTGGCAGCCCCCCGCACCAGGCTGTCTATCCGTCTCAGCCCTACAGGTGCTCCCGCCTGTCCAGCGCTGCCAGAGCTCTCCTCCTCTCCAGCGCTGCCAGAGTCTCCCATCTGTCCAGAGCTGCTAGAGTCTCCCGTCTGTCCAGAGCTGCTAGAGTCTCCCGTCTGTCCAGAGCTGCTAGAGTCTCCCGTCTGTCCAGAGCTGCTAGAGTCTCCTGTCTGTCCAGAGCTGCTAGAGTCTCCCGTCTGTCCAGAGCTGCTAGAGTCTCCCGTCTGTCCAGAGCTGCTAGAGTCTCCTGTCTGTCCAGAGCTGCTAGAGTCTCCTGTCTGTCCAGAGCTGCTAGAGTCTCACGCCTGCAAGGAGCCACCAGAGTCGCCAGTCTGCAAGGAGCCGCCAGAGTCGCCAGTCTGCAAGGAGCCGCCAGAGTCGCCAGTCTGCAAGGAGCCGCCAGAGCCGCCAGTCAGCCAGAATCCTCCAGAGCCGCCAGTCAGCCAGGATCTCCAGAGCGGCCAGTCAGCCAGGATCCTCCAGAGCCGCCATTCAACCAGGATCCTCCAGAGCCGCCATTCAGCCAGGATCCGCCAGAGCCGCCATTCAGCCAGGATCTGCCAGAGCCGCCATTCAGCCAGGATCTGCCAGAGCCGCCATTCAGCCTGGATCTGCCAGAGGCACCATTCAGCCAGGATCTGCCAGAGCCGCCAGTCAGCCAGAAGCTGCCAGAGCCGTCAACCAGCCTGAGCTATCACTCAGTCCTGAGCTACCCCTCAGTCCTGAGATACCCCTCAGTCCTGAGCTACCTCAGTCCTGAGCTGCCCCTCAGTCCGGAGCTGCCCCTCAGTCCAGTGGGGCCCTTTGTTAGGGTTCCTAGGCCAAGGTCGGCGGCGAGGGTCGCCACTCAAAGGATGCTAAGGAGGTGGACAAAGACAATGATAGAGTGGGGTCCACGTCCAGCGCCAGAGCCGCCACCGAGGACAGATGCCCACCCAGACCCTCCCCTATAGGTTTAGGTTGTGTGGTCATAGTCCGCACCTTGGGGGGGCGGGGGGTACTGTCATGTTCGGACCATAGTTGTTTTGTGTTTTCCTTGTTTTAGTGTTGGTCAGGACGTGAGCTGGGTGGGCATTCTATGTTGTGTGTCTAGTTTGTCCGTTTCTATGTATGGCCTGATATGGTTCTCAATCCGAGGCAGGTGTTAGTCATTGTCCCTGATTGGGAACCATATTTAGGTAGCTTGTTTTGTGTTAGGGTTTGTGGGTGGTTGTTTCCTGTGTCAGTGTTTGTGCCACACGGGACTGTTTCGTTGCCAGTTCACTTTATTATTTTGTATTTGTGTTCATGTTTAGTTTTTCTTATTAAAAACCATGGACACCTACCACGCTGCGTATTGGTCCGATCCTTGTTTCACCTCTTCAGAGGAAGAGGAGGAAATCTGCCGTGACAGTACTATACAGTATGCCTAGTGAAGAACTATTACTGTTCTCCTTAAAGAAAATTGTTTTGAATGTAGACCAATACTGCTGACCCTGGTAAATCACAGCCACAGAAAACATTTGTGTTGGTCAGGGACAAATGATAGCTATTGAAGAGCACAGACCAAGGATAGCTGTTGAAAAGCACTGCACCTACTCAAGTTCTGCCAGGCTGTTTCAATAATAATTTTACTCTACACACATTAGTTTGGCTGCATCGAGACAAAAGAGGATCTCAGAATGTACTTTTTTTTTATAAACGCAAAATGTTGTACTGTACACTGCACTCATCAACATGAATGTAGGCCTAGATTCAATCAGATCAAGCGTTAACAGGCGATAGCAGACACACGCATAGTTGATGTTTGGCAGTGTCAGAGGTGGAACTGTGTTGGAGCCATCAAATTGCATAATTGTCACAAAGCCACACCCGCCCCACTCCCGTTAGAAGTTTGGAATAAGAAAATGTAGGCTATATAGAAATAATTACGCTCAAATAGAAAAATCATGAAACTAAATGATGATGGTTTCTATCATCCTAATGGAGGTGTAGATTACATCTCACATTCCAGTGTTTCAACTTGTAAACAAGGCTGCATGGGATTTATGTTAATGCTACTCCGTGCAGCCAGTGGCAATGTTCGCTTTAGGTAGAATGCCGTGTGCTGTGGATTTGACAGCTCTAATACAGTTCCACCTCCTCCGCCAAAACAATTGCTATGCGGATGTTGGCTAAAGCGGATCTGCTTGAATACAGCCAAAATATGGCTTTGATAAATACATGTTTTTGTTGTTGATCCAGCTGCACGTCAGTAATTAGAACTCAGTGATGCATGTTGTTTTGCCATAGTTGGTTTTAGGAGGGGTTGTGAAATAAAGTTACAATTATCCAACCTGGTGTACTAGGAAAGATTATCTTTGACAGTAATCATCCACGAGATAAGCAGATATCAGACTATTCCCTTGACGATATGAAGTCAATTTCTTTGGAACTAAGAGTTCTCCCATTTCATTAGTGGATTTACTTCATGCATGCTGCTTTTCACAGGACGTCTCCCATTAAATGGAAGTTTCCCCTGACATTTCCTTGATAATTGAGGCTATGCTCCAAAGACGGAAATCTACCCATTTGATACTGCAGCTCGTTTGTGGTTTATTGTCTGTAATGTACTTTGTTCCATTTTGAACACTGTTTATTATCTCAAGGTTATGCTCTGTGCAGGAGAAGGAGGTATCCCACATACCGGTTTTCTTATTTAATTTCTGGGTGATGTGAATGAAGATGTCATTTGACACTTTTTGTATGAAGTCAATAGTCTACCGTTGTGGGTTCTGATAGGAAGGGGAAGTACATTTCAGTGATGAAAACATGAGCTTTGCCAGGACAACAAAGGGCAGACAACAGAGAACAACATGTTTAGTATGCTCATCCATCATAGACATTTGTACAGTCTGCCAGCAACCACTCAACTTCATCATTATCTGTCTGGGCTGGGCTCAAACTTGGCTGAAATGGAAAGTCCAACAATGCACAGAAAAAGCATTGTTTTGGCTTTCCAATCAGTGTAATATTTATACAGTTAGATTCAAATGAATTAGTATTTCTAAAAGATAAAACATGTGCCTTGTTATTGTAAGAGACATAGTCCAGTTAGTTTTAAACTATTTCTGGTATGCCTTACAGTACTTTCCTGTTTGATTTGTGTACTATACATTCTGTATGGCACTCACCTCGGGGCGGTGTTGGACTAGTAACCGAAAGGTTGCAAGTTCAAACCCCCAAGCTGACAAGGTACAAATCTGTCGTTCTGCCCCTGAACAGGCAGTTAACCCACTGTTCCTAGGCCGTCATTGAAAATAAGAATTTTGTTCTTAACTGACTTGCCTAGTTAAATAAAGGTAAAATAAAAAATAAAATAAAACCTCCTGCGTGGCCTTTAATCATTCCTCTGACACCCAGCAGATAGGTAATACCATAAAAGTTAACCCTTGCCACATGGTGACTCATTGTGCTAAATGCTAGCTGCCTTTCAATCTTCAATATATTGGTCTACCACAGAAGAGCACCAACAAGTCAGATCACTGTAAAGCTTGGTTCACACCAATGTACCAATATCTCACTCCTAGTGTCATTTTAACTGCGTTGATGCGCCACGTATTAGCCTGCAATTTGAACTGTCAGGCAGCTGTGACAAGATGTTGAACTGCCTGTGCACCCATCCTATCTTCATCGCTACTGAACTCTGGGTAGAACTTTATAATAAATCCACGTAATAAAGTATTTACAATAGATTATTAAATTGTTTATTCTAAAATGTTTCATCATTAGGCCCACATTTGTATATGTTAGTAAACTAGTTATTCACACATTTCTAAAAAAAAATGTAATGTGAATAATAATTAATAAGATCATGCATAAGATGTTTAATATAGCTCCTTATCAACCATTTACTAATCGTTAGTTTAGTATTTTTGCATGGCCTCATCTATAGACTGGGCTATTTATACTTTACATATACTTCATCAATGTTTTGAGCAACCAGTATAATTTCTCACAAAAAGATGGACATGCCATTGGTAGACATTCCAGCAGTACCTGATGATCCTTAAGATCTCAAAACTGCCTGTAGAACATATCAAGGGTTAAATAATAAGTGCATAATACAGAGGATGTCCAAAACAGTCACACTGTTGTAATACAGTAGGAAAGTGGTATTTCCTGTTGTCTCAATGTGTAGGCTAAGAATGGGCTTCAAATTTGCATTGTCAAAGTCATAAAAACAGGGTCATATAAAATGTATACATGTTTGCGGTTTTCAATGCATTTGACGGCCAGCCAAGAAGAAAGATGAAGCCGAAAAAAACATGTGTCACGCCCTGACCTTAGTTATTTTTGTTTTCTTTATTATTTTGGTTTGGTCAGGGTGTGACGAGGGTGGTATGTGTGTTTTCAGCCTGTCTAGGGTTTTTATACATCTATGGGGTTTTTGGTTTGTCTAGGTAAATGTAGGTCTATGGTGGCCTGAATTGGTTCCCAATCAGAGGCAGCTGTTTATTGTTGTCTCTGATTGGGGAACCTATTTAGGTTGCCATTTTCCATTTTGGTGTAGTTGCATGTCAGCACTCGTGTTATATTGCGTCACGGTCGTTTGTTTAGTGTTCTTCGTTTAATAAAGAAGAATGTATTCATATCATCCCTGGTCTCCTCGTTATGACGAACGTGACAGTCTCACTTTCGACACCTTGCCGTTCTACAAAAAAGAAGACATTCTTTTGCAATTTTAAAAAGTACTGGCTTTATATACTGAACAAAAAATATAAATGCAACATGTAAATTGTTGGTACCATGTTCCATACGCACAAAAAGCTTATTTCTCCTAAATTGATTTACATCCCTAATAGTGAGCATTTATCCTTTGCCAAAATAATCCATCCACCTGACAGGTGTGGCATTTCAAGAAGCTGATTAAACAGCAAGGTCATTACACAGGTACACCTTGTGCTGTGGACAATAAAAGGCCACTCTAAAATGTGAACTTTTGTCACACAGCACAATGCTACAGATGTCTCAAGTTTTGAGGGAGCATGCTATTGGCATGCTGGCTGCAGGAAAGTCCACCAGAACTGTTGCCAGATAATTTAATAGATATTCCTCTAAATCAAATCATATCAAAATTATTTATTTAGCCCTTCGTACATCATCTGATATCTCAAAGTGCTGTACAGAAACCCAGCCTAAAACCCCAAACAGCAAGAAATGCAGGTGTAGAAGCACGGTGGCTTGGAAAAACTCCCTAGAAAGGCCAAAACCTAGGAAGAAACCTAGAGAGGAACCAGGCTATGTGGGGCTCTACACTAAGCCGCCTCCAATGCCGTTTTGGAGAATTTGGCAGTACATCCAACTGTCCTCGCAACCGCAGACCACGTGCATGGTGTCATGTGGGCGAGTGGATTGCTGATGTCAACATTGTGAACAGAGTGCTCCATGGTGCTGTTGGGGTTATGTTATGGGCAGGCATAAGCTACGGACAATGAACACAATTGCATTTTATCGATGGCAATTTTAATGCACAGAGATACTGTGACAAGATCCTGAGGCCCATTGTTGTGCCATTCATCCGCCGCCATCGCCTCATGTTTCAGCATGATAATGCTCGGCCCCATGTCGCAAGGATCTGTACACAATTCCTAGAAGCTGAAAATGTTCCAGTTCTTCCATGGTCTGCATACTCACCTATTGAGCATGTTTGGGATGCTCTGGATCGATGTGTACAATAGCATGTTCCAGTTCCCACCCATATCCATCAACTTCGCACAGCCATTGAAGAGGAGTGGGACGACATTCCACAGGCCGCAATCAACAGCATGATCAACTCTATGGGAAGGAGATGTATCGCGATTCATGAGGCAAATGGTGGTCACACCAGATAGTGACTGGTTTTCTGATCCACGCCCCTACCTTTTCTTTTATTATTGATATGTTCTAATCACCCGGGCAACCAAGTGCCGCAGCGGTCTAAGGCCCTGCATCTCAGTGCTAGAGGTGTATCACAGACCCTGGTTTGATTCCAGGCTGTATCACAACCGGACTGGATTGGGAGTCCTATATGGCGGCGCACAATTGGCCCAGCGTTGTCCCGGTTAAGGGTTTGTAAATAAGAATGTGTTCTTAACTGACTTGCCTAGTTAAATAAAGGTTAAATAAATTAATAATCTAGTCTATTTTAAAACCTTATTAAGGAGCATCAGGTACTGCTGGAATGTCTACCAATGTAATGTCCATCTTTTGTAAGAAATTACACTGGTCACTCAAAACATTTATAAAGTATTTATTATAAAGTATAAATAGCCCACACTTTAGATGAGGCAACGCAAAAAGATTTAACTAATGATTAGTGAGTGCCATGGTTTAATAAACTTACTGCCTTCAGAAAGTATTAACACCCCTTTACTTTTTCCAAATATTGTTTTAACAGCCTGAATTTAAAATTGATCAAATGTACATTTTGTCACTGATCTACACACAATATCCCATAATGTCAAAGTGGAATTTTGTTTGTAGATGTTTATTTCATTTTTTTGCTGAACTGTCTTCAGACAATAACTATTCAACCCTTTTGTTAAGGCAAGCCTAAATACGTTCAGGAGTAAAATTGTGCTTAATTAACAAACCGTATAATACGTTTTATGGACTCATTCCCAGTTCAATAATAGGGATTAACAGTATTTTTGAACATCTACCTCATCTCTGTTCCCCACACTTACAGTTATCTGTAAGGTCCCTCAATCGAGTATTGCATTTCAACCACAAAGACCAGTGAGGTTTTTCAATGCCTCGCAAAGAAGGACACCGATTGGTAGATGTGTACGTTTTTTTTTGATGATGTATCAATACACCCAGTCAATACAAAGATACAGACGTCCTTCCTAACTCAGTTGCCGGAGAGGAGGGAAACTTCTCAGACATTTCATCAGCCAATGCTGATCTTAAGACAGTTACAGAATTGAATGATTGTAATATGAGTAAACTGAGGATGGATCAACAACATTGTAGTTACTCCACAATACTAACCTAAATGACAAGAGTGAAAAGAAGGAAGCCTGTACAGAATAAAAAATATTCCAAAACATGCATCCTGTTTTTCTTTAACCCAGTTCTAATTTGCAAAATACCTTAGCTGTACGGAAACTCTTTAGTTCAATGTTTAGGTTATAATAACATGACACTGTGTCAGACCATTTGTGTATACTGTAGTCAGTTTCCCTAGCAACAGAAAACACTTACTGCATTTGAATCTGCTTTCATAAACCTACAGGATGCCTTCAGTGCTTGAGTGTTCAGTGTCTATATATCTTGTGTCCTTCTGTCTCCTAAACTACACACACACACACACACACACACTTATGTGAGAGCTTAGACTATTACCGAAGAGGATCGCAAGACAGTTTATTAATCTGTACAGTATGATTTCCTGTGCCCTGAGAGTCAACTCTAGTTACCTCTGGGCACATTGGCACCAAACACTGGGTGATAACACCAATGACACCTGTATTCAGAGCAGTGGCCTTGATGGGTCTCGATGGAAACGTGTTTCCATGACAACTTAAAAAACTTGTTGCACTCGAAGAGTTTAGACAAACCATATTACTACCTGGCAAAAGTGTGGGTTTACCGCTCAAATGCCAAAATAATGTCCCAAAGGAATTTGATACAGAATTGAAGCCCACGTGCAGTATTTGTAATTGTATTTTTAAATCATCACTCTATGTCTAATAAATCACTGTGTGTGTTGATTTAATGAAAATAACTCCAAAATGAAATATATTATTAATAATTTATTTCCCTGAGCCTCCTTTTGCCCTTGAATTGCCCAGTCTGATCATGAGCATTAGGAACAAATGTGAATATATTTACAGCCCTGATTGGCTGAGATGATAGTCTAGAGCAGTGGTTCTCAACTTTTCATAGTCCAGTACCCCTTCAAACATTCAACCTCCAGCTGTACCCCCTGTAGCACTAGGGTCAGCGCACTCTCACAGTGCACTCTGTTTTTTGCCATCATCGTAAGCCTGCCACACACACACTATACGATACATTTATTAAACATATGAATGAGTATGTTTTTGTCACAACCCGGTTCGTGGGAAGTGACAAAGAGCTCTTATTGGACCAGGGCACTGTCAGAGTCGTGTGTATAGGTGGCAGGGAAGTCAGCCGCAGGAGAATCAAACTGAATGTAATGGAGTTGTTTAATAACAATAAACAAAACATAACTCCAAAACTAAATATAACAATAAAACAAAGTTGGTACGAGGACCCGTCGCGCACCAATACAACCAACACAAAACTGAACAACAAACAATCTCTGACAAAGACATGAGGGGAAACAGAGGGTTAAATACACAACAGGTAATGAATGGGATTGAAACATGGTATGTAGGAAGACAAAACAAAACCAAAGGAAAATGAAAAATGGATCAATGATGGCTAGAAGACTGGTGACGTTGACCGCCGAGCACCGTCCGAACAAGGAGAGGCTTCAACTTCGGCAGAAGTCGTGACAGGCACAAATAAAAAATATAATAACAATCAATCATTTTCCTCTTTATTTAGCCCTCTTACATTAAAAATTGTTCATCAAAAATGGTGAATAACTCATCACAGGTTAATAAGAAGGGTGTGCTTGAAAAGATGCACATAACTCTGCAATGCAGGGTTGTATTGGAGAATCTCAGTCTTAAATACTTTTCCACATACAGTCTGTATGTGCCTGTATTTAGTTTTCATGCTAGTGAGGGCCGAGAATCCACTCTCATGGTGGTTGCAAAGGGCATCAGTGTCTTAACAGCGCGATTTGCCAAGGCGATACACGATACTCTGAGCACAGCCCAATCCAGAAATCTGGCAGTGGCTTCTGATTAAATTCAATTTTCACAGAACTGCTTGTTGCAATTTCGATGAGGCTCTCTTGTTCAGATATCGGTAAGTGGACTGGAAGCAGGGCATGAAAAGGATAACAAATCCAGTTGTTTGTGTCATCCGTTTCGGGAAACTACCTGAGTAATCGACTTCACTGCAGCCGAGGTGAGTAAAACATTTAAACGTGTTAACCCTCGCAAGGCTGCAGGCCCAGACAGCATCCCCAGCCGCGCCCTCAGAGCATGTGCAGACCAGCTGGCTGGTGTGTTTACAGACATATTCAATCAATCCTTAACCCAGTCTGCTGTTCCCACATGCTTCAAGAGGGCCACCATTGTTCCTGTTCCCAAGAAAGCTAAGGTAACTGAGCTAAACGACTACCGCCCCGTAGCACTCACTTCCGTCATCATGAAGTGCTTTGAGAGACTAGTCAAGGACCATATCACCTCCACCCTACCTGACACCCTAGACCCACTCCAATTTGCTTACCACCCAAATAGGTCCACAGACGATGCAATCTCAACCACACTGCACACTGCCCTAACCCATCTGGACAAGAGGAATACCTATGTGAGAATGCTGTTCATCGACTACAGCTCAGCATTTAACACCATAGTACCCTCCAAACTCGTCATTAAGCTCGAGACCCTGGGTCTCGACCCCGCTCTGTGCAATTGGGAACTTTTTAAATTTTATTTTACCTTTATTTTACTAGGTAAGTCAGTTAAGAACAAATTCTTATTTTCAATGACGGCCTAGGAACAGTGGGTTAACTGCTCCGCCCACAACCGTAAGGCTCTCCAGAGGGTAGTGAGGTCTACACAACGCATCACCGGGGGCAAACTACCTGCCCTCCAGGACACCTACACCACCCAATGTCACAGGAAGGCCATAAAGATCATCAAGGACAACAACCACCCAAGCCACTGCCTGTTCACCCCGCTATCATTCAGAAGGCGAGGTCAGTACAGGTGCATCAAAGCTGGGACCGAGAGACTGAAAAACAGCTTCTATCTCAAGGCCATCAGACTGTTAAACAGCCACCACTAACATTGAGTGGCTGCTGCCAACACACTGACTCAACTCCAGCCACTTTAATAATGGGAATTGATGGGAATTGATGTAAAATATATCACTAGCCACTTTAAACAATGCTACTAAATATAATGTTTACATACCCTACATTATTCATCTCATATGTATACGTATATACTGTACTCTATATCATCTACTGCATCTTTATGTAATACATGTATCACTAGCCACTTTAAACAATGCTACTTAATATAATGTTCACATACCCTACATTACTAATCTCATATGTATATACTGTACTCGATACCATCTACGCCATCTTGCCTATGCCGCTCTGTAACATCACTCATTCATATATCTTTATGTACATTTTCTTTATCCATTTACACTTGTGTGTATAAGGTAGTAGTTTTGGAATTGTTAGTTAGATTACTCGTTGGTTATTACTGCATTGTCGGAACTAGAAGCACAAGCATTTCGCTACCCTCGCATTAACATCTGCTAACCATGTGTATGTGACAAATAAATTTGATTTGATTTTGATTGCGCACCCAACTCACTCAGGTGCTTCGCTATATCACATTTGGCATTGTCCGTAAGCTTGAGTTAATTTGCACACAAAAAATCATACAATGATGGGACGACCTGTGTGTTTTCCTTGTTAATGCAGACAGAGAAGATCTCCAACTTCTTAATCCTAGACTCAATTTTGGCCCGAACATTGAATATAGTTGTGGAGAGTCCTTGTAATCCTAGATTCAGATCATTCAGGTGAGAAAAAACATCACCCAGATAGGCCAGTCGTATGACAACCAACAAGTGAAAATGATGGTCAGTAAAGAAAACGTTAAGCTCGTCTCTCAATTTTTTAAAACGTGTCAATACTTTGCCCCTTGATAACCAGCACACTTCTGTATGTTGTAAAAGTGTTACATGGTTGCTGCCCATATCATTGCATAGTTTAGAAAATACACTCGAGTTCAGGGGCCTTGCTTTAACAAAGTTAACCATTTTCATTGTTTGGTTCAAAACGTATTTCAAGCTGTCAGTCCTTCCTTTGACAGCAAGAGCCTCTCAGTGGATGCTGCAGTGTACCCAAGTGGCGTAGGGAGCAATTGCTTGCAAATTCCATGTGATGTCACAAAGCTGTCCAGTACTTAAAAAATATCCTCTCCTATTGTCCTGGTTTCTAGAGGTTTGCAGAAGAGGATGTTTTTCTTAATTGACCCCTCATTAACATAACTGACATGTACCAGGAGCTGTCCCAGGGCCACGTCTGTTGACTCATCCAGCTGTAACGCATAGAATTCACAGGCTTGTATGCAAAGCAGTAATTGTTACAAAATATATACTGCTATGTCACTGATGCGTTGTGAAACAGTGTTGTTTGATGAAGTCATTGTCTGTATATATTTTTTTGGCCTTTCCCCCAGCATTGTCCCAGCCATATCCGTGGCAGCAGGAAGAATTAAGTCCTCCACAATAGTATGGGGCTTGCCTGTTGTTACGATAAACTAGGAGTGGTGGGTGGAATCAGGCGCAGAGAGCAGGGTTCAGTCGTTTGTCAAATGTATTCACCGGGCGTATACAAGTTACCAGTCCAAACAACAGGACAAAAATAGTCCGGAGAATAAAGACACGAACAAATAACCCCATCCAACAGAGTAACAAGAAATAACACAAAACAGGTGTACCCAATTACCCAATAACCAAAAACAAACGGAAAGGGAATCGATGGCAGCTAATAGGCCGGCGACGACGACCGCCGAGCACCGCCCGAACAGGAAGAGGCACCATCTTCGGCGAGGTTCGTGACACCTGTCCTAGCCACTCGGTAGCTCACCATATAAGATGCTTCTAGCCGCTTCTTATTAATGTTATCTATGCATGTCTTACTACTCTAAAGTCCTCTTAATTCTCGCTCTAAAAAGTCCCGTGGCTTATTTTTCAAATTGGCATGTTTTGTTTCTAAATGTCTGCGTAAGAGTGAAGGTTTCATCGAGTTGTGAGACAGTACTTCTGCACATATAACATACTTCTCCCAATATAAGTGAACCCCAAATCAATGTAGTTCTAATCATATTTGCGCAACTTCAATGGTCCAACGTCCCTGTCTGTTGTTCGGTGCTTCCCCGGGTAAGGGGGCAGTAGCTCTTCGGCTGCATCAGATTCACAACTGTCAGTGTCCATGCTAGCTGTGCTAACAACACATGTAGAATTACTGATGCTAGCATTGGATGTGCTCGTGGAAGCAGAACAACTTGTGTTGTCGACAGGTGCAGGTGTAGTACTGCTGGCAGTAGGTATGTGTCTCTTTGGATGCGGGTCTAACTTTTTTTAATCATCAGCAGCTACATTTGGCTACATACAGACCGTCAGTGGAATTCCCTCGAGAGAATAGCGCTTAATGTGATTGGATATTAATTATTTGACTAGGCTACCTGTATTTGACGTTTTGTTGTTATTTCACTGAACACTAGATGGTTTATTTTATTTTTGGCAGTGAAACAAGGCTACTCAGGCGAGAGAAAAAACTTACCCAAATGTATTGCCCTGTTGGAAAATGTAAATGGACTGTTTGAAAATGTGAAGAAAAATTGTTTTAAAAAAAATACTAAATGATTTTCTTGTAAAAAAAATAAATGTGAATCACGGCAAATCCCTGGGGTTTGGGAATACCTGGTCTAGAGAACACCCCCTTAACCAGATGAACAGTCGTTGGTATATTATAATCAGAACACATTGTGATGTCATGATGTGGGCCAAAAGTCCCATCCCACCTGAACATGCTGAAAATCAATACATTTTTTTCAAGGGAGTGGCTGAGGTTCCAGATTTTCTGGAACCCGACTTGCAGTGTCTTTTGATACTTGCAATGGCTTTTGATACGGAGATTCCTACACATGTGCAGGATTTTTTTATATACGTAGCTTCTAACCACACTGCTGACATGGAGGGGGAAACTAGTTCCAACTATGCATTCCATGCCTCAAGCACAGTTTCATGTTCTTTTCATGTTCTTTTTTCATGTTGTAGCCTTGATAAAAGACTTGATCGACATGTTCATACAAACTTTTTGTTGTGTGGTATAACAGTATATTTAGGCAAACATATCAAACACAAGCAAGACACCTACAGGCAGTCAAAATAGCAATTATTTTCTCATCATCGTAAACATGGGCTAGTTCTTATTTCAGCAACTGTCTCTATGATGTGGCAGCATAACTGAAGATTATTTTCACAAATAGTAGGCAGTCTAAAGCGGTAGTTAACAGATAACTTAAGGAATGATAGTGCCGGGCGATGCAAAACTAACTCACTCATTGTTCGGATACACATGCTTGGGCTGCCTAGAAAATGAGGCTTCTCAGAGGTGGAACAGCTAAGTAACATACTTGTGTGGTACTTGTATGATTATTGAGTGGTTAAAATGCAGATCGTTTTTTGCCCAAATGCAAAACTCAAATGCAGTTACATATTTTTTTAAGGAACCCTGGCTATTGGCTACGATATGGCAGCAACTATAAAGATTTAGCCTACATCGTCACACAAAGCGCTGATTGTTTTTGCTCCAGTGCAATGTGTTGGGACTGCATCCTACTTGTGCAACTGCAATATCCGTTACAACTGACAGAGAAGGTTGCACAACCTTCAATAAATATTTTTGTGAACATTCGTTCAAATTGCTGCAGGGATTTTTATTTCAGCTGTTCAGAAATATGAGGCGGAGACATAGGCTACATCATCATGGTTCAGAGCAGGGTGAGTAAAGAGAGAAATGTAAAGGGAGGGGGCATGTGAGCAGTAGCTACACAGTGTGCATAAGATAACACCTGCACAGAATGTGATCTGGATCCTTAGCTTTGAGAAAGAGGTTTCCATTGGGACGGGAAGGGGCGGGGTGGGGGACAAAACTCTGCATTCGTTGCCAAGGCCTTTTTCAAACAGCTCCTACACAAAAAGGGCGTTATTCTAATTTTCACAATTTCAGTGTTATTTTGACTTCATGGGAACTCTGTTCCTTTTCTATTTTTATTAACACCTTGCACTTTCACTTTTTGTATTACTTTGAGCATGAAGAGGGCACTGGGCAATGGGATGGAAGCCCTGCCTCCTGTGAAGCCCTGAGCTCAGGCTGTGTGACAGACTTCTCCTGTCCTTGGTTAGAGTTAGGGTCAAGGTTGAGCCAGGGGTGGACGTGAAACTAGGGTTAAGGTTATGGCTATGGTTAGGGTTGAGCTGGAGTGTAGACATGAACCTAGGGTTAAGGTTAGTGATCTTCACCTCTGGTCAGCATTTGAGCACCCCTTTTTTGCAGTGCTCCTCCCTCCCTTCCTTCTCCTCCACTCCTCTCCCCTCAACACTCCTTACACCACGTTCTCTACACAGCACTGTGTACTTCGCATGAGTATCTTCTTGCTGAGATTTTCCATCTCTGGGAAGAAAAATGAAGAGACAAAACAGCAGAGTAATAACTTATCTGAAGGGTTCATGCAGAGCATCCCCACAGTTGTTATATTTTGTCTTTTACATTTACATTTTACATTTAAGTCATTTAGCAGACGCTCTTATCCAGAGCGACTTACAAATTGGTGCTTTCACCTTATGACATCCAGTGGAACAGCCACTTTACAATAGTGCATCTAAGTCTTTTAAGGGGGGTGAGAAGGATTACTTTATCCTATCCTAGGTATTCCTTAAAGAGGTGGGGTTTCAGGTGTCTCCGGAAGGTGGTGATTGACTCCGCTGTCCTGGCGTCGTGAGGGAGTTTGTTCCACCATTGGGGGGCCAGAGCAGCGAACAATTTTGACTGGGCTGAGCGGGAACTGTACTTCCTCAGTGGTAGGGAGGCGAGCAGGCCAGAGGTGGATGAACGCAGTGCCCTTGTTTGGGTGTAGGGCCTGATCAGAGCCTGGAGGTACTGAGGTGCCGTTCCCCTCACAGCTCCGTAGGCAAGCACCATGGTCTTGTAGCGGATGCGAGCTTCAACTGGAAGCCAGTGGAGAGAGCGGAGGAGCGGGGTGACGTGAGAGAACTTGGGAAGGTTGAACACCAGACGGGCTGCGGCGTTCTGGATGAGTTGTAGGGGTTTAATGGCACAGGCAGGGAGCCCAGCCAACAGCGAGTTGCAGTAATCCAGACGGGAGATGACAAGTGCCTGGATTAGGACCTGCGCCGCTTCCTGTGTGAGGCAGGGTCGTACTCTGCGGATGTTGTAGAGCATGAACCTACAGGAACGGGCCACCGCCTTGATGTTAGTTGAGAACGACAGGGTGTTGTCCAGGATCACACCAAGGTTCTTAGCGCTCTGGGAGGAGGACACGATGGAGTTGTCAACCGTGATGGCGAGATCATGGAATGGGCAGTCCTTCCCCGGGAGGAAGAGCAGCTCCGTCTTGCCGAGGTTCAGCTTGAGGTGGTGATCCGTCATCCACACTGATATGTCTGCCAGACATGCAGAGATGCGATTCGCCACCTGGTCATCAGAGGGGGGAAAGGAGAAGATTAATTGTGTGTCGTCTGCATAGCAATGATAGGAGAGACCATGTGAGGTTATGACCGAGCCAAGTGACTTGGTGTATAGCGAGAATAGGAGAGGGCCTAGAACAGAGCCCTGGGGGACACCAGTGGTGAGAGCGCGTGGTGAGGAGACAGATTCTCGCCACGCCACCTGGTAGGAGCGACCTGTCAGGTAGGACGCAATCCAAGCATGGGCCGCGCCGGAGATGCCCAACTCGGAGAGGGTAGAGAGGAGGATCTGATGGTTCACAGTATCGAAGGCAGCCGATAGGTCTAGAAGGATGAGAGCAGAGGAGAGAGAGTTAGCTTTAGCAGTGCGGAGCGCCTCCGTGATACAGAGAAGAGCAGTCTCAGTTGAATGACTAGTCTTGAAACCTGACTGATTTGGATCAAGAAGGTCATTCTGAGAGAGATAGCGGGAGAGCTGGCCAAGGACGGCACGTTCAAGAGTTTTGGAGAGAAAAGAAAGAAGGGATACTGGTCTGTAGTTGTTGACATCGGAGGGATCGAGTGTAGGTTTTTTCAGAAGGGGTGCAACTCTCGCTCTCTTGAAGACGGAAGGGACGTAGCCAGCGGTCAGGGATGAGTTGATGAGCGAGGTGAGGTAAGGGAGAAGGTCACCGGAAATGGTCTGGAGAAGAGAGGAGGGGATAGGGTCAAGCGGGCAGGTTGTTGGGCGGCCGGCCGTCACAAGACGCGAGATTTCATCTGGAGAGAGGGAGAAAGAGGTCAGAGCACAGGGTAGGGCAGTGTGAGCAGAACCAGCGGTGTCGTTTGACTTAGCAAACGAGGATCGGATGTCGTCGACCTTCTTTTCAAAATGGTTGACGAAGTCATCTGCAGAGAGGGAGGAGGGGGGGGAGGGGGAGGAGGATTCAGGAGGGAGGAGAAGGTTGCAAAGAGCTTCCTAGGGTTAGAGGCAGATGCTTGGAATTTAGAGTGGTAGAAAGTGGCTTTAGCAGCAGAGAGAGAAGAGGAAAATGTAGAGAGGAGGGAGTGAAAGGATGTCAGGTCCGCAGGGAGGCGAGTTTTCCTCCATTTCCGCTCGGCTGCCCGGAGCCCTGTTCTGTTCTTAGAAACTCTCTAACTGTGTTTGTTGTGAATAGATCAAGTCTGAGTCTGAGGTACGTTACTCACTCTTGTAATTCACATTTTGTGTATTGTCTTTACAGAAGAGCTATTTTCTGAGATACTGTATGTCCTCATGTCAATCATTCCCATGTTTGAGAGCACTGTCTAATCTTTACCACTAAGTCAGGACCATGGAGAGTACTCTATCAGCCTTTTGGGCAATGACCTACAAAGCAAATATATTTACTACCATTACAGGTATACAAGTTGTCCAAATGTTGTTCGTGTACACGCTTATGTCTCGTAATTTTATTGGAAAATTCAATTTCTTTACCAAATGTAGTTTGCGTCCCTAATTCAACTGAGAGATAGAATTTACAATGATAATTAAAACTCATTGTTATTGCAGTGTATAATTCAGCTGCTATTTCAAATAAAGAACTTAAAGGGATTTGGAGGGGAAATGTCCAAGCTATTACCTTTAAAGTATTACTTTTAAGCGTGGCGCTTTGTTAAAGGATTAAAAATGAATTGCCTGTGAATGTTGAGAAATCAGTAAACAGAATCCCATTATAAATGCATTGTGTGCTAGTGGCTAGTCTATTATACCTAGGAAAGTTATAAGTAGACCTCATTGAATTGTTTCCGAAATTCAAACCTCTGAGTGCCCAAAAGGGTACGCTTGAGACATAAACAGCTGTGGAAGTTGCAGAATGAAAAAAGCAACGGTTTGAGGACCAACATAAGTGATTCATACAGATGTAGGACCTTAATTTGACCTAAACTGTCACAGCAAAATCATCCTGCTGCAACAGGATTTGAACGTTTAGTTCATAATGTTGCTTGATCGGTGGTTAGGCTACTAGCTCGCCAAAAGTAGGCTACATGAAAAGTGCAATACTATTAATATAACCGTGTCTTAGAGTGGTTTTTCAGTGAATTTATGTAAATCACAAAGCTCATCTGCATTTCCTGCAGTGCAGGAAAATTCTCAGCAACAAAAGAGTGACCAAATTAAAGATCCTACATCTTTAGATCATCAGAATAATTATAGCACCCATTTCCCGCCATACAGATGTAAGATCTTAATTTGTTTCTACAGCGGGAAAATAATCATGCAGAAACAGGAAATGTGAATTGTTATGTGGATCAAGATGAAGTTTTATTAGTCGTATGTACAGGATACGAATAGTACATATTGAATGCTTGCTTGCAGGTTCCATCTTCGCAATGCAACAACAATGAATAATAAAAGATAAGAATACAAACATAAAGTAGATGGCTCAGTAGAATAAAATAAACATTTTAAACATAAGTATAATACATGAAGACACAATTATTTTGTCCAATATTTACACATATAAATAAGTGGGGGACGGGGGCTAGTGAATAAATTGAGCAGTATAATAAGAGTCTGGTAGCAGCAGTTGTGATGCGTGTGCGTGTGTGTGTGTGCTAAGGTGCAGAGAGTCAGAGCAGTTGGTCAGTCTAGTTCAAGTGTTCAGCAGTCTGATGGCTCGTAAATTGAAACTGTCTCTGTGCCTGTTGGTATCAGACCTCATGCTCCGATACCGTCTGCCCAACGTTAAGGGAGAGAACAGCTCGTGGCTGGAGTGTGTGAGGTCCTTGATCATGTTCCGTGCCAGGCACCGTTTCAAGTAGATGTCCTGGATGGGTGGGAACACAGTCCCAGTGATGTACAGGGCCATCTTCACCACCCGCTAGAGGGCCTTGCAGTCATGGACAGAGCAATACCCTTATCCAGCCGGGATGCAAATGGTCAGGATGATCTTGTGGGTGCAGCGGTAGGTAGTATTTGGAGAGGTTCCAAGTGTCATGCCGAATTTCTTCAGCCGCTTTAGTAAGTAGAGATGCTGTTGTGCCCTCTTGACAAGAGTGGTGGTGTTTTTGGTTCATGTCAGGTCATTGGTGATGTGGACTCCGAAGAACTTAAAACTTGTGACTCTCTCTACTGCAGTCCTGTTGATATGGATCGGGCATGTTCCCTCCTCTGCTTCCTGAAGTCAACAATCAACTCCTTTGTTTTGCTGACGTTGAGGGAGAGATTGTTGTCATGACACCACAATGCCAGTTCACTTACCTCCTCCCTATAGGCTGACTCATCGTTGTTGGTTATCAGGCCTACAACTGTGATGTCGTCAGCAAACTTCATGATGAAGGTGGTGTCGTGCAAAGCCATGCAGTCGTAGGTTAACATGGAGTACCTGTGTTAAGAGTCAGCGTGGAGGAGGTGTTGTTGCCAATCCTCACAGCCTGTGGTCTGCCCATCAGGAAGTCCAGGATCCAGTTGAAAAGGGTCGTTTCCAGACCCAGGGCTCTGATTAATGGAAATGACATCTTGGAGTGGGTCCAGTGTGCCTGACCAGTGTGCCCTTGATGTGGGCCATGACCTGCCTCTCGAAGCACTTCATGATTACCGAGGTGAGTACGACAGAGCAATAGTCATTTGGACGTCAACTTGTTTTTCTAGGGCACTGGGACGATGGTGGTCTCCCTACAACAGGTGGGGACTACAGCCTGGGACAGGGACAGGTTCAAGAAGTCCGAGAAGATTATAATTAATGGACATTTTTGTAGGGGTTCCTACAGTCTGAAATTTCTAAGTGTAAATTACAAACTTCAGAAACCTTTTTACCTCAAATACACTACAAGTTTTAAAATAACCATGTGGCAGAAAGTTATTCTGCAACAGGGTGATCATTTTTACATTTAAGTAAATCAAATTAAGATCCTACATCTGTATGTGTTGAGCAGACTCTGACAGTCTGTGTAATGGAGCAGTGCTTCTGGAGAGAGAGTAACAAAGTGAAATAATGGGGACATTTGTTTTCTTCTACAGGAAAATCCAGAGCGACTGATTAAATATTGACTTGTGATTCTCTTAGTTCTCTTTCGTCTCCCAGATGCATAATTAATATCAGCTAAATGAACTCTGATGCTGTTACATTATGTTTTCTGTTATTTATTTATTTAATTGTTTGTTTGTGTTGCAGCTGTTTAATTGTATGGAAAGGCAAATGCCTAGAAATGTAGAGGGTAACCTAGTTGTTGTGAAGTGCATTGTTCATCTATGTAGCATACAGTTCAGAAGGCTACATTCAACTGAATCTGTTTCTATTGTTATCCTTTAGTAGTTCGCTGCTTGCTGCAGTGTCTTTTGTCTGGTGAACTGCTGTATTATTGCAGTCTTGAAAGAAACTGTGGAAATGTCCATTGAACTGCTCAATCTTTTTTTTGCAATCTTGAAAAGAACTGTAGAGATGGTCACAGTGATTATTTTTCTTCACATTAGAACTGGAAGTGTGTCATGCCAGTCCCCCTCTAGCCATTAAAGTAGTACTCCAGTCTCCTTTTCACCTCATCTAGCACATAGATTCACTTAACAAAAGGCACATCTCAATAGGTGGCCCAGGCAAGTAATGACACAGGTGGGGGGGGTGGGCCTTTCCTCTTTTGTTCTCTATTGTTCCTCTATTGTTTCTCAAGCAAGGGGGAGGCTGATGACATCACAGATTCCCATCAGACCAACTCCTTGAATGCCGTACTCCATGAAGTCTGCAGTTGTCTAAAAACACATTTGCTCCCCCTAAATTGTTCAATCCCTTAGTGTGTGTACTTCACTATATTTATACTTGGAATATTGCTTTTCAACAGTAAAAGTTTTAAAACATTGCTGGAGGACATCTTTAATAGGAACATACAGCAACTTAGCCTCAGATTTGTAGCACGGCCCCTTGAGCATATACTGTCATGGAAGGTTGGTGTAAAACCTTTGCGGAAATACAATAGAGCTGATGATAAGGATCCTGTTCAGAAACCCTTTTGGCTGGTGTTATTCTGGGTTCCAGGGATAAAGCCAATCAGTTCCATTGTCAGTCTTTCCTTACGGCTGATTTTTTAAAATTTTATTTAACCAGGCAAGTCAATTAAGAACAAATTCTTATTTTCAATGACGGCCTAGGAACAGTGGGTTAACTGCCTGTTCAGGGGCAGAACGACAGATTTGTACCTTGTTAGCTCGGAGATCTGGTTACTAGTCCAACGCTCTAACCACTAACCTACCCTGCCGCCCTGATGATCATCCATGTGAAAATAAACTGCAGGTAGCCTAGCGGTTAAGAGCATTGTAAGTGAAAGGTCGCTGTATTGAATCCGTGAGCTGTCAAGGTGGAATATAATCTGCCCTTCTGCTCTTGATCAAGGCAGTTAACCCCCAACAACAGCTGCTCCATAGGTGCTGTGGACGTTGATTAAGGCAGCCCCCTGCGCCTCTCTTATTCAGAGGGGTTGGTTTAAATGACATACAGTATTTAAGTTGAATGCATTCAGTTGTGTAATTGAATAGGTATCCCCATCCTTGTGTTACCAGTCCTCTGTAGCCCTCAGAGGTGAAAGAGAATGGTTTTCCATAAACATTGAAGCAATTCTGGGGCAGTGAAACTGTATTACTGAGTGGTGAGTAGAACAGTAAGCCCTCTATTATCCCACAATAGAGAGTAGTGAGTAGAACAGTAAGTCCTCTATTATCCCACAATAGAGAGTAGTGAGTAGAACAGTAAGTCCTCTATTATCCCACAATAGAGAGTAGTGAGTAGAACAGTAAGTCCTCTATTATCCCACAATAGAGAGTAGTGAGTAGAACAGTAAGTCCTCTATTATCCCACAATAGAGAGTAGTGAGTAGAACAGTAAGTCCTCTATTATCCCACAATAGAGAGTAGTGATTAGAACAGTAAGTCCTCTATTATCCCACAATAGAGAGTAGTGATTAGAACAGTAAGTCCTCTATTATCCCACAATAGAGAGTATTGAGTAGAACAGTAAGTCCTCTATTATCCCACAATAGAGAGTAGTGAGTAGAACAGTAAGTCCTCTATTATCCCACAATAGAGAGTAGTGAGTAGAACAGTAAGTCCTCTATTATCCCACAATAGAGAGTAGTGAGTAGAACAGTAAGTCCTCTATTATCCCACAATAGAGAGTAGTGAGTAGAACAGTAAGTCCTCTATTATCCCACAATAGAGAGTAGTGAGTAGAACAGTAAGTCCTCTATTATCCCACAATAGAGAGTAGTGAGTAGAACAGTAAGTCCTCTATTATCCCACAATAGAGAGTAGTGAGTAGAACAGTAAGTCCTCTATTATCCCACAATAGAGAGTAGTGAGTAGAACAGTAAGTCCTCTATTATCCCACAATAGAGAGTAGTGAGTAGAACAGTAAGTCCTCTATTATCCCACAATAGAGAGTAGTGAGTAGAACAGTAAGTCCTCTATTATCCCACAATAGAGAGTAGTGAGTAGAACAGTAAGTCCTCTATTATCCCACAATAGAGAGTAGTGAGTAGAACAGTAAGTCCTCTATTATCCCACAATAGAGAGTAGTGAGTAGAACAGTAAGTCCTCTATTATCCCACAATAGAGAGTAGTGAGTAGAACAGTAAGTCCTCTATTATCCCACAATAGAGAGTAGTGATTAGAACAGTAAGTCCTCTATTATCCCACAATAGAGAGTAGTGAGTAGAACAGTAAGTCCTCTATTATCCCACAATAGAGAGTAGTGAGTAGAACAGTAAGTCCTCTATTATCCCACAATAGAGAGTAGTGAGTAGAACAGTAAGTCCTCTATTATCCCACAATAGAGAGTAGTGAGTAGAACAGTAAGTCCTCTATTATCCCACAATAGAGAGTAGTGAGTAGAACAGTAAGTCCTCTATTATCCCACAATAGAGAGTAGTGAGTAGAACAGTAAGTCCTCTATTATCCCACAATAGAGAGTAGTGAGTAGAACAGTAAGTCCTCTATTATCCCACAATAGAGAGTAGTGAGTAGAACAGTAAGTCCTCTATTATCCCACAATAGAGAGTAGTGAGTAGAACAGTAAGTCCTCTATTATCCCACAATAGAGAGTAGTGAGTAGAACAGTAAGTCCTCTATTATCCCACAATAGAGAGTAGTGAGTAGAACAGTAAGTCCTCTATTATCCCACAATAGAGAGTAGTGAGTAGAACAGTAAGTCCTCTATTATCCCACAATAGAGAGTAGTGAGTAGAACAGTAAGTCCTCTATTATCCCACAATAGAGAGTAGTGAGTAGAACAGTAAGTCCTCTATTATCCCACAATAGAGAGTAGTGAGTAGAACAGTAAGTCCTCTATTATCCCACAATAGAGAGTAGTGAGTAGAACAGTAAGTCCTCTATTATCCCACAATAGAGAGTAGTGAGTAGAACAGTAAGTCCTCTATTATCCCACAATAGAGAGTAGTGAGTAGAACAGTAAGTCCTCTATTATCCCACAATAGAGAGTAGTGAGTAGAACAGTAAGTCCTCTATTATCCCACAATAGAGAGTAGTGAGTAGAACAGTAAGTCCTCTATTATGCTACAATGCATACTGTTTATAAAATCATCCAAATCACTTTTGAAAAACAGTCTCTCCTGGGCTACGTTTACACAGGCAGCCCAATTCTAATATTTTTTCCAATAACTTTTGACCAATTATGTCAGATGTTTTTCAGAGCTGATGTGATTGGTCAAAAGACCAATTAGTGGGAAAAACATTGGAATTGGGCTGCCTGTCTAAAGCAGCCTCAGTGGCACAATTAACACGATTTCCGAGCTTAACCTTTTGGTATGGGTTAGAGGCACTGTTCAATGTTTGCCTGATTAATGTTTTAAATAAATGCAATCAGAATATAAAGCATTTGTTAGTCAACTATTTATGTTTTAGACTTAATTGCTGTTCGTTAAACAAGAGAAGTTAGAGGGTTGTGCAAGCAGAGGGTGTGCCCTACCCTTAGTGAATTGTGGACGTTTGAAGACTGGTAATTACCATGAATTCACTACAAAGCGTTGTTTTTCTGCATTTCTAAATTCTGTTTATCGGAAGATGACGTTCATCTATCTACACATTTAGATAAACACTGCGTGACATTAATACGCATTGTTATAATGCACGGCTAGTTAACATAAGAAAAGTAACACACTGCACAACACTGACCATATGATATTTAATCATTTTTATGAGAAGCTAAATCTTTCAGCTGAGAACAAAGTGTTTAACATATTATTGCATATTTAACATATTGTCTCTGCCCAAAATAGATGAGAGGAAAAGGGATTGCTTTTCAATAGGGATGGTGTTATTTATTGAGATTGTCTTGTCAGTGCGTTGGTGTCATAGATGGGTGGAAAGTTCTGCCAGGCAAATATTTGACCCAATTTATTACTCAGTTGGAGTCCTTGCCATCTTTGGGGAGAAATTTAATTAAAAAAATATATTTTTTAATTTTTCTCCTGCATTAGTTGCTATGTGATAATGTTTATCAAATGATTAAATTAAATGTATTTTGTTATATAAAATACATTTTGCTGCCTTTTATCTGTCAGTAATGACCAGATCATTGCTGAAAAACACCCTGATGCATAAATACTTCCACTGATAACTGTGGCCAATCCATCATTAAGTCCTTTGGTGTCCCAAAATGACTTAATTAAGGGGATGCATGTGAGTGATTTATGGTTGCCATGACAGTTAGGCTTATTATGCTTTTTTCCCGAGCTCATTCCATTGGAGGTAACTTTGTGCATTGGGAACATGTTACTGAAAGTCATCTCTTAAGTTAACCGTGTTATTTATTTCAGCTTTTGACACTGACTTATGTTACTGTTTAATGATCGAACCTGGGTCCTTGATCATTTGACCTTCCCGCAATAGGACGCCAACCTCGACGAGATCATTGATAGCTGTACACCTGCTTGCACACCTACATTAGTGAACAACACACAAACCCTAATGATTGTTACATTGCAGTCATACATCTTCTGGTGGTTTCTCTGCAAATGAATGATGATTAACATGTGTATAATAGATTCCCACCCAATTACCTCTCACTCCAGCTTTCAGCTTTAAGGCCCCGACTCTCCATCACTCTGACATTTACTACTTCATCCACTCTGGTCCTTCCGTCCATTAATAACCCTCTGCTTGACTTGGTGCCCGAAAAACACATTGGCTAAAGCACACATGGAAGACTAAAGCAGAAATCAGTTGTAACCCTTCATTCCTAAAATAACAATGTACTAAGGAATTCTCTCCCTTTGTAATGTGTTGCTTTTTATGTGGACTTTACAGACTGTCATGTAAGCTTATCTTGAGCCAATGTAACTGGTATTAAAAGTTGAGTGCCTACACTGTTTTTTATGATGGACTTCTTGGTTTTGGGATCTCTGAGGATTCATATTCATAGCTGAACAGTGACAAGGGAAATTCTGTAATATCAGTGCCTGACTGTAGACATTTGTTCCCCTAAAGATCTCCAGACTATTATTAGTCACTTGATTTAAGGAGCAACCAGATTTTTGGACAAACCATACATTATTATTGTACTCTTACAGATACAATGTTATCATATAGCACATACTATCTTCTTTCCAGGGGTGGTGTTTTAATCTAAAAAGTAATTTCAGTGATTCAGCCACTGACTGAAGCCTCTCTGCTTTGAATAGGACGATTTGCTCGCTCAATATAATCCTGTGTGATAATTGTTCGGGTTTGTAGCCTATGGATCTATTCTCCTTGCATTGCAGACCTGGCTGTGCCCCATGCATGGTGGGGTGTCAGGCTCCATCCTGCCAAACGCTGGCACTAACAAGTCAGCCTCTGGCCAGGTTGAGGGAGGGTAGGCCTGTTCCTCCTGTTCCCCCTGGGCAGTGTGTACTCACTAACCACACAGCCTATTCAACTCTAGAGCAACACAGAGCAGCTCAGGGAGAAAAAATTGTGAAAAATAAGCCTGGTGGGGGAGGCATGGTATGAGACAGATATCTCTGGCAGACACACAGTGCTGCCGAGCTGGCTGAGAATGAGGCCTTTACCAAGGCCCTGGAGTGCAATGTCAGACAATTTTCTACCACCATCAAGTCAGGTCGGATTGAGGTCCTCGCGGAACAAATGAAGAGACCTGGCCGTGTGGTGCCAGGACAACAACCTCTCCCTCAACATAATCAAGACAAAGGAAATGATTGTGCACTACAGGAAAAAGAGGACCGAGCACGCCCCCATTTTCATCAATGGGGCTGTAGTTGAGAGCTTCAAGATCCTTGGTGTCCACCTCACCACCAAACTAACATGGTCCAAGCACACTGAGACAGTCATGAAGAGGGCACAACAAAACTTATTCCCCATCAGGAGATTTGGCATGGGTCCTCAGATCTTCAAAAGGTTCTACAGCTGCATCATTGAGAGCATCCTGACGGGTTGTATCACTGCCTGGTATGGCAACTGCTTGGCCTCTGACCGCAAGGCACTACAGAGGGTAGTGTGTACGGCCCAGTACATTACTGGGGGCAAGCTTCCTGCCATCCAGGACCTCTATACCAGGCGGTGTCAGAGGAAGGCCCTAACAATTGTCAAAGACTCCAGTCATCCTAGTCATGGACTGTTCTCTCTGCTACCACATGGCAAGCGGTAGCGGAGCGCCAAGTCTAGGTCCAAGAGGCTTCTAAACAGCTTCTACCCCCAAGCCATAAGACTCCTGAACATCAAATGGCTACCCAGACTATTTGCATTCCCCCCTCCTCTCATTTACACCGCTGCAGCTCTCTGTTGTTATCATCTATGCATAGTCACTTCAATAACTCTATCTACATGTACATACTGCCTCAACTAACCGGTGCCCCCGCACATTGACTCTGTACCGGTACCCCCCTGTATATAGTCTCGCTATTGTTATTTTACGGCTGCTCTTTAATTACTTGTTACTTGTATTTCTTATTCATATTTTTTTTTTAATGTAAACTGCATTGTTGGTTAGGGGCTCCTAAGTAAGTATTTCACTGTAAGGTTTTTCACCTGTTGTATTCGACGCATGTGACTAATACCATTTGATGTGATTTCTATCCTGAAGTATCCAAAAGTAGCCGGACGTCTCCGGAATATACATTCTTACAAGTCACTTGCTGTACTTTATAGAACACATACAGTATGAACTCATTCTGTAGAGGGTTATTTTGGTGGACAGATCAGCAGGGGTCATTGTCTTTACCACTCCGTCAATGTCATCATAGTCTACAGCTTCATATCACAAGGGGACCTTTGGTAACCTGAAAACAAAGCCTCAGACTTGTTTTGTTCTCTTGAATAGGCTGGATGACTGGAGAGCCCAGACTCTGAGACAGGTTAAAGTCTTTGCATTTTGAATAGAAAAAAGGCCTGACCTTAGCTCTGGGAAGAACTTTACACTGTGCACTGGTTTCTATACACCAGAGCAAACATCACATGAACTATTTCAACTATTCAAACATTTAGTGAACAGACTTATTGTTTTCTTCCTAGATAGGCAGTTACCTTAAGTAAGTCTACACTGTGGAATTGAAAATGCCTGCTGGAGGAAAGTGCTGCCCCTAATTTCAGAATGTTAATGGAATCCTTAACTTTCTATTTTGTATTGAGTTTTGTTTGGAATTGTCTCAATGTGCCTCTCTTATTTTTGGTTTAATTTAGTATGGTTATTCAAAACACACAAGATGGCACTGCCTTTTTCTATTGATTCTAGCTATTTGAGTAATCATCTATTCTACCTTCACCCAATTAGGCTTCTCATCTCACTCTTGTTTACAACAAATCTTGTGTAGCCTGGTCTCTGCTGTTGATTTAAATAACGAACACAAAACAAGAAGAGAGAAACTGGAAAAACAACCAACATAACAATTACAGTATGTACAAGGTAAGCGTATTTGTCCTAACTTCTGTTTATTTTCTACCACCTGCTGAGTGTGTAATGGACATCAAGACCGGGTCAGTCATGTACGCAGTATGTGATCAATGTTTTCATAATTCCTTCTGATTGGGGAAGTAGGTATCCTAGCAGTTGAGCACTGGACCAGTAACCAAAAGGTTGCTGGTTCAAATCCCCAAGCTGACTAGGTGAAAAATGTGTCAATGTGCCCTTTAGCAATGCACTTAACCCTGGTCACTCTGGATAAGAGTGTCTGCTGAATGACTAAAATTTAAGTTCACAAAAAGCATTCAAGACAAGAGCAGGCAAGGTAAACAACAATAGTCGTGTGTGGGTAAAATCACCGGGGGGGAAATCAATAACTCACCCTACTTGTAGAGAAATGGCTTCTTTTCTTTCATGTTGACGAAACGGTCTACCATTCTGTCATACAGTACACACTTTTATTTTTTGTTGTCCTAGGCTACCTGGCTAAAATGCTTGCACACTAGCATAACTTCCTTCTATATCTAGCTAAATATTGAACTTCCATCCTCTCAGACCAGGGGCACAACAATGTATGAATTAATGGTTGGATCAGAATAGCTGTTATAATCATTAGCCAGTACGGAGAATTAAGTAAAACCACAAGTCAAATCCCTATCTTCATCCATGGCTAATTTAGGACAATTTTAACTGTCAGAGGACAACAACACAATAAAATGCAACAATTCAAGTTTTTCTGTCAATGATGAAGCTGGCTTCCCTCAAACACTTATTTTTGGTGCGCCAGGACCATTCACAGTTGCTTAGCTCAATGTTGATGGACACACTTTTTATACTTTTTTAAATCAAGGATGGCTAAATGCTCGCTGGCTTCCCTTGCCTTCAATGCTACGGGCGGCAACAATGTCATACTCGTTTAGACCAGACAGCATCAGATAGATGGCCTACGAGTATATGTTTCGCTCGCTCAGATGCTTTCTCCTGTGAGATACATTCAGCCTCTTGCTAATTGAAGGAAAATTGTGAAACACAGAGAGATGACATAAAAAAAGGTGCTTTTACACCTGCATTGTTTGCTGTTTGGGGTTTTAGGCTGGGTTTCTGTACAGCACTTTGAGATATCAGCTGATGTACGAAGGGCTATATAAATAAATTTGATTTGATTTGATGAAAAATACATAATTTTTCTTTTTTTTCTTTTTGGGGAATAGGGATTGTAGCACTGAAGCAGGTGCAAGTTTATCAGTGGAGGCTGTGTTGTTGAGTGCCTGTGGTAGTGTTGACGTTAGAATTTGGCTGGTGTTATATCTGGGACACACATGACTCCCCCCTGTTCTCTATGAGCTCAGGGTACATCACGCCAGAGGCTGTGTCTGTGGCATAGCAACACAAATTTAGGCTAGTCTGCACGTGTTCTTCTTTTGTATTTTGCTCCCGAAAAAGGCCTATTATGAGTGTAGTACTAGAGTGACTGGCGCAAGCAGGGCCACAGGAGACCATGGCCGTCACACGTATCCACAGGCCATGTAAATAACAGATGGGCCCAGTGAACGCAGGCCTGCCTGCTGACAGGAGAGGTTCCGGCCCCGCAGGAACCACCGCACCAACACAGTACACTCACAGAGAGCCGGAGGAACCAGCTCAACAACATGGTACAGTCCCAGAGAGAGGGATCAATTCATTAACATACTACCACAACACACAAATAGAGGCATGCTTTCAGCAGCTCTACAAACACATAGAGCTGAGTGGAACCTTGTTTTACCAGTTTTCTATGTCTAGCTCCGCTTGTTTGGTTCACTCTGGGTTTTTAAATTCGGTTTTACCTTGGATTTCTCTTAGTCTCTCCCTATTTCTGATCACTTACCATGGACTTAAAAAGAGCTGCTTTAATGATACATTTTTCTCAAAGACAATACAGGGATTTACTTCCTCAGAAATGTATAGGGATGGGATTGCGCTTATTCCAGATATCAAAGAGGCATTCTCCTATTTTCAGTCTGTTTTCTGCTATCTGTGACAAACACGCCCCTCTCAAAAAGTGCAGGGTAAAAGAGACAATCCCTGGTTTACAGGGGAATTATCTGACTTGATCCATAAACGAAATACACAATGGGCCAAAGCCAGAAAGGGCAATTCTCAGGCTGAATGGCAGTTATTCAGTGCACTGAGAAATAATTGTGCCTTGTTAATACCGAAATGCAAATCTAGCTTCTATTACGAATCTACCAAGGCAAACCTCAATGATTATGGAAAACCATTAAATCCATGAATGCTAACACAAACTCCTCTGGTCTTCCGCTGAAATTGACCTCAAATTCAATGGATGTGACTGACAAGAATAAACTGCTTGACACGTTTAATGAGCATTTTGCTAAAGCTGGCTAAAACTCCCTCCTAACATCTCAAATGAGGCTGTGCATAAAAATGCTGCATGCCGGCCGATGGTTCATCCATTTAATTTGACCGAGATTGAGCTTTCAAAAGTTGTAAAGGAACTCAAATCTATTGATATTAAGAAAACAGCTGGCCCGGATGAATTAAAACCATATTTTTTAAAGATTGGTGCATAGATCATTGCTGCCTCTCTCACTCACATATTAAATCTTTCCTTGGTGAGTAATACCATTCCAAAAGTCTGGAAAGCAGCCTATGTCACGCCAACTGGGAGATCCGTCCCAGTTGGATAACTCTTGTCCCATATTTAAACTGTGCACTGGCTAAAGTTTTGGAATATCTTGTGAACTCACAATTGAAAGACTTTCTTTGTAATAACTCCATTTTATCTCAATTCTAATAGGTTTTTAGAGCCAAGCATAGTACAATTACTGCTGTAAGTAAGGTTGTAGGTGATATTCTAGATGCCCAGGACAAGAAAAATCACTGTTTCACTTTTTATTGACTTATCGAAGGCCTTCTACACTGATGACCATGCCCTGCTGTTGAATAGACAAAAAAAAGGTTGGTTTAAGTGTTGATGCATTGGATTGATTCCAAAACTACCTTTCTGACTGAACACCGTGTGTAGCTCAGGAGGGTATGAGTTTCAAAGGCTTACAAAAGGAGTTCCCCAGGGCTCAATTTTAGGTCTGATCCTTTTTACACTGTATATAAATGATATAGGGAAGACTGTTGACTCTGCAACAGAGTTATTTATTATAGCTCCTCTAACATTGAGAAGGATTTTCAGGACTTACAGTTGGCCTTTGATCTTATTCAAAGGCAGCTTTTCCAATTGAAACTTGTGCTTAATGAAAGGAAAACAAAGTTTATGGTTTTCTCTTTCCTGAAAGAAAACAGATGGAGTCACTTGCCGATTTGAACTATAACAGGCCAGCAAATAGATAGGGTCACCTCCTATAAGTATCTTGATATTTGGTTGGATGAAAAGTTGCATTTTAAACAGCACATTGATAACTTGACCAAGAAACGGAAGTTGAAATTGGGTTTCTATTTCAGGAACAAATCTTGCTGTTCAATGTTAGTCAGAAAAGATCTTGTTCAATGCACGTTTTTATCAGTGCTGGATTATGGTGATATTGTCTATATGCAGACCTCAGCAAGTACCTTAAACTCTGGACACAGTGTATCACGGTGCTTTAAGATGTATTACCAATGCTAGATCACTTAACTATCACTGTGATCTGTATGCTCTGGTGCAATGGACCTCTCTCTCTACCAGGAGGCTAAAGCACTGGTACACTTTTGTGTACGAAGCGTTGATGGGACAACTCCCATTGTATCTATGTTCTTTACTGACCAGATTAGTCACTCAATATAGACTTCGTTCACAGTCGCTGCTGTCCTTGCCTGTTCCCAAGGCTAGAACTGAGATGGGGAAAAAATATTTTACCCATAAGGCCCCTTTATCTTGGAACATGCTTCAGAAGATTTTAATTAGTGTCCTTGTCTGTTTTTAAGACTCTGATCGACAACACTGTTTGTGTCAACTGCAGTTGTTTCTAATCTTCAATTCTATTTTTAACTTGTGACACTTTGTGTTTTGTGTGTATTCTGTAGTTTTTCTGTCATGTTTTCTGGAAATGCTGCTATTTCCCTGTGTTGCCTTCTTGCCAGGTCGCCCTCGCAAAAAAAATATTTTTAACCTCAATGGGTTTTACCTGGTTAAATAAAGTTTAAATAAAAAATAAGGAGGAATCAGAAAACATAGTCTGAAGTCTTAACTGATACGGGCTGTATGTCATGAATAAACTTTCTGTTGAGCAGTAGACAGTTTGTTACCTTGAATTAATTCCTTTAGTTGTGTTTAGTGTTTTTGTTTAAAAAAAATCCATTATCTTTCGGAACGTATGCTTTAAATATATATATACAGTATTAATCATTTGGACACACCTACAGTACTCATTCAAGGGTTTTTCTGCATTGTAGAATAATAGTGAACACATCAAACTATAAAATAACACATATGGAATCATGTAGTTATCAAAAAAGTGTTCAACAAACTAAATATATTTTAGATTTTAGATTATTCAATGTAGCCACTCTTTGCCTTGATGTCAGCTTTGCACACGCTTGGCATTCTCTCAACCAGCTTCACCTGGAATGCTTTTCCAACTGTCTTGAAGGAGTTCCCACATATGCTGAGCACTTGTTGTCTACTTTTCCTTCACTCTGCGGTCCAATTCATCCCAAACCATCTGATACAGCACTCTCCTTCTTGGTCAAATAGCCCTTACACAGCCAGGAGGTATGTTGGATCGTTGTCCTGTTGAAAAACAAATGATAGTCCCACTAAGCGCAAACCAGATGGGATGATGAGGTAGCCATACTGGTTAAGTGTGAATTGTAAATAAATCATTAACATTGTCACCAGAAAAGCACCCCACACCATCACTCCTCCTCCTCCATGCTTCATGGTGGGAACCACACATGCGGAAATGATCCGTTCCAAAAATCTAAATTTTGGTCTCAGACCAAAGGACAGATTTCCACCGGTCTAATATCCATTGCTCGTGTTTCTTGGCCCAAGCAAGTCTCTTCTTCTTATTGGTCCTTTAGTAGTGGTTTCTTTTCATCAATTCGACCCTGAAGGCCTGATTCACGCAGTCTCCTCTGAACAGTTGTTGAGATGTGTCTGTTACTTGAAGTCTGTGAAGCATTTATTTGGGCTGCAATTTGAGGTGCAGTTAAGTCTAATGAACTTATCCTCTGCAGCAGAGGTAATTCTGGGTCTTCTTTTCCTGTGGTGGTCCTCATGAGAGCCAGTTTCATCATAGCGCTTGATGGTTTTTGCGACTGCACTGGAAGAAACTTTCAAAGTTCTTGAAATGTTCCGTATTGACTAAGCTTCATGTCTTAAAGTAATGGGCTGTCATTTCTTTTTGCTTATTTGAGCAGTTCTTGCCATAATATGGACTTGGTCTTTTACCAAATAGGGCTATCTTCTGTGTACCATCCCTACCTTGTCACAACAAAACTGATTGGCTCAAACTTAACATGGCACACCTGTTAATTGAAATGCATAAAGGTGACTACCTCATGAAGCTGGTTGAGAGAATGCCAAGAGTTTGCAAAGCTGTCATCAAGGCAAAGGGTGGCTACTTTGAAGAATCTAAAATATAAAGTATATTTTGATTTGTTTAACACATTTTTGGTTACTATATGATTCCATGTGTGTTATTTCATAGTTTTGATGTCTTCACTATTATTATACAATGCAGAAAATAGTAAAAATTAAGAAAAAACCCTGAATGAGTAGGTGTGTCCAAACATTTGAACTGATACTGTATATATCTATCCATACAGCGTGTGTCACTGTTATGTATCTTTTTACTCATCTTTTTTTAATGTACACATCAGTGTGTGTGTGTGTGTGTGTGTGTGGCTACTTGTGTGACTCAGTGGAGTGAGTGCAATCAAAAGGAAGCGATCAAATCATGCCCGACAGCGATTAATGCCGTCCAACGATTATTCCTCCCTGATGCATTGGAGCATGGATGCATTGTGTGTGCATGATTGGCATCTTAATCGTTTTGTGGCCCAATGCTACCTGACCAATCCGGAGTGCTTTCCTTCTGCTCCTTTGACGGGTAGGGATGAGAGCAGCGATGTTCCAGCAGACGGTCACGCTACAGCTCCGCTAAAGCTACCAGCTTCTCCCAGGGGGACTGGGAGAGGGAGGACAAGGAGAGAGGGGTGTGTGCGTGAGTGCGAGGCGAGGTGCATGAGGTACCTTTACTGTGCATGCCCACAGAAATGCCAGGGCCCCAGGGATCATTAAAGATGCTCAGATAGGAGGTGGACATGAAGCAGATGCTCCCAGTGTGAAAGACCAGCAGCAATCATAACAGCGTGCACCACCATAGGCTCTGGCTGAATTGGAGAAGAAAACAGATCGTAATCATATAACGACAGTGTGCGACTCTGGTGGCTCATTTCTGGTGTGTTTTGGCATGGTGACTAAGAAGGAGCCTAAGCAGTTGGTGAGGCCAAAACCATAGCAGTCATGGAAATCACAGAGGCAGTTCAGTGTATTTAATCTCAAAGTGAATATCTCATTTGTAGGCTAATCTTCAATCGTCTTAAAATCGTGACTGACACGGTAATTCAACTGTGGAAGGATGGATTTGTGTGTATTTAGTATTTATCAGAAATAAGTCAATAAAACATCAGCCTCTACCAGTTGATGTTTTGCACAATTATTGCAAATCCTACCGATTTAAGAGTATCAAAATATCGAATTATATGGCTCTTATTAAGATTGCCACATCAGATTAGCATTATATAGCAGTATAAGCCTTAAAGACTGAATGTATTACTGAACCAGTAAGACGCTGTAGCCAGTAGAATCTTAATTGACGTAGGTAATCATATGAGAACATTTTTAAGGTCAGAGAATATGCCTGGTACAGTAAATATTCTTGTAGATTTGAATTGATTCTCTTCAGAAGTTTCAAAAAGTGAAAAATGTTTCCTGCTGTCCCTGGGATATTTGTGTTTTGCAACACAAACTTAAATCTGCCAATGTGTCAGCGTCCCAAAGCTGACATTGGATATCCCAGCATATTGTCAAACCCATTTGAGCTTGATTATGCTCCTCTCATTCCGTACCCAGCATGGTTTTATCTCCTCAGTCCTTCATTGTCTTCTCTGTCATTATAGTTTCAGAAATGGAAAGATGAAGTTTCTATATCTACATTAAGTTCTCTGTGTGTTGAATTAGAACTATACTGCTAACTGCCGAGCTATCACTAGACTAACAGTATGTACTATCATGTGCAATTGTGTTGACATTATACCTAGTTTTAGGGGGCTTATTTGGCCAAATACTATATATTTCTGTTTTACTGTAGATCTACTATCAAGTAGTTGAAAGTGACCAACTACTTGATAGTAGATCTATGAACCATTCATCTCTCCATTAACCATTCATCTCTCCATTATGAGCCTATAATGACAGAGAAGACAATGAAGGGCTGAGTTGAGTATGGGGGCTCTAGAATATAGAGTAGAGGATAGTGAAAGAGGAGCATGGCAGCCGTCACAGCAGTGAGCAGGACTTGACAGCACGAGCTGCAGCACCAGCGCTCTGGGCCGAGAGGGGGTTCACCCAGCCCTTTGCCTCTCCACAGTCATCTGCTCTGGGCACCGATCCAGAGCATGCCTCCCTGCCAGCTAAGAAGAAGTGGGTGAGGCTAATGGGAGGGGGGGGGGGGGGGGTTGGCGGTGGAGAAGGAGGAAGGGGTGATGGTGGTGGTGTGAGGGTGGACTGAAGGAGGAGGGGGATGATGATGGTGTTAGGGTGGCTGGTATTTTGGTATTTTATGAGGATCCCCATTAGCTGTTGCAAAAGCAGCAGCAACTCTTCCTGGGGTCCACATGAAACATGACATAATACAGAGCATTAATAGACAAGAACAGCTCAAGGCCAGAACTACATACATTTATACAATTATACATTTACATTTACATTTAAGTCATTTAGCAGACGCTCTTATCCAGAGCGACTTACAAATTGGTCAGAGTTAGAGACAAGTTTACATGTTCAACATTAATCCCATAGCATCAGAAGAACAGTGTAAATGCTGGCAGCAGTGTATATAGAGCTAAAATAAGAGAATCTGCTGCTGGTGCTCGTTCAGCAGGACAACGTTCTGGAACGTTCAGATAGAAATGTAGAACAAACATTCCTCTCTGACATGATGTAGAGTAAGGAATTGGCTCTATTCATGACATTTCTATTTGCAATGTTCCATAACGTTTACCTACGGAATGTGGCCCTGGTGTTGTATTATGGAGGAAGAGGGGAAAGGGGTGATGGTAGAGGTGTGAGTGGGGGCTGGAGGTGGTGGGGTGGAGATGTGAGGAGGGGCTGGAGTGGCAGGGGATGATGCTTTGGCAATGTAAACATGTCTTTCCCAAGCCTAGACACCATTGCCCTAGAGCACACAAAAAACGATACATACCTAGGCCTAAACATCAGCGCCACAGGTAACTTCCACAAAGCTGTGAAAGATCTGAGAGACAAGGCAAGAAGGGCCTTCTATGCCATCAAAAGGAACATAAAATGTGACATACCAATAAGGATCTGGCTAAAAATACTTGAGTCAGTTATAGAACCCATTGCCCTTTATGGTTGTGAGGTCTGGGGTGTGCTCACTAACCAAGAACTATCCTCAGTGTACAAAGTAAAACACCAAATAATGCATGCAGAGCAGAATTAGGCCGATACCTGCTAATGATCAAAATCCAGAAAAGAGTCATTAAATTCTACAACCACCTAAAAGGAAGTGATTCCCAAACCTTCCATAACAAAACCATCACCTACAGAGAAATTAACCTGGAGAAGAGCCCCCTAAGCAAGCTGGTCCTGGGGCTCTGTTAACAATCACAAACATGCCCCAGGACAGCAACAGAATTTGACCCAACCAAATCATGAGAAAACAAAACTCAACAAAGCCCCTTAAATTGAATTTAAATTTAAGTTATATTGAAATTGAATTGGTGGTGGAGGTGCGGGGGCTGGAAGAGGAAGGTTATGACGGTGCCAGTGTAATGAGTGGAGCTTGCTCAGGTGTTCAAAAGCACATATCAGATGAGAGCCTAATGCTTCTTATGTAGTTATTTTATTTATTTTTTACCTTTTATTTAACTAGGCAAGTCAGTTAAGAACAAATTCTTATTTTCAATGACAGCCTAGGAACAGTGGGTTAACTGCCTGTTCAGGGGCAGAACGACAGATTTGTACCTTGTCAGCTCGGGGATTTGAACTTGCAACCTTCGGGTTGCAACCTTCCAACACTCTAACCACTAGGCTACCCTGCCGCCCCTTCATCAGTTTTAGTTTAGGAAACGATCTCTCCGCAGAAGCAACCCTTACAGGGATGGTCAAAACAGCTTGATTGCCATAGCAGCATAAGGGAAACATAAGAGAGTGGTCCTTCAAATACGGCAGTTCTGCAACATCTTTAATTGAGCCTCTTGCATTCTCCTTAGTTGCCGGCCTTAACAAGTTACAGAAAGAAATTAACTGTATAGGAACCTCTGGGGACAAGTCATCTGGATACTGGACAGCCAATCAATTGGCAGATGCAAATACATTAGCATCTTTAGTGGACAACAGTTCTTGAGGGCTTGAACAAAAAAAGTGGTTTGCAATTTCATTCATAGGCTACTGGTGAACCGGTTTTCGGGTTGTGTGACTGCAATATCAAGAGTCCCTTATCTCTGGTATAATTTGGCATGCATCATTCAATACTAAGTTAAAAATGTGTGTAACGCATAATGCACAATGTCTCCAGAAAGACTGTCTGGGTTAGCAATACTCAGTATAGCAAAGAGTTGACCTACAGGCCATGGTGAAAACATATATATGCGTTATTTGGCATTAATATATATGCACAATAATTTTTTATCCAAGTTGGGAGAGAGCGCGAGGACGGCTCAGTCCGCAATGTTTGAATCACCAACTTTAATTATGATTTGGCATGCATCATTCAAGACTATGTTTAAATTGTGTGCAGCACATAATACACAATGTCTCAGGAAATAATGTCTAGGTTGACAATACTCAGTATAGAAAACAGTCGGGCACGCAAACTGGACCTACTTGGACCTACTGGTTTTACGCACAACTTTCTATCCAAGCTGGGAGAGAGAACGAGGAAGGCTCAGTCATGCAAGTTCAGCTACAATCTGCAATGTTTGAATTTCCAACGTGAATTACTGAACAAATCATAACATTAGTGCCACCATACAGCAGTATAAACATGGCAGCATTGCTACACCGTTTATAGCTTTGTGAAATTTGGATTTGAATTTATTATGGATCCCCAAGCAGCTACTCTTCCTGGGGTCCTGCAAAATGTAGGCAGTTTATACAATTTTAAAACATTACAATACATTCACTGATTTCACAACACACTGTGTGCACTCAGGCCCCTACTCCACCATTACCGCATATCTACAGTACTAAATCCATGTTATCGTGTGTGTGTGTGTGTGTGTGTGTGTGTGTGCCTATGTATCGCTAGTCAGCTAGCCCCCGAATAGCAGCACTGTAGAAACTATTACACTCAACGGAACGACTTGATTAGTGTAGTGTCAACAACGCAGCCACTGCCAGCTAGCCTACAAAGTCAACAACGCAGCCACTGCCAGCTAGCCTACTTCAGCAGTACTGTATCATTTTAATCATTTTAGTCAATAAGATTCTTGCTACGTAAGCTTAACTTTCTGAACATTCGAGACGTGTAGTCCACTTGTCATTCCAATCTCCTTTGCATTAGCGTAGCCTCTTCTGTAGCCTGTCAACTATGTGTCTGTCTATCCCTGTTCTCTCCTCTCTGCACAGACCATACAAACGCTCCACACCGCGTGGCCGCGGCCACCCTAATCTGGTGGTCCCAGCGCGCACGACCCACGTGGAGTTCCAGGTCTCCAGTAGCCTCTGGAACTGCCGATCTGCGGCCAACAAGGCAGAGTTCATCTCAGCCTATGCCTCCCTCCAGTCCCTCGACTTCTTGGCACTGACGGAAACATGGATCACCACAGATAACACTGCTACTCCTACTGCTCTCTCTTCGTCCGCCCACGTGTTCTCGCACACCCCGAGAGCTTCTGGTCAGCGGGGTGGTGGCACCGGGATCCTCATCTCTCCCAAGTGGTCATTCTCTCTTTCTCCCCTTACCCATCTGTCTATCGCCTCCTTTGAATTCCATGCTGTCACAGTTACCAGCCCTTTCAAGCTTAACATCCTTATCATTTATCGCCCTCCAGGTTCCCTCGGAGAGTTCATCAATGAGCTTGATGCCTTGATAAGCTCCTTTCCTGAGGACGGCTCACCTCTCACAGTTCTGGGCGACTTTAACCTCCCCACGTCTACCTTTGACTCATTCCTCTCTGCCTCCTTCTTTCCACTCCTCTCCTCTTTTGACCTCACCCTCTCACCTTCCCCCTACTCACAAGGCAGGCAATACGCTCGACCTCATCTTTACTAGATGCTGTTCTTCCACTAACCTCATTGCAACTCCCCTCAAAGTCTCCGACCACTACCTTGTATCCTTTTCCCTCTCGCTCTCATCCAACACTTCCCACACTGCCCCTACTCGGATGGTATCGCGCCGTCCCAACCTTCGCTCTCTCTCCCCCGCTACTCTCTCCTCTTCCATCCTATCATCTCTTCCCTCTGCTCAAACCTTCTCCAACCTATCTCCTGATTCTGCCTCCTCAACCCTCCTCTCCTCCCTTTCTGCATCCTTTGACTCTCTATGTCCCCTATCCTCCAGGCCGGCTCGGTCCTCCCCTCCCGCTCCATGGCTCGACGACTCATTGCGAGCACACAGAACAGGGCTCCGGGCAGCCGAGCGGAAATGGAGGAAAACTCGCCTCCCTGCGGACCTGGCATCCTTTCACTCCCTCCTCTCTACATTTTCCTCTTCTGTCTCTGCTGCTAAAGCCACTTTCTACCACTCTAAATTCCAAGCATCTGCCTCTAACCCTAGGAAGCTCTTTGCCACCTTCTCCTCCCCCTGAATCCTCCTCCTCCCCCCCTCCTCCCTCTCTGCAGATGACTTCGTCAACCATTTTGAAAAGAAGGTCGACGACATCCGATCCTCGTTTGCTAAGTCAAACGACACCGCTGGTTCTGCTCACACTGCCCTACCCTGTGCTCTGACCTCTTTCTCCCCTCTCTCTCCAGATGAAATCTCGCGTCTTGTGACGGCCGGCCGCCCAACAACCTGCCCGCTTGACCCTATCCCCTCCTCTCTTCTCCAGACCATTTCCGGAGACCTTCTCCCTTACCTCACCTCGCTCATCAACTCATCCCTGACCGCTGGCTACGTCCCTTCCGTCTTCAAGAGAGCGAGAGTTGCACTCCTTCTGAAAAAACCTACACTCGATCCCTCCGATGTCAACAACTACAGACCAGTATCCCTTCTTTCTTTTCTCTCCAAAACTCTTGAACGTGCCGTCCTTGGCCACCTCTCCCGCTATCTCTCTCAGAATGACCTTCTTGATCCAAACCAGTCAGGTTTCAAGACTAGTCATTCAACTGAGACTGCTCTTCTCTGTATCACGGAGGCGCTCCGCACTGCTAAAGCTAACTCTCTCTCCTCTGCTCTCATCCTTCTAGACCTATCGGCTGCCTTCGATACTGTGAACCATCAGATCCTCCTCTCCACCCTCTCCGAGTTGGGCATCTCCGGCGCGGCCCACGCTTGAATTGCGTCCTACCTGACAGGTCGCTCCTACCAGGTGGCGTGGCGAGAATCTGTCTCCTCACCACGCGCTCTCACCACTGGTGTCCCCCAGGGCTCTGTTCTAGGCCCTCTCCTATTCTCGCTATACACCAAGTCACTTGGCTCTGTCATAACCTCACATGGTCTCTCCTATCATTGCTATGCAGACGACACACAATTAATCTTCTCCTTTCCCCCTTCTGATGACCAGGTGGCGAATCGCATCTCTGCATGTCTGGCAGACATATCAGTGTGGATGACGGATCACCACCTCAAGCTGAACCTCGGAAAGACGGAGCTGCTCTTCCTCCCGGGGAAGGACTGCCCGTTCCATGATCTCGCCATCACGGTTGACAACTCCATTGTGTCCTCCTCCCAGAGCGCTAAGAACCTTGGCGTGATCCTGGACAACACCCTTTCGTTCTCAACTAACATCATGGCGGTGGCCCGTTCCTGTAGGTTCATGCTCTACAACATCCGTAGAGTACGACCCTGCCTCACACAGGAAGCGGCGCAGGTCCTAATCCAGGCACTTGTCATCTCCCGTCTGGATTACTGCAACTCGCTGTTGGCTGGGCTCCCTGCCTGTGCCATTAAACCCCTACAACTCATCCAGAACGCCGCAGCCCGTCTGGTGTTCAACCTTCCCAAGTTCTCTCACATCACCCCGCTCCTCCGCTCTCTCCACTGGCTTCCAGTTGAAGCTCGCATCCGCTACAAGACCATGGTGCTTGCCTACGGAGCTGTGAGGGGAAAGGCACCTCAGTACCTCCAGGCTCTGATCAGGCCCTACACCCAAACAAGGGCACTGCGTTCATCCACCTCTGGCCTGCTCGCCTCCCTACCACTGAGGAAGTACAGTTCCCGCTCAGCCCAGTCAAAACTGTTCGCTGCTCTGGCCCCCCAATGGTGGAACAAACTCCCTCACGACGCCAGGACAGCGGAGTCAATCACCACCTTCCGGAGACACCTGAAACCCCACCTCTTTAAGGAATACCTAGGATAGGATAAAGTAATCCTTCTCACCCCCCCTTAAAAGATTTAGATGCACTATTGTAAAGTGGCTGTTCCACTGGATGTCATAAGGTGAATGCACCAATTTGTAAGTCGCTCTGGATAAGAGCGTCTGCTAAATGACTTAAATGTAAATGTAAATGTATGGTTGTGTTGCTTCACAGTCCCCGCTGTTTCATAAGGTGTCTTTTATATGTAAAAAATGTTAGGCTTAACATGAGAAAATTATCACCAAATAGGCCTACCAATAATCATGTATCCATTAGTTAAAGCAAAGCTATACATACCCTGGCACCGCAGAAAGTCTATCATCAATTCAATAGGCATGCAGCCGCATAGTCGCAATTTCAGCACACTGGACAGCGATCGGTAGTCTATCGGCCTACTTTGTGAGTGGCTGTCTGGCTGACACATTGAATATTTTTTTATCTATTTTGTTCGGGGGGGACTACGACCTTGCGGGGTCCAGAGAATCTTCCTTACACCAGTGGGTAGGAATGGTCTTCAGTACTGACTCTGAATCCTGCCTTTGATCCACAAGACTTGATCCACGAAAACTGAACTCCAGTGTACTAGGGAACTTCTCTATTTGGTAGACGGGTGGAGAGGATTGTGTAATAATTGTACTATCTATTTGCATGTGTTTGTGGATGTTCACGTGTGTGTGTGTGTGCGTGCATGTGTATGCATATGTTTGAAGATAAATTATCATCCGATTTTATGGTAGAGCTTCAAGTCAAATTTCCCCTTCTGGACATTAAATAAATCCTTTCATTGATTGAATATACAACTTATGATCTATTTTCTATCAGAAATTCATCTTTCAACAGTAGAAATTAGGATAGCATATGTCCACTTTGCAGATCACCTGGGATTTGGTTTGGGGACTGAGTTATTTCACACAGTAGATTTAAAGGAAAATATATAACTGACTTCTTTGAAATTGTGAGAAAGGATTTGTTTTTCAACAAACAAGAGCAAGGATAAACTTCTGTCATTGTGATATTGTGATAGCCTATTACAGTATCCAATTCCCCCCCAAAAATGTAAGGGTAGTTGCTACAACTTGATTCCGAGGTTAAAAATAGTATTAAGAACATTTCAGATCAGGGGAACGAGTTACTTGAATCAATTGCTCTTAATGTCCTTTCCCTTTACTCGAGGATGTTGATGCCTTTTTTGTTCCATTTCCACTTTCTCTTTCAGAGCATCACAATGATCTCCCAGCAGGTCCCAGTAAAATCATTTCAGTTATTGAACCATCGTGAATGGCTGTATCCGGCTTCACTGGCAGCCATGAGCACATCATCAACACAGAGCATCTTTCTCGCTCTCTTCTTCTTCTTCAACCGCTGGTGCAGCCAGGTTGCTTTTCTCTCCTTTTTATCTTGTCAATGAACGACCATAGGAAGTGGCAATGCAGACACTATCTAGCAGTCCATGGCTGCCAGATCTGATGTTCCATCTGATCATGAAGAATAACCTGCATCATCGAAGGAGAGCCAGTATCATGGGCCTCATCAGCACTCGAGCACAGGCTGCTAATATAAATTAAGATTCATGCATGCTTGAGTAGGCACTCTCACATTCAAAATCATTGATAATGATGAAGGCATCAAATGAAAGACATTCTTGACACTTTTCAAACCCAGTGAGGTTTGTTTCATATAATAATTACTGTATCGGTATGAAATAACAGACTACAGTATCTTATGCAAAAATGGCATACCCAAGGCACCTACATCATACAGTGTGCAAGGCTTGACAATCCTATTTCTCTTACATAGAAGCATATGATAGTCTGTATTCTGGTAATATCTTTTGATTCTAAAACTGTTTATATAGACATGTTAGAGAACTTTACTGAAGTTAGACTGCTTGAATCAGAATGTCTTTGTAGAGAGTTGATGAAAAAAGCTGAGTGAGATAGTCAACTCATAGTATGTTATTTTACAGTATCTGTCAGCAGCCTCTCCCGACAGCTTTGAACCTGTACACACTGTAATGTACAGTATCTGTTTTGGAAGAATATGTGATGCATACTAATACAGTAGAATCACTTGGGGTAGGTATGAGTTTCACAGTAACACAATAAGATGTGAGACATACTGCACATTTCTTCTCACTTCTCCCTCTTTATGGGCAGCCTTGTGGATGCATGGAGCTACCTGAGGGCGTGTGAAATAGCGGTGACACTGCGACAGCATGTGAAGTGTGGGGCTTGTGTATGACGGATAGCATAGATTGTTAGACGCCAGAGAGAAGATCTTGTTATTGCATCGGTAGCAATCTCTTTCTCTCTTGAGCTCTGAGTGTGGGAGGAGAAACTCAAAGGCGCAATGATCGGCAAGAAGCAGGAAATCAAGATTTGATTTTGTTTGTGCATCACTCAACACTACTCAACTCGACCTGCTTTGTGGCTTCCTGCCAGCACATTGGGAAACGTCTAGCAACAGAGACCTCTTTGAGAGTTAGTCTCATGTCTTTCATTCAAATGTCATTGATATTATCATTATACACACAAAGTAAACCTCTTGCTGTGATAAAGTGAGAGGGTACTGCTAAGGGGCTGCATGGGTGGATTAGACTACAAATAACAATAGTAGTTTAAAAGACAGAAATCTATTTCACTCTTCTCTCTCTGTCCCTATAATGAAAAACATCCGTCTATCTCATGTCATTACATCCATCTGTCTGTGTAACCTGATTATGCCTGCTAAAGTATGAGCATTAGTAAAGTCATGTAATGTAAGTAATTTGCCTTATAATTCACTGATCAATGATGTGATTACCCCTGAGTGAAATTATGTAGCTGTCAGCTGGCCTGTAGTTTCATGTGGTTTTTTTCTCCTTTGTCATACAACAGCTGTGTGTACCTTGCAGCCAATGAGACAAGCATGTGGAGAGGTTGTCCTATGTAGGCTATTTTGAGCAGCCTATGTGTAATGGTAGGTTCAGTTGGTGATATGGGTTTTCTCTATTGAATAAATGCCAACTGCTCCAAATGCTATTTTGTCATTTAGTTTGACAATATTACAACTAGACTTAGTTGGCATTCGTGCAACCAGAATTGTTGATTGTCATGTGGAGCTGCTGTAAACAACAGCACCAGACTTGTGCAATCCAGGCAACACTTCGATATCACATCTGAATTTTTGGCTACGAGTGGCGGTAGCTCAATGGGTTAGTGAGGTAGGGGGATATTTCTATTTTGTAATTACCTTGTATTCTCAAAACTTAGCAATGACTGCAAGCTGTGCTACATTGATTTGAATGCTCAACCCCTGGTTGCAGTTTCCACAAAAGTTCAATTTTTGTTTAATACATCTCAGTACATGGAATAGGAAAAATGAATTAGATGTTAATCTTATGCTCTTCTCCCTCCTGACCCCCCACCCCCCCCCCCCCCCCACCCCCAACCCCTGCAACACTCCAGAACACATTTAAATTCCCTGTCTGAGAATCATTGTCAGAGCCGAGCCTTAATAGAAGTGAACAGCTGGATTCCTTGTGTGACTCAACTGTAAAAGTATACTGGCTGGCTACCATGAAACAGACATGAATAATCATGAATTTTGAAGACACACCTAGACATTCAATGTGTTGGTTTTCAACAGTTAGTGACTGAATGAAAACAGAGTAAACTCCTCAGATATGTTGTAGAGTCATAGCGTATTAATTTAATGGGTCTGAGGAAAAAGACTGCATACAAATGTGAGAATTATCTTCGTAGATATTTCATGTGAACTCTTAGTGGTTGTATTTAGTGATGGTAAAGGAAAATTAATTAGATCAGAGTTTAATGGAACAGGTTACATCTGAGTTGGACATTTGCTTGCCTTATGTTAATAAAAATGTCTATATTCTGCTTTTTCCAACCTACCCATTAGAGAAATACCAGGAACTGCAGTCGTATTACTTTGTTACTAATTACCTAAATCAGTGTTTGCTTTCTGACAAGCTATTTCATCACTATGGAAAATACACAATTATTTTAACCTTGAAAGTTTTAGAAATGCCCTGAAAACATTCAGCTTAAGAGTAATGTTTGTGTGGCAGTGTTGTGGTTTCAAAGATAACTCTTTACACCTAGGCAGGAACGGCTTTAATCAACAAACCCTGTAGGAGAGATTCAACAAGGTTGTCATGTACACATTCACCGTGGAGTTTATTAGGTACACCTCCCCCAGTTCACAAAAATGGATCGCTCCTACAGACAGTGAGTCAGGGTCTAGGGTTTACCGAGAATGGTGCGACAACCAAAACACATCAAGTCAGCAGCAGTCCTGTGGGCAAAAACAGCTTGTTGATGAGAGAAGTCGAAGGAGAATGGCAAGAAGTGGCACCAGTGGGCATGCGATCACCAACACTGGACAATTGAGGAGTGGAAAAACATCACCTGGTCCGACTAATCTTGGTTCCTGTTGCTTCATGCTGACAGCAGAGTCAGGATTTGGCGTAAGCAGCATGAGCCCATGGACACATCCTGCCTGCTGTCAACAATACAGGCTGGTGGTAGTGGTCTATTGGTGTTGGGAATGTTTTCCTGGCACACATTGGGTCCCTTGATACCAATTGAGCAATGATTGAACGCCACAGCGCATCTGAATATTGTTGTTGACCAAACCCAATAGAGCATCTTTGGGATGAATATGGAATGGGCTGTTCTCAGCATGAATGCACCGCAATCAAATCTGCAGCAACTACGTGATGCCATCCCTGTGGAACATTTCCGATACCTTGTAGAATCCATGCCCCGAAGAATCCAGTCTGTTCTGGAGGCAAAGGGGGATCCGACCCAGTACTAGATGGGTGTACCTACTTAACTGTGTATGTGGCCTGTATATATTGTGGCAATACAGTACTGCAAGGTCAGCTACCCCCACCCACATCAAGGTTCACTGGGTCTTTTGTTCCTGAAGTCCTTTGATCATGCAATGTGCTCAGATGCTGTTGTCCTTGGTCCTGAATTCCAAACCAAAATATGCACTCTGTGGTTCTGAAATTCACATTCACTTATTCTAAACCAACACAAGAGCTTAGTGCTGAAATTCACATATATTCAAACTTGAAGGAGAGAAGGTGAAAAGGATGAAAATGAGAAGAAACTGAATAGGCCAAGGTATACATTAGAGAGACATTTGTGATAGTTTATTAAAATCATTACATTTTTTCTTAGTGATACCAACAACAGTGTGTAGAAACCCGAGTTAGTTCATTTGGTAATATATGTCAATATGAAATATTAATAAGGTTATGGGGTAGTGCTCCTTACACAGGCTCCTTGTCCAGAATGATCCCTGGTGTACTGCTGTAGAGACAGGGAGGAAACCGCAACGGTCGTGTGATTACAGATGTCCAAGTGTCTGCACTCAGCTGCCAATCCTGCACACTAACACTTCAGAGAGCTGCCATGTAATGGTAACCTGTTTCCTGCTCTCACCGTTTGTGATTAACTATGAAAACATACTATATGACTGTATGAAAGTGGTGGGGCAGAAAAGGTGCTGTTCAGAGCTAGTGTTGCCCCAAAAGACTGTTGTCAACCTCTGCGTAATGGGATGTCGCTACACTCTTTGAAAAAAAGGTGCTATCTAGAAGCTGAAAGGGTTATTCGGCTTTCCCTATAGGAGAACTCTTTGAATAACCCTTTTCTGTTCTGGGTAGAACTCTTAAGGGTTCCATGTAGAACCCTTTCCATAGAGGGGAAAGCCAAAAAAACCTTTTGGAACCCTTTTTAAATAGAGTGTAGCAGCTAACTGGCAGCTGACTTCAGATTGGGGAAAGCTGAGGTATCGACATTAGGCATGCAGGGTTGGTATATGAAATGAATGTAACCTAGTTTGTGTAAATTAGATTAGGAGGTCAAAGGAATTTCAGGTAAAGATATTGCGTTGGCCTCTCATACCGGAGCCCTATACCACCAACCTAGACTAGACATAGTAACATAGTAAATTAAATCCGGTACACCCAAATTAGTATGATATGTTATGTTTGGTATGCTTACATATGACAGATGGTTACTTAAAGCAAAAAACGAAAGTAGAATGTCTAGCAACCCAAAGGTTGCGAGTTCGAATCGACAACTAGCATCTTTTCAACTACTTGCAACTTTTTAGCTACTTTGCAACTACTTAGCATGTTAGCTAACACTTTCCCTAACCTTAAGCCTTTTAACTAACCCTTCTTTAACCTAACTCCTAAACTTAAACCTAACCTTAACCCTAACCCATAGCCTTGCTAACATTAGCCAGCTAGCTAATGTTAGTCACTTAGCTAGAATTCGTAAGATATAATATGTTTCGAAAATTCATAACATATTGTACATTTGCAAATTTGTAACAGCTAATGTTAGCTAACTAGCTAGAATTTGTAACATATCATATGTTTTGCAAATTCGTAACATATTGTACGTTTGGCAAATACGTAACATATAATGCAAATTGTAAATCGTAATATAGCATACGAAATGGTTTACATTCAGAATAATACGAAATGCTCTGAGACCAGGTTGGGATCACAGAAGCTGCAAATTTTGTATAGTGGAAAATGGGAGCATGATATCAAGAAAATACAGTATGTGGTATAGTATTGTTACCTACCAGAATGACACCTCGGACCTAAAAAGTTCAAAGTAGCTTGATGCTTGGTAAGCATGTCACCTTTTAGACAAATGGAAAACAAATTGTAAAACAATTCTGCACAGTCAAATTCCATTATCTGAAGCCGCTTTCAGGATTTTAGGGGGAGACTTGCTTTGATTCTGTTTCAGAGTGAGCCGATGATTTGCGGCTGACGGTATTTGCTTTACTTTGTGTTTGATTTGAATTCTTAGTGCATTTCCCCATTTTTGTCTCTTTGAAATGAAATCTGATGCATTTCTTGATCTTTCTCTCTCTTTCTCTCTCTCTCCCTCTCGCTCTTGTTTATCCTGTAGCAGAATGGCGTGGGTGTGGAGGGAACCATGCATTCCCGCTCAGCTCACCTTTAATGGCTGATCCTCTTCTCTCCACTGTCTCCTTCCTTCCTGCCCTCACTGATCACTGTCTCCTCTGTAGGCTCTATTACCTCCCACTCCGTGTCAACATAAAGCAAACCTCCCCCACATTACACATTACACCACCTCACTATGGACAATTTCCACCTTAGACCAATTTATTTTATTATACCATTGTTGGATCGAGGCTAGCATAAAGCATTCTATTAGAGACTCACTCACAGGCAGGTAGAAATCTCTTAATTGTAGCTGTGGGTTGAGGTTTGATTTGATTAATTAGGGAAATTACAGCTTGCTTACCAAAGTTTTTCATCAGGTCAGAGAGGCCCTCTTTATAATGCAGTATCTGTGATCCTGGATCTGTGATCAATAAGGACATCCTCAGCCTGTCCATAGATTTGGCTCCTTAAATGACATGAATATCAATGCCCAATGGGACCCAGTCAGCACTCAATAGCTCGACCTCAGCTGTCATTTTCAGCGCTCCGGTCAATCAGAAGTGGCCCCTTTGTCTAATATATAATTAATGGATGGACACCGCAGAGCTAATAGAAACAGATTATAATTTACAGTGCATTTTACACTCAATTAAAACTTTGCTCACTCATAAACACTTACTTATATTATGGTCTGCTGCCAAACTGGTCACGTCATATTCCTCTCTCTCTAACCAGTGGTGAATTACTATGTGCATCTATTTAACTCCTTTCAGTATTGTGCATGATCACACATATACCTCTCAAGAAACAATTATTCTTGTCCTTGGCTGTGGTCCAAACACTTAAAAGACACATCCTCCTCCACTTACCCTTGCCTTATGCCCTTGGGGGGAATCCCCGTCACCATCTTGGAGGGCAGTCTAAATGATTAGCCAAGCAAGGGAAGTTTGCAATGTAAGCCCCTTAGCCCTCGTTTTTAGTCAGCTTTGCCAGTGTACAATTACATTCACTCCGGGACCTGAAACTCCCCATAATTCAATTTGCGACGATTGTACATCCGCTAAGAAAAGTCTGTGAAAACTTAAAAACAACATCAACATCAGTCAACATACAAGTGTAAGGAAAAAATGAATGCAAATAAGTTCGAAAAGTAAATATGTTTTTGTTTGGTTATCTTTTGGAAATTGTAGAAATAAAACATTTTCCTTCTTCAGATGTTCCAGCTAGGCAGGCTAACGTTAATTAGCTAATTCATTTACTAGCTATCATACAGTAGGCGTCTATTAATAATTATATATTTTATATAATTAGAAATGCACTCTTAGGGCCTCCCGGGTGGCGCAGTGGTTAAGGACGGGGTACTGCAGCGCCAGCTGTGCCATCAGAGACTCTGGGTTCGCGCCCAGGCTCTGTCATAACCGGCTGCGACCGGGAGGTCTGTGGGGAGATGTACAATTGGCCTAGTGTGGTCTGGGTTAGGGAGGGTTTGGCCGGTAGGGATATCCTTGTCTCATTGCGCACCAGCGACACCTGTGGCGGGCCGGGCGCAGTGCGCGCTAACCAAGGTTGCCAGGTACACGAAACGCTGGCTTCCGGGTTGGATGCGCGCTGTGTTAAGAAGCAGTGCGGCTTGGTTGGGTTGTGTATCGGAGGACGCATGACTTTCAACCTTCGTCTCTCTCGAGCCCGTACGGGAGTTGTAGCGATGAGACAAGATAGTAGCTACTAAAAAAACAATTGGATACCACGAAATTGGGGAGAAAAAGGGGTAAAAAAAAGAAGGGAAAAAAAGAAAAAAAGAAATGCACTCTTAAATGACTGTAGTGCATATAAAGCACCCAGAAGCAACCGGTGGCTGAAAACACAATCATCACGGGATGAACAAGCGACTAATTTCCGGCCAGGTGTGGTCCATTTAAAAATCATTCCTTCCTCCCTCCTCCCCTTGCCCTGCAAATGTATACTCGTCAGACGTCATGATACGTCATCAGAAGTGTCCACTTCATTTGAGGGCTGAGGGGAGGGTGTGTCTTTTAAGTGTTTGTACTGCAACCCTTGTCTCCCACGGAGGCATATCCCCGGATTTCTCTGGTCCTGCCAGGCCCTTCTGAGTGTGTGTGAAAAAAGACTGGTTGCTTCCCTGAGGAGAGGCAATCTCCCTGTGGTGTAGTTTGAAAAATATGGACTTCAAAAAGGAGATATTTACACAACAAAGGAAGGAATAAGAGGCTGTAGTACACATACTATTTTTCTTCCAAGGGGAAGGGGTTCTCCCTTGCAAATTGAATCAATTAGATAACAGAAATTCAAAACCATTTGGCCTTCCTCTTTTCATTTCCAAGATGTAGTGTGTGTGTGTGTGTGTGTGTGTGTGTGTGTGTGTGTGTGTGTGTGTGTGTGTGCATGCGTGTCTTCTGTGTATTTGTTATTATTAGCCCTCACTTTCTGATGCAATTTCTATTGCTGTTTTCTTCCCACCCCCGTTCTCCAAAAATATGCAAATCTACAACGCAGAGGAAGACATTTTCTAGCACAGCAGGCAATGTCAGAAAAAAACCTTCACCCCCTTGCCCTCCGTTTGTCAGCTTTTAAAGACGATATCAATGGAAGTAGATTTAATTAGCAGCACATAAGGGACAGGAGCAGCGTGAGATCACATGATCACCCTACTAATTACCTGCTTGATACAAGGGGGTGAGAGAAACGTATGGCTGCCGGCTGCGCAGGGACAGGTTCAGTCAAATCCCATTAACTGTGTGCAGAGAATCTGGGTTATAATGGCTCAGCCCCATGAGGCCCCTGACAGCCCGACACAGACAGAGCAGTGGGGCTCCAGCAGCAGGATGAAGAGCTCAGACCTGAAATCTGATGAAATATTTACTCTCAGGGTGTCTCTCAGAAAGACAAGAACAACTTATATCAACCTGATCCTTAAGCGGATTAGAGACTAGCAGACTGTTAAAGGTCTGTGGCTCTGTGGCTATCTCTCTGGCATAGTCACCTCTGAGATTACATTGAAATGGATTCAGGATGCTCTCATCCATGAACTCTCTGTTCTCCAGCTCCCTTTGGCAGGAAGTTGGAGGGTAGCGAGGTGAATAGGAAATTGACATTTTGGAGTATTACTGTTCATGGAAGCTGAGCAGACATTCTTGGAAGAAAATTTGTCACGGCTGTGGAAATCCAAAGTCATTTAAATAAGTATTCCTGGCAGTTCACGCTTTTTACATATCTGACCAAGTTTATCTTATCTTATTGAAAATAATTGTGTGAACATTTCCTCTCAGTAATGCATTGATATTTCCATTCTGGAGGAAAAAGGCTGTGTTTTAAACTCTCGTGAGATTGCACTATCCCCCTAAAAAGTGCACCTCTCTTTCTCTCTCTCCCCCCAAACAAAACCAAGTGTGTGGTCGCAGGACAGAGTCTCCTAATAATGGCTCAGGCCTAGGATAAATAATGCAAAACCAATGTATAAAGCTGTTAAAAGGGTACTGTGGTATGGACCATTTATTGAAGAGAGCCTCTGCTTTTCTCCAAGACACCAGTCCAAGCGTGAAGAGTAAAGCAAATCCCGCCCAGCCCCTTGAACATCTTTCAGCTTTTTGATCTTGCAGCGGCGTTATGCTATTTTCTTATTGACATGGAACCAAAGTATATGGCAGAGGAGGAGGGGACGATGAGGAAATAGATAGACTTGGACAGGGAACCAGGATATTTGAAGAAGGATCCTGTGGGCTGTTCTGATTCCAATTAACCAGATGCTGGTGTTTGGCTTTAGAATGATATGAGCTTATGAACAGACCAGAGAGAGATAGAGAGAATCAAAATCTAAATCAAATCAAATCTAAATCAAGTCAACATTTATTGGTTGTGTATACAGATTTGCAGATGTTATCACAGGTGCAGCAAAATGCTTGTGTTTTCTAGCTCCAACAGTGCAGTAATATCTAGCAATACATAACAATCCAGTGAAGCAATTGGGAGAAAATGATACAAGGGTAGAGAAACGACAGTAGAGAACAAGGCATGGAGGAAGTATCCTATGAGGCATGATGCATTAAAATCCGCTAGGTAACACAAATAACTCTGAGCCTTACATTACAAGCCCTCTACCCTTTCCTTCACTCCACGTGTCTTCTGTCCTGACCTTATATTCCCTCAGTCAACCCGTCCTTCCTAAAAAAAAAATACAATTATGTCACTCCTGCATCTGAGCAGGGTCACACCCCTGCTGATTTTTTGTCATTCAGTTTCAGAGGCAGACATCCTGCTGTGCCTTTGTCTCCTCTGTGGCTTTGTAGTCCTGAAATGAACACTGAACACTGCACTGCACCATGATACATGCATCCTAGCTTGGAAACATGGTCAGTCCAACAGGCAGGGTCTACTGAGAAAATAGAGTGAGAAAAATAGAAATCCACAGACAACCATCCTCTGGTTGTATTACTGTGGGATATCCAGCTGTCTGGTGGTGTGGACAATACAATACATTACATTACAATACACCATAAGTTCACCTACAGAATGAGTATGTTACTCATTGTAAAATAATACTACATTTCCTCTTTATCTTGGCAGAGTCCTTTATGTTTTATCTGTCAGGTTAGGGATTGACTTGAATTGATTTGAAAGTGTGACTGCTACAGAGATCCATGATAACATTAGCATTTAAGCAGTTCAGTAAGGACTGTGGGCAATTAGCTTAGAAAGTCCTCATGTTCATACTGCAAAGGCAAAATATGCATTCTGTGGTGCAGTATGACACATTTATACACCACACAGTATCAGTCAGTCAAAGCAGAACATTTTGAAAATGTTTCAAACTGTAGGGGTTTGGGATGTTTCAGCCCTGAGTAAACAACAGATATGAGGTGTGTGTCTGTAATAAAGCAAACATTCTCAACTAGGAGTATAGAATTGAAAATGTGAATTATGACTCTTTGGAGAGGAAGATACCTGAGAGAGAACCATCACCATAATCGTCTCCACGTGTATTACATTTGACTTCTGCCATGTCACACTAAATCAGACATACCTGATGTGACGACCCTCCCACTCTGTCTGCCGTATTCTCTCTTTGTTCTTGTTTCCTTATTAGGATGCTGGTGGGCGGAGTTGGGAGGGTCGTCAGCTACATGGGAAACACCTGGGCCTGGTGTGTCCCAGGATAAATACACCACTTCCCCATTCATGGAGGAGACTCTCTCCATGCAGACACACCTGGGCCCGGTGTCTCCCAGGATAAATACACCACTTCCCCATTCATGGGGAGACTCTCTCCATGCAGACACCTTTATAGATTTTGTTGTGTTTCTTGGTGGTTTTTTGGTTGTTTGCTTTAGCATCTTTCAACACCCTGCATTATCACATTCATGCATGCAAAACACTCACTTACACTACTGATTACTGATTACACACACCATTGTATATTATACTTAGTTACTTATTTAATAAATATATATTTTGTTACTCCTTATCTCCACATTGTCTCCCTTTTGTTACGGGCTTTGAGCCGGTTCGTGACACCTGATAAGATGTTATTACATGTTATGTGTAACGCATTCATTATTAACAATGATGATATGTGTAATAGAATAAAGTATATATGCTAGCAACATAGGTGTTTGATATACACCACTTGATGTTTTTCTACTAGGGTATGTGGTGTAATAATTTGCATTAAACCCACCACTTAAGCTGTAATATGAGTAGGACTTCAACTATCAAAACTCATCTAAATGCTCCAACAATTTTGAAAGACAACATAAAATTGAGATCAAATGGAGTGTTCTATCTATACACTTACGAAAACGATTGCAGTCAGCGTGCAGTATAACTGCAGTATGTTGCAAATACTGTGTCCAAAATAGCACTGTTTTATTACTGCAATAATTATACAGTATTACTGCAGTTAAAGTGCAGTATAACTGCTGTTCAACTGCAGTACACTGCAGGTTTTCTGCAATTACTGTGTCCAAAATATCACAGTCGACTGCAGTTACTGCACTTTCACTGCAGTTTCAAAGCTGCAATCTTTTTTGTGAGGGTAAGACCAATATTCCCTCTGGTGATGGTTCTATCAGTAGCCGGGAGACTGCCGGCTCCCCCAGGACTGCCACACAGAAGAAATAATAGCCCACAGGGGTAATGTGTGATTGACACACATTACTCAGTCTGTACTCTATACAGACCGGTGCGGCATAACCAATCAGAGCTGCAGTAGGCCTATAGGCAAATAGACCATTGCCTTATATGGATGTGTGCCATTTACTTTGAACTCTGTGCCATTTACTTTGACTGTGTGTACAGCATGAACGGTCCAAAGCGAGAGCTGCATGTAGCCACGTGTGCACTTTTTATTTATATCCTTTGCTAGTTAGTGAGTTATTAGCCCAGTTATAGATAATTTGTAGTGAGCAATTGCTTCCTACAAGAGCACAAAACATTTCTCAACAGTCAGGTAAAGAGCTTTCTTTAATCTTAAAGGGGCAATGTTGTATTCTGAGACAGGATTGAATAAGCTAAGTGACACCAATAGGCAGAGGGTAGCTTAATTTGTCTGATTCTCTGTAGTAATGGTATGGGAATAATAATGCATTTTATTTAGTCAATTGTTTTCTTGCATCAAACAACACAACATTTTCAGTCACCTACTTGTCTGAGAGACAAGTGGATAAACAGGTTAATGTCAAGTCCTGCATGTTTTCTTTTTCAAAAGTCTCATGGAATGTAAGCCTACATTGAACACCACACATTGGCTGCTACTGTAGGCTGACTGATAGAACAGCTATTTCCATGTTAAAATGTTATGGGATGCATTTACTCCATTGTTTTTGATAGTAGACCGTTCTGGTAGACCTACATTGTGATCAAATAGCCACAGTAGTCTACTTGGCCACTGCTAAAACTGTACCTTAAGCAGGTACAGCCTCAGTGTTCACAGTAAACGTGCGCTGGAAGTTGCACAGAATTTTCACAACATTCAAGTTAACTCTCAGAAGACCTGCAATTTGCTCAATGCCCTCCAAAATTTGAGGGAACATTGTCGAAGAGTTCTTCATGTTTAAGATTGTTGCGTTTAATTTCCTCTCACATGAATAAAAGAGGGTGGGAATTAAATGGGACTCAGCCTGTCAAAATCATGTTTCAACTGCACTTCTTTTCAAGTGGTGATGATGAAATGAGCTTAGAATCGGAGGAAAACTATATATTTTTATTCTCCATAGTTTCATTTTCCATTGTACAGTATCTCTTCCTATTCTGAGGGCACCTGCTTGACATGTCACCTGTCAATCTCCAATATGGTCCTTTATTCTTCCTTTAACTCCAACATTAAAGAGTACAACTCTTAATGGCTTTCCATTATAACTAAATATGGAAGGGCTTAAGAAGACAATGGTCTATGTTGTGCGGATGAATCACCTGCCAATATCAGGATTTTACTCTCTCTTTCCCCCAAGTCTCTAAGTCCAGAACAGAATAGAAAAATCCACACATTTAGTGGATTTAGAAAAAATCACATTTGGATTAGTTTGTTGACTATTATCTCAAAAGGGCCTACGTAACTCACCACAAATGGTGCACGAAGCACATTTTCCTCAACTAATTGATCTTCACAAACTGACTTACAAATTAAACGGAGAAATGCCTCGAGTCATTATCAGTTGAATGAAGCTTTGATAAGGTTTAAATGTAGAAGCAATTATGCAAAGAATCACACAAAATCCCCAAAACAAAGTGTCTGGGATCGATGGCCCTACTATCCCCTCTTCTGAGTAGAGTACAAAACCTGATAGCCAAAAAGATTTCCTCAATTCTCAGAGTGATGAAGTGCATGATCCTCGAAGGAGAGAGACCATTTCAGCAGACCACACAAGATCAATAACGATAATGTGTTAGTACCACCTAAATAAAATGTTTAGGTTAAAAAAACATACACATTTCAGCTCAATTCTTACTTTGTAACCTGAAGCTACTGTATGTGCTACTATCGTTTTTTTATTTTCTGAATTTGGATGTGAATCATACATGAAAATTGTATTTCACAGAGAGCGACAATGGAGTATACTGTAGCAACTCTTTGGGAATGCCCAAGAGCTCACAAGTCATTATGTTTCCCACAGTAAAAGGGAAGGGTTACCTTTCCATTCCATACAACTGACATTGTCCTTATGGGAGCTCCATGACATCCTGACTGGAATTCACAATGAGACATCAATGCAATCCAATATCCTCAGCAACTTTACAAAAAGGGGATTGATTTATGGAAAGACATTCCCTGCAGCCTCTCCTCCCACTGGGACAGCAGATCTACATAAAAACTGTGATTAGAGAGAGCAGGAGGAAGAAAGAATCTAGCTATGAGGAGGATAGACTGGAACCGAAGCAAATTTAGTGAGTTAATTTGGTCTCCGTCAAAATAGTTGTGCTACAAATGTAGAGTATAATTCTATTAGTTGGGTGCCAAGGTACTAAGAGCAGGAAATATGTAATATGGATGAACTCCTTTGAAAATCAGGAATCCTTAAGGCAAATTGGTTAGTACTGAACTGGAAACCTTTTCCCCAAGAGAAATAGCTGGTTCCAGAATGGTTCAACTGTTATTAATACTTTATATCAGGATATATGATGATGCGGTTTCTGTTGTTGTTGTTTTTGTTCTTGTTGTTGTTGCTTTACTGTTGTTGCTGTTGCTGCAGCTTTACTGTTGTTGTTGTTGTTGTAGCTTTACTGTTGTTGCTGCAGCGTTACCGTTGTTGCTGTTGTTGTTGCTGCAGCTTTACTGTTGTTGTTTCTGCAGCTTTACCGTTGTTGGCGTTGTTGTTGCTGCAGCTTTACTGTTGTTGTTTCTGCAGCTTTACCGTTGTTGGCGTTGTTGTTGCTGCAGCTTTACCATTGTTGCTGTTGCTGCAGCTTTACTGTTGTTGTTTCTGCAGCTTTACCATTGTTGCTGTTGCTGTTGTTGTTGCTGCAGCTTTACTGTTGCTATTACTGCAGCTTTACTGTTATTTATGTTGCTGCAGCTTTACTGTTGTTGTTGCTGCAGCTTTACTGTTATTACTGCAGCTTTACTGTTATTTATGTTACTGCAGCTTTACTGTTATTTATGTTGCTGCAGCTATACTGTTGATGTTGCTGCAGCTTTACTGTTGTTATTACTGCAGCTTTACTGTTATTTATGTTGCTGCAGCTTTACTGTTGTTATTGCTGCAGCTTTACTGTTGTTATTACTGCAGCTTTACTGTTATTTATGTTGCTGCAGCTTTACTGTTATTGCTACAGCTTTACTGTTATTTATGTTGCTACAGCTTTACTGTTTTTTATGTTGCTACAGCTTTACTGTTGTTATTACTGCAGCTTTACTGTTATTTATGTTGCTACAGCTTTACTGTTATTTATGTTGCTACAGCTTTACTGTTTTTTATGTTGTTACAGCTTTACTGTTTTTTATGTTGCTACAGCTTTACTGTTGTTATTACTGCAGCTTTACTGTTTTTTATGTTGCTACAGCTTTACTGTTTTTTATGTTGCTACAGCTTTACTGTTTTTTATGTTGCTACAGCTTTAGTATGTTTTATGTTGCTACAGCTTTACAGTTTTTTTATGTTGCTACAGCTTTACTGTTATTTATGTTGCTACAGCTTTACTATGTTTTATGTTGCTACAGCTTTACTGTTTTTTATGTTGCTACAGCTTTACTGTTGTTATTACTGCAGCTTTACTGTTTTTTATGTTGCTACAGTTTTACTGTTTTTTATGTTGCTACAGCTTTACTGTTATTTATGTTGCTACAGCTTTACTGTTATTTATGTTGCTACAGCTTTACTGTTTTTTATGTTGCTACAGCTTTACTGTTTTTATTACTGCAGCTTTACTGTTGTTATTACTGCAGCTTTACTGTTGTTATTACTGCAGCTTTACTGTTGTTATTACTGAAGCTTTACTGTTATTTATGTTGCTACAGCTTTACTGTTTTTTATGTTGCTACAGCTTTACTGTTTTTTATGTTGCTACAGCTTTACTGTTATTTATGTTGCTACAGCTTTACTGTTATTTATGTTGCTACAGCTTTACTGTTTTTTATGTTGCTACAGCTTTACTGTTTTTTATGATGCTACAGCTTTACTGTTTTTTATGTTGCTACAGCTTTACTGTTGTTATTACTGCAGCTTTACTGTTTTTTATGTTGCTACAGCTTTACTGTTGTTATTACTGCAGCTTTACTGTTGTTATTACTGCAGCTTTAATGTTGTTATTACTGCAGCTTTACTGTTGTTATTACTGCAGCTTTACTGTTATTTATGTTGCTACAGCTTTACTGTTTTTTATGTTGCTACAGCTGTTTTTATGTTTTACTGTTGTTATTACTGTAGCTTTACTGTTATTTATGTTGCTACAGCTTTACTGTTATTTATGTTGCTACAGCTTTACTGTTTTTTATGTTGCTACAGCTTTACTGTTGTTATTACTGCAGCTTTACTGTTATTTACGTTGCTACAGCTTTACTGTTTTTTATGTTGCTACAGCTTTACTGTTTTTTATGTTGCTACAGCTTTACTGTTTTTTATGTTGATACAGCTTTACTATTATTTATGTTGCTACAGCTTTACTGTTTTTTATGTTGCTACAGCTTTACTGTTTTTTATGTTGCTACAGCTTTACTGTTTTTTATGTTGCTACAGCTTTACTGTTTTTTATGTTGCTACAGCTTTACTGTTTTTTATGTTGCTACAGCTTTACTGTTTTTTATGTTGCTACAGCTTTACTGTTATTTATGCTACAGCTTTACTGTTATTTTGCTACAGCTTTACTGTTTTTTATGTTGCTACAGCTTTACTGTTTTTTATGTTGATACAGCTTTACTGTTTTTTATGTTGCTACAGCTTTACTGTTTTTTATGTTGCTACAGCTTTACTGTTATTTATGTTGCTACAGCTTTACTGTTGTTTATGTTGCTACAGCTTTACTGTTTTTTATGTTGCTACAGCTTTACTGTTATTTATGTTTGCTACAGCTTTACTGTTTTTATGTTGCTACAGCTTTACTGTTATTTATGTTGCTACAGCTTTACTGTTTTTTATGTTGCTACAGCTTTACTGTTTTTTTTATGTTGTTTTTTATGTTGCTACAGCTTTACTATGTTTTATGTTGCTACAGCTTTACTGTTATTTATGTTGCTACAGCTTTACTGTTATTTATGTTGCTACAGCTTTACTGTTATTTATGTTGCTACAGCTTTACTGTTTTTTATGTTGCTACAGCTTTACTGTTATTTATGTTGCTACAGCTTTACTGTTTTTTATGTTGCTACAGCTTTACTGTTATTTATGTTGCTACAGCTTTACTGTTTTTTATGTTGCTACAGCTTTACTGTTTTTATGTTGCTACAGCTTTACTATGTTTTATGTTGCTACAGCTTTACTGTTATTTATGTTGCTACAGCTTTACTGTTATTTATGTTGCTACAGCTTTACTGTTATTTATGTTGCTACAGCTTTACTGTTTTTTATGTTGCTACAGCTTTACTGCTGTTGTTGATGGTGATGATTATTTAATTTACACTTTTTTTATTCAGGATAGCACACTGACATCACAGAATCTATTTTTCAAATAAGACAATGATGATGATATTTACATCTAAATATGACTAAAATATGACTATGCATATTCCAACGTTGAAAGGGTTTTAACGGCATCAGGTTAATCAGTAATAAGGAGGCACTTTAGCCACTCTGTGGCAGCAGGGTTTAAGAGACTCCTGGCCTGGCCACACACACACACACACACACTCTCTTTCTTTCTCTTTCTCCTTTCATGTGGTTTACGTGACAGGCCATTACAGTCACCCTGTCTCTGGAGACACACACACATGCTCAGTATTCCAGCCAATGTTCAAGGATTCTTCAAAGCATCAGGAGCCAGAGAAAACCACAGAGGTAGGACTGAGGTGCCCAAGCATCGACCGGTTGAGGAACAGAGAACCAGCAGCCAGCAGTCTCAGACAGACAGAGAGACAGACAGACTACTACTGTTCTGAGCCACTGCACGCAACACAATCAACCATCTCCTCAACACTGCACACCCTGCGCACACTTTAACATGTATTCCCTTTATATATGATGTAAAGTTGACATCCAGTTCCCACAGTGATATACAGTAAATGCTTAAAACCCATTACACACATACATAATTGAGACATTTTCTATTATATAATTCACATTCATAGATGTGTAGTTAAATATTTTTATTTCACCAGATATTTTAACAGGCCTAACCTTTTGGGGGGCTGGCTGCCCTATGTTACAGAAAAATCTCCTACAACCTTCTTTTCTCACGTGTGAATGCAAAAGCCAGCGAGCACTAATGAAAGCACTGTAGTTTTATTTTATATGAGATTCTCTCCTATATGATCCAAAGAGTAATCATGCACCTGGGACGGTACGGTGCCATTAAATGCACAGTTGGTGCATTTACTTACAGACACAGGCTATACTGTCCACAATTGTGGAATTCCTCACAAATTCCAAACCAGGACCCTCCATTCAATAACTGAGAGCAAAATGTTGAATATAAACATTGAGACCATTATATCTCCTTTATAATGCGTCTAGATTGTAGCACCATGTCAATATGTCTACAATAGGAAACTACTGATAATGACTTCTGAGGAGCATGTTTACAACAGCAGTTTTGTTTTCCTAAGGTTAGCCATTAGCTCTGTTGAAGGTCACTGAATAAGTATCCTCTCAGGGTTTCTTTCATTTACTCTCGCAGCTCCTCTGAACCTTTTTACTGATTCATGGAAACATCAATCTTCACCACAGCATCGAGAGAGTACATGTGATGCAGGAACACTTGTTTGTCTCAAGTTGTAATGTTCATTCACCCATCACTGTGGAACCAAATTCTTTAAAAAGTTACAGCACTGAGAAGTTGAAAGCAGAGAGCTAAGCCATCAACTGTAAAAGTGTTACTGTTTTAGACAGCTCTAAAGTGCATTGATCTACAGTATATCTGTCAATACTAATCAAACTCAAAAGTACAATATAAAATACTAATATAATTCAATAGACATAGCAGACTTTCAAGGTTGTAAATTCTTGCTTTTGTGTCTTTTCTGGACATGATTTGCGTACTCTGTTTATAGGTTCAGGGGGTGAAGGCAATTCCACAAAGTCAACTGGAGGCATACAGTATATTAAAATTGCATGAACATTTGAATTGAAGTGTTTTGATAACACAGAGCAAGAAATCACAGCATTGAATTCAAACATATGGCATAGCAACTCATTCTAGGTCTTGAATGGAAGATAAATCGTGCACTATTGATAATTTTTCACTTCCACTTTCAACCCCAACAAATAAGCATTACAGCTACTGCATGCTCGTTGAATGATAAGTGTTAAACTCAATGTGATGGCAATGAAATGTCCCAACAACTGTGATTTGGTAGTTCTGTCATGAATGGTTCCTGTTAACAGCTAACAGCAGTTATCTACCTCATCCCTACTCCAAAACTGAAAACTAGTTCACAGTTCAATGTACTAAATTTGAAAAACGTATTCAGTGGTTTAAAGAAGGACACTGGCAATACTTCGGTACCTGTGCACTTTTGGTTGTATCTTTCAGAAAAATACTGTGGATGAAAGTTCATGGTGGCAAGAGCTTAAAAAGGATGTCCTCTTCTTTAAGAAGTTCTCTTTGCCTTTCATAGAGGTGATTACCTTGATATTTGAACCCAATACACTTCCTGGACTGTTACATAACAGTTTTGAAGCTAAGTCAAGAAGTAGGCTAGCACCTCCAATAGAACTGTATATAGCGTTTTTTCTCCAAGTTATTATTCCTGGTTAAAATGTTTAACTTTAGACATGTTCGTAGAGACTTTAACTAGGGGTCAATGCCAGCCTGAGCTTTCTCCAAACACAGGTGACCTTGAGGCCTTGTGAATAGATAGCACTGTGATGTTCTGAAGAGCTTAGCCATCTAAAAAGCGAAGACAGTACAGGTGCATCTAAGCTGGGACCGAGAGACTGAAAAACAACTTCTAGCTCCAGTTCATCAGACTGTTAAACAGTCACCACTACACTCTCAGAAAAAAAGGTGTTATCTAGAACCTAAAAGGGTTCTTCGTCTGTCCCCGTAGGAGAACCCTCTGAAAAACCCTTTTGGGTTTCAGGTAGAACCGTTTTGGTTCCAGGTAGAACCCTTTTAGGTTCCATGTACAACAGAGGGTTTTAAAGGGAAGCCACAAGGGTTCTACCTGGAACCAAAAAGGGTTCTCCTACGCAGACATCCGATGAACCCTTTTGGAACCCTCTTTTCTACGAGCGGAGCCGGCCTCTGCTCAGTACCCTGCCCTGAACTTAAGTCAGTATTAATAGCCGAATACCACCCAGTACTCATCTCTGCACCTCAGAAGTGTGCTCTTCATGGATTAATTCTGGTTTCAACTGTACCGGTCAGATGGCAGACAGCGTGTATGGAGCCGTGTGGGTGAGCGGTTAGCTAAAGTCAACTTTGTGAACATGGTGGTGGTGGGGTTATTGTATGGACAGGCATAAGCTATGGACATTGAACAAAATTGCATTTTATCGATGGCAATTTGAATGCACAGAGATAATGTGACAAGATCCTGAGGCCCATTGTTGTCCCATTCATCCGCCGCCATCACCTCATGTTTCAGCATGATAATGCACGGCCCCATGTCGCAAGGATCTGTACACAATTCCTGGAATCTGGAAATGTCCCAGTTCTTTCATGACCTGCAAACTCACCTGACATGTCAACCATTGAGCATGTTTGGGATGCATACAGATTGCATATCTGTATTCCTAGTCATGTGAAATCCATACATTAGGGCCTCGTGTATTTATTTCAATTGACTGATTTCCTTATATGAACTGTAACTCAGTAAAAACGTAGAAATTGTTGTATGTTGCATTCATATTTTTGGTCAATATAGTTGAATCATTACTGAAAGATAATGGGTGAGAAGATAAAGGTCAGCTGCAGGGTGGCAAATGGAAAGCATATTGTAGTTCACAGAGAGCCAGAGAAACACAGACACTTTGATCAAGACAAAGACACACAATGTGGAACAGAGTCATGTCTGGGGATGAACAGGCAACATGCTCAATTGTTCAATACATGTTTCACTCCTTTATTACTACCCATTCTGAAAGGCAGTGTATGTTCTGTCTCGCACAGTTTGAATTGAACTGTTGTGCTGTATACATTTTATTTGGAAAATATAAAACCCATACAGAGGGTTGGGGAGGGGGAGCAAAGGGGATGGGAGGGAAGGTGGATTCCTGCTTGGAGAATGGAGTGAATGGGGAGGAGGAGTAGAAGGCCAGGGCCCTGTTTCATCGTTTGAACCTTCGTAGGAGCATCATTAAATCTACAAGCTGTTTCCCAAAACAATAGTGACTAAAGTTGCTCTTGAAAACACTTGTTTTGTAACGACTGCCTCAGACCACTCGTAAAACAGCTAAGTGCGTCATTAAATGCTTTTTTGCTCTTCTGCGTCACTTTATACACAGAAGATCTCCGCCAAACTTAAAATCAAGACGTTTAAGCTCTCTGTCTTTCTGTGACTGCTGATAACTTCAGAACTAATGTGACTACAAATACAATGTTTGTCACGACTTCCGCCGAAGTTGGTCCCTCTCCTTGTTTGGGCGGTGTTTGGCAGTCGACGTCACCGACCTTCTAGCCATCGCTGATCCATTTTTCACTTTCGATTGGTTTTGTCTTCCATCACACCTGGTTTCACTCACATCAATTACATGTTGTGTATTTAACCCTCTGTTTCCCTTCATGTTTTTGTCGGTGATTGTTTGTTGTATGTTTTGTGCAAGTCATGATCTGGTGTGCGATGGGTTTTGTACCCTTTTATATTATTTTTGCATTTATTAAACTGCTCCGTTTATGCTAAGTTTACTCTCCTGCGCCTGACTTCCCTGCCACCAGCACGCACTCATTACAGAATCACCGACCCATTTATGAAGTCAGCAGGACAAGGTACCCCGGCCATAGAGGTGGAGGAGCGCGTCCAGGAGCATGCTGCAATACTTCACAATCTTGGTATCGCCATGGACCGCGTTGTTCAGAAAATGGACCGCTGGCAGAGACAAAGAGTTCGTCCAGCGCCTACACCAGCACAACCGGGGTCTCTCCTGAGTGCCCCTATTCCACCTGGTTCAAGATAGAGTTAACCAGGATGTGGGTAGGTTTCTGCGGTCTTATTGCCAGGACCTGTCGGGTGAGTGGGCAGCATTCGTGCCCTGGACAGAGATGGCTCAGAACTCGCTCCTCCACTGGCCTCTCTCCTTTCCAGTGTGTATTGCGGTAGCAGCCGGTTCTGGCACCTTGGCATCAGAGTCAGACAGAGGCTCATGCGGTACGCTGCCCATGTCCACCTTCAGCGCGCCGTGCGCAGTGAGGCCCTGGTGTTAAGGGATTTTTTATCAATAATGACTAATTATGTATACATTTCAATCAGGACTGACTAATCAGAATACTATTATGTTACTGTATAGATGTATGAATTTTATTTTAATCCTAGTACTGAATATAATGTGTGTAATTATAATAATGACTGTCTGTTCCTTGGTAGAAACGAGTGAACTTAACGTCAGACTGGCTAGAATGCTTATCTACACAGGAAGACCTTGGCTTGGGCATGAATTATCTAAATTGGTGAGAGACGATGTAGGAAGGCTTGAGAACTATACTGCCATTGTACCGGAGTGGAGGAGAGACGGGACAGTTCGAAACCTAATGACGTCATTTTCAGTTTATAACCTGTTGTAAATAGTATCATGTTCAGTACTCTCGAGAATAAACGCTAGTGCTTGATTTTGAGACTGGTCTCCGCCCATTTTATGCAAATAAGTTTCTTACAAATCCTTAGAAATGGGTTTGAGTGTATTAATTTAATTGGGTATTAAACATATAGGAATTTAATTCCTCTAACACCGGGTCTGGCTCTCGACCCGAAACCTGCCCCGCCTGCCCTGTCAGAAGCTGGGTCCGCGGTTTATGCCATTTAAAGTCCAGAGGAGAGTGAACTGGGTTTGTTACAGGTTATAGCTCCCCCCCGATTACCGCATTAACCCCTCGTTCCATGTGTCTCTTCTCAGGCCGTCGCGTTACGCTAACAAGGACTGCGCTGTTCCCCTCTCCTTCTCCGTGGCTGATGTGAGTAAAACATTTAAACGTGTTAACCTTCGTAAGGCTGCTGGCCCAGATGGCATCCCTAGCCGCTTCCTCAAAGCATGCACAGACCAGCTAGCTGGTGTGTTTACGGACATACTCAATCGCTTGCTATCCCAGTCTGCTGTCCCCATAAGCTTCAAGATGGCTACCATTGTTCCTGTACCCAAGAAGGCAAAGATAACTGAACTAAATGACTACCACCCTGTAGCACTCACTTCTGTCATGAAGTGATTTGAGAGACTAGTCAAGGATCATACTACCTCCACCTTACCGGCCACCCAAGACCCACTTCAGTTTGCATATCGCCCCAACAGTTCCACAGACGATGCCATCGCCATCACACTGCACACTGCCCTATCCCATCTAGACAAAAGGAATAAATATGTAAGACAAAACAAAAAGAGATAATCGTGGACTTAGCAGAGGGAGCAGCCCCCTATCCAAATCGAAGGGACAGTAGTGGAGAAGGTGAACGTTTTAAGTTCCTCGGCATACACATCACAGACAAACTGAAATTGTCCACTCACACAGACAGTGTGGCGAAGAAGGCTCAACAATGCCTCTTCAACCTCAGGAGGCTGAAGGAATGTGGCTTGTCACTCAAAGCCCTGACAAACTTTTACAGATGCACAATCGAGAGCATCTTGTCGGGCTGTATCACAGACTGGTTTGGCAACTGCACCGCCCTCAACGGCAAGGCTCCAGAGGCTGGTGCGGTCTGCACAACGCATCACCGGGGGCAAACTACCTGCCCTCCATGACACCTACAGCACCCAATGTCACAGGAAGGCCAAAATATCATCAAGGACATCAACCACCTGAGCCACTGCCTGTTCACACCGCTTACCATCCAGAAGGCAAGGTCAGTACAGGTGCATCAAAGCTGGGACCGAGAGACTGAAAAACAGCTTCCATCTCAAGGCCATCAGACTGCTGAACAGCAATCACTAACTCAGAGAGGCTGCTGCCTACGTTGAAACCCAATCACTGGCCACTTTAATAAATGGATCACTAGTCACTTCATACAATGCACTCTAAATAATGTCACTTTAATGTTTTCATTACTCATATCACATGTACAGTTGAAGTCGGAAGTTTACATACACCTTGGCCAAATACATTTAAACTTATTTTTTCTCAATTCCTGACATTTAAATCAGAGTAAAAATGATGTCATAGGTCAGTAAGGATCACCACTTTATTTTAAGAATGTGAAATGTCAGAATAATAGTAGAGAGAGTGATTTATTTCAGCTTTTATTTATTTCATTACATTACCAAGGGGGTCAGAAGTTTACATACACTCAATTAGTATTTTGTAGCATTGCCTTTAAATTGTTTAATTTGGGTCAAACATTTTGGGTAGCCTTGCACAAGCTTCCCACAATAAGTTGGGTGAATTTTGGCCCATTCCTTGGCTTGCAAGCATCCCCTCCCCTTTTCCTCCAAACATAACGATGGTCATTATGGCCAAACAGTTCTATTTCTGTTTCATCAGACCAGAGGACATTTCTCCAAAAAGTACGATCTTTGTCCCCATGTGCAGTTGCAAACCATAGTCTGGCTTTTTTATGGTGGTTTTGGAGCAGTGGCTTCTTCCTTGCTGAGCGTCCTTTCAGGTTATGTCGATATAGGACTAATTTTACTGTGGATATAGATTTTGTACCTGTTTCCTCCAGCATCTTCACAAGGTCCTTTGCTGTTGTTCTAGGATTGATTTGCACTTTGTCTAGGAGACAGAATGCTTCTCCTTCCTGAGTGGTATGACGGCTGCGTGGTCCCATGGTGTTTATACTTGCGTACTATTGTTTGTACAGATGAATGTGGTACCTTCAGGCGTTTGGAAATTGCTCCCAAGGATGAACCAGACTTGTGGAGGTCCACAATTTTTTTTCTGAGGTCTTTTGATTTTCCCATGATGTCAAGCAAAGAGGCACTGAGTTTGAAGGTAGGCCTTGAAATACATCCACAGGTACACCTCCAATTGACTCAAATGATGTAAATTAGCCTATCAGAAGCTTCTAAAGCCATGACATCATTTTCTGGAATTTTCCAAGCTGTGATACTGTGAATTATAAGTGAAAACAAGAATTGTCTGTAAACAATTATTGGACAAATGAATTGTGTCATGCACACAGTAGATGTCCTAATCAACTTGCCAAAACTATAGTTCGGCCGAGCCTAAGATGCTCGGCCATCGTTCATCCATATAATTGCATGTACATAATCTCATTCACCCCTTTAGATTTGTGTGTATTAGGTAGTTGTTAGGGAAGTGTTAGATTACTTGTTAGATATTACTCCACTGTTGGAACTAGAAGCACAAGCATTTTGCTACACTCACATTAACATTTGCTAACCATGTGTATGTGACAAATACAATTTGATTTGATTTATATTTCAATGATATTAAAGGTAAACTCAGCAATATGACGTAGATGCAGAAAGTAAACAACATAGTGGGTCAAATCTGCAACAAGTAAGTGTAACGTCTGCTTCCAACTCACACTCTCAAACACGTAGATCCCCTGAACGTATCTCACTTTCCAGCCCACTTTCCAGCTCACACTCTCAAACACATAGATCCCCTGGCAGCTCACTCTCCGGATCCTAGTCACCTGAATTCTGATCACCCGTTCACACACCTGTATGTCATTTACACACACTATTTAGTTCAGTTCTTTGTACCCATCATTGTGAGGTATTGTTTGTTTTGGTACACATTTCTATTCGGAGCTCTGGTTTTGCTCTATTAGGCCATCCTCACTAACGACGCCATTTTGCCAATTCTCTGCCTGTACTTTTGCCTCGGATTTCCTGTCATCAACCTCTTGCATGATCTCCCGGACTACTTTACTAGCCTTTTCCCTGCCTGTACTGTTGCCTATTTGGACCCACTGTGTATGACCTTCTGCCTGCCCCTGGACCCAGCTGCCTGCCTACTCCTGTGGTCCTTTACAAATAAACACCTTCTGCGCCCTGTGCTTGAAACCAGCTCTCTGTCTACCGTTGCAAAGCTTAACTTCTTAACTTCTGAATCTACCTTTAAAATACATTTCATGTTAATTCAATTGAGTTTCATTTGGCTATTTGTGCGCTAATTTTTGCCTCAATAAATGTCATGATGTGTAGCCTAACGTGTGAAATAATGTGTCAAATCTCGATTTAGTGCATTATTCTAGGTTAAGCATTAGAATAAGTCACCACAATATGTGTAGCCATATTGGTGACAATATCTCACAAAGAGCTGAGCCGTTATCAGTATTGTGGAATAATTCCAATCTTAAAGTAAGATTTGAAAGGGAGAACGCTGATCCGTGATCAGCGCTGCCTTTTTATTGATCATACTATAATCTACACAGAATCTTAAAAGGCATTGATCACTTGCACCATGTACTTTATTGTAATCTCAACTGCAATCCAGGTAATTTTGTTGTGCTATTAGATGAATCACAGTGATAAGACATTAAGTTGTATAAATAAACAAAATCGTATTCCCATTTGAATTTTGTTGTGCTTTTAAATGGTTGAAAGCACAGTGATAACACATCGGGAATCAACAAACTGGCTGCCTTTTTGAGTGGGTGAAAATAGGTTGGAATCTCATTGATCAAAGTACAGTATCTACCAAATATTACAGAATCCTCCACGTTGAAATTACATGGTGTTCTCAGTGAGATGTTACATCTTCAACTGTTGTAGGAAAGATGCAGCATTAAAATACCGATAAGCTTATATTCAATCACTATTGGGAAACTGGGTCCAGAACAGTCCCACCACCTTTCACCCTGACCTCCCTGGGGCCGCAGCAGTGCGCACCCTCAGGAATGTGGGATTCTGTCCACCTTTCTCTCTGTTTTGTCTCTCATAACCAGTTGGAGTCCCTGACTGAGCCTGGATCCCGCTTTTTTCGCTGCACTTCCAGTTAGTGGGGAAAAAACAGAGAGTCATTTCATTTCTAGCTCGATTGGTTTTGTGATGCTCTGCTCACATTTGTCTGTGTCTGTTCACATGTAGGATCTTAGTTTGATCACTATTTTGTCCATGATAATTTTCCTGAACAGCAGGAAATGCAAACTGTATTCAAGATTTAAAAAGGCTTATGAAGTTTGTAATTTTCACTTTAAAATGTCAGACTTGATTTGCCCTAACAAAAAAAAAGTATCAACCACTACAAAACATTATTGTTCACATTCCCTGTCGCTGCAGGATTATTCTCCTGCTGTAGCAAACTGACTCAAATGAAGATCCTACATCTGTATGTAATGAGTTAACAGCATGCCATATGCTGGCTGGGTGTTATAGGATGTTGTTTGACTTGCTCTATTGAATTCATATCAGTTTTTCATGATTCAATTAGTTCAATGAATTGAGGAAAGGTAACTAAAAGGGCCAAATTCAATTTACAATTGTATTGTAATTTTTATTTCCTGATTAAGGAAATCTTGTGCACTTCTGTGGACTCTGCTTTGTATGCTTGGCTGATACACTCATCATAAGCTCATTATTGGTCTGTGACGATGGAAACAACCTATCACTTTACAATCACTAAAGAATAATGTCCTGATCAAACGGATGTCCTTGTTTTCATTTTCAGTATGATGTCTATTTAACAGTTCCTTTAGTCCCATAGTCCCTTTGTATCATATACTAATTAGGCATCATTTTAAGAGTATTTGTGCTAGCTTTTATCTCTTAATTATCCCATGTTCAAATAACTCAATTAGTCATATCTATCCTTGAATAGCACAGTAAATCATGATGCATTGCATTCACAATTTACATGGGAAAATTTGTCTCCCTCAGATACTTACCTTAATTTGTGCCCAATACGTTACCAAAAGCCTACTGTTTGCCTCTTGGAAGACATCAGGTGATTGAACAGAGTCAATATTTCCAAAGGTTACTCCACATTCCTCAGCTCACTCAATCCTGGGATGTGGACTAGGATTCTGTCAAGATATAAAGGATTTATTGCCAGTAACAAATGCTCTGCCTAACAACTGAGTAGAATGCCATTTCAAACTAATTAGATGGAAAGACAAGGCCAGCTTGTCAAAGGCTTATATTAACTGTTGCAACAAACAAACTCGCAGGCCAGGGCATGGGAACAAAGAATATATTTTCCCAGTAAATACAATTCGATTTTTAGTGTAGATTAAATTGCCAAGCTACATTATCTATATCAATCAACTTGAAAAATACTAATTTAGTCTCAGTTTTTCATAACCTGTTAATAATGTAACTGTGCACTGTTCTATGACCACAACGTTATAAGAGAACATTCACCATTGCAAATATTTAGCTTATATGTTCTCAATTAGGAGAATGTTTGCCGAATGTATTGATTTGTGGGACATCATGGACTGAGGTTCCTATGTGAGAAAACATTAGTTACTAATGTGTCATGTGTGTCAACTATCCTGCTTTGATGCTTTAAACATGCTTCTATCCCTGCTGGTGTCCCCCATGACTGATAGGTATTCTCCATTCCTCAAACAAGGCAGTTCACACTGAGGACATGTGGCAGTTCACACCGAGGACAACTGGGCCTCCTTCCTCTGAGCAGAACCTTGGAAGAAGAAACACTGCAGTGACCACCATGGAGACCTCTACACCTTTCTTAGCTGCCTACAATACCTACAAGGATGTCTGCAGCTTGTTATAAATACCTGCTCAAATTATTCTCCAGTCCGTAGAGAACGTCTTCAACACAATCCCAAGCTGCTTAAGACTGAGTATACAGGACCTGTCTCCAAAATCTAATGGGGCTACTGGAATCCATATAAAGCACGCCGCATTTAATATAGGGCCAAGAATAGACTGTAACTCCTCTGCCCTCATTTCGGAAGATACTGGATCTAGAACATGCAGTAAGGTGTCGGGGGAATCAGATTAGACCAACTTTGATTGGACAATGATTATGAAAGATAATAGAGAGATTGAATGGATATGCAGACCTTATTATATGATTATCACAACACATGCTTCCACATTGTTTTCTGCATGTGGAGTTCTGAATGCATACAACATTATTTGTATTTCTTTCATTCAGCTAGTGTTTCAATCTTGCATGATTCAGTGGGTAAGACTTAATTTAGAACACGAGTTTCCCTACTCCACAGACAAACAAGCCGTTTCAAAGGCAAAATGCTAGCCCTGAGTCTCAGTGGAACTGAGCCGGTACCGAGAGGCTCCACATCTCACCTCAACCGTACAGACTGTATTCACTCTGTCTGCTCAGATGAAGTAAATAACCACTAAACTGTCTGGCTGGGTAGAAAATGAATTGTATTCTTGGTTCAGCATTATTTCTTGTTATAGTCAGTATCGAAATATAATTACAGTGGAACACCCACACAGTCACATTTTATTGTTACCTAACCCACCATTACGATGTGCCCTTTGCCGCCTTGGAAAAAACAACAGCAAAACACCACCTTCGAAATAAAGGCAGTAAATAATTGAAGTCACTGTATCTGCACATTTCCACTAAATCTCTAGCAGCCCCTAGAGGTCAGTGAGGCATTACATCACCTGGTCACACTGCCTTGGACCAGACATCAAATCAAATCAAATTTTATTTGTCACATACACATGGTTAGCAGATGTTAATACGAGTGTAGCGAAATGCTTGTGCTTCTAGTTCCGACAATGAAGTAATAACAAACGAGTAATCTAACCTAACAATTCCACAACTACTACCTTATACACACAAGTGTAAAGGGATAAAGAATATGTACATAAAGATATATGAATGAGTGATGGTCCAGAATGGCATAGGCAATATGCAGTAGATTGTATAGGGTACAGTATATACATATGAGATGAGTAATGTAGAGTATATAAACATAAAGTGGCATAGTTTAAAGTGGCTAGTGATACATTTTTACATACATTTCTGTCAATTTCATTATTAAAGTGGCTGGAGTTGAGTCAGTATGTTGGCAGCAGCCACTCAATGTTAGTGGTGGCTGATTAACAGTCTGATGGCCTTGAGATAGAAGCTGTTTTTCAGTCTCTTGGTCCCTGCTTTGGTGCACCTGTACTGACCTCGCCTTCTGGATGATAGCGGGGTGAACAGGCAGTGGCTCAGGTGGTTGTTTTCCTTGATGATCTTTATGGCCTTCCTGTGACATCGGGTGGTGTAGGTGTCCTGGAGGGCAGGTAGCTTGCCCCCGGTGATGCGTTGTGCAGACCTCACTACCCTCTGGAGAGCCTTACGGTTGTGGGCGGAGCAGTTGCCGTACCAGGCGGTGATACACCCCGACAGGATGCTCTCGATTGTGCATCTGTAGAAGTTTGTGAGTGCTTTGAGTGACAAGCCAAATTTCTTCAGCCTCCTGAGGTTGAAGAGGCTGCTGCACCTTCTTCACAACGCTGTCTGTGTGGGTGGACCAATTCAGTTTGTCCGTGATGTGTACACCGAGGATCTTAAAACTTACTACCCTCTCCACTACTGTCCTGTCGTTGTGGATAGGGGGGTGCTCCCTCTGCTTTCCTGAAGTCCACAATCATCTCCTTTGTTTTGTTGACGTTGAGTGTGACGTTTCCCGACAACACACACGAGGGCCCTCGTTGTTGTTGGTAATCAAGCCTACCACTGTAGCGTTGTCCGCAAACTTGATGATTGAGTTGGAGGCGTGCATGGCCACGCAGTCGTGGGTGAACAGGGAGTACAGGAGAGGGCTCAGAACGCACCCCTGTGGGGCCCCATTGTTGAGGATCAGCGGGGTGGAGATGTTGTTATCTACCCTCATCTACCCTCACCACCTGGGGGCGGCCTGTCAGGAAGTCCAGTACCCAGTTGCACAGGGCGGGGTCGAGACCCAGGGTCTCAAGCTTGATGACGAGTTTGGAGGGTACTATGGTGTTAAATGCTGAGCTGTAGTCAATGAATAGCGATATAAAAAATGCCTTAAATTCTGAGCTGTAGTCGATGAACAGCATTCTCACATAGGTATTCCTCTTGTCCAGATGGGTTAGGGCCGTGTGCAGTGTGGTTGCGATTGCGTCGTCTGTGGACCTATTAGGGCGGTAAGCAAATTGGAGTGGGTCTAGGGTGTCAGGTAGGGTGGAGGTGATATGGTCCTTGACTAGTCTCTCAAAGCACTTCATGATGACGGAAGTGAGTGCTACGGGGCAGTAGTCGTTTAGCTCCGTTACCTTAGCTTTCTTGGGAACAGGAACAATGGTGGCCCTCTTGAAGCATGTGGGAACAGCAGACTGGGATAACGATTGATTGAATATGTCCGTAAACACACCAACCAGCTGGTCTGCGCATGCTCTGAGGACGCGGCTGGGGATGCCGTCTGGGCCTGCAGCCTTGCGATTGTTAACACGTTTCAATGTTTTACTCACGTCGGCTGCAGTGAAGGAGAGCCCGCAGGTTTTGATAGCGGGCCGTGTCAGTGGTACTGTCCTCAAAGCGAGCAAAAAAGTTATTTAGTCTGTCTGGGAGCAAGACATCCCGGTCTGCGACGGGGCTGGCTTTCTTTTTGTAATCCGTGATTGACTGTAGACCCTGCCACATACCCCTTGTGTCTGAGCCGTTGAATTGCAACTCTACTTTGTCTCTATACTGACACTTAGCTTGTTTGATTGCCTTGCGAAGGGAATAGCTACACTGTTTGTATTCGGTCATGTTTCAGGTCACCTTGCCCTGATTAAAAGCAGTGGTTTGCGCTTTCAGTTTTACACGAATGCTGCCATCAATCCACGGTTTCTGGTTGGGGAATGTTTTAATCGTTGCTGTGGGTATAGCATGCCACAAGAAGTCTCTTCACAGTCCCCAAGTCCTGAACAGACTATGGGAGGCGCACAGTACTACATAGAGCCATGACTACATGGAACTCTATTCCACATCAAGTAACTGACGCAAGCAGTAAAATTTGATTTTAAAAAACAGATTAAAAAAACACCTTATGGAACAGCGGGGACTGTGAAGCAACACAAATATTGGCACAGAAACATGCACACACACACAAACACACACACACACATATGGTAACATACGTACTATACATACACATGGATTTAGTACTGTAGATATGTGGTAATGGTGGAGTAGGGGCCTGAGGACACACAGTGTGTTGTGAAATCTGTGAATGTATTGTAATGTTTTTAAAATTGTATAAACTGCCTTAGTTTTAGCTGGACTCCAGGAAGAGTAACTGCTGCTTTGGCAGCAGCTAATGGGGATCCATAATAAATACAAATTCAAATACACCCGACGAGCTTCGGAGCCGGTGTACTACGATTTGATACAACGAGCAAAGTGATCATGGTGTTTTTATGTGGCTGCAATGAAAGTGATAGTGCAATGAAAGGGATCAGGGGTGTATTCATCCCGCCGATTCTGTTGAAAAACTTTTCTTTAATGGAAGCAAACGGATCATAACAGGGATAAACATATCTGAATTTGTCCAATAGAAACTCTTATTTGCAACTGTTGGACTAATGATTACACCCTAGATCAGCTAGATACAGGCAAGAGTGTGCAAGGCGGTTTTGAATGTGTCACTCCCTGTCACATTGATTACTCAAAATTCTCTCGACCTGTGCACCTACGTTGTAAACTTTCATTCATAGGCTAGGTTGTAGCAACCTCATGATGGGTATGGGGAAAATGTGCATGTTATGTAGTAGCCTAAACCTATCAATGTTACATTGAGCTGGGTGAATGGAATATGAATGACTGTCATCCATTTCTGTACAGCACTTTGAGATATCAGCTGATGTACGAAGGGCTATATAAATAAATTTGATTTGATTTTGATTTGATCCAATATGCTGTAATAGAAGTAAGGCCATGCTCATAAAAAACAGCATCTGACCGCAACTGCTCTCGCAAACTCTGCAAAACTGTGTGTGTGTGTGTGCAGCTGCCGCTTTCCTGGCTGCACCTCTACAACCTCTGCCTGGCTGTCCTCCTCCATCTAAACCGATGAAGGAACCAATTGCTTTTCAGCTTCCATTAACCCTCTTTCTGTTCGACCTCCTGAATCTTTTACAGTCCCTGAATTATCCATGTTGATTTTTATGCTGCCAGTGTTGTTCTGGTCGGTGTTATTATACTATTTCTGAATGGGTAGTGCTGTTGTCTGCTGATTGAGGGGACATTATTGATAGTGAGGGTGAACACAAAATACAGGGGGGACTTTCGGGATGTGACCCATTCAAAATGGATGAGCATTTGTGCCACTGTCATCCTCAATTTTACTCCCGGAATGTAGTTTATTCATCATCATCAAGCATTGTGTCATGGCATACATAATTCAATTACTGTACGAGGAAAAGTATGAAAATGTATGCACTCACTACTGTAAGTCGCTCTGGATAAGAGTGTCTACTAATTGACTAAAATGTACATGTAAAATGTATTTAGATTCATCTTCTCTACAGCATCTAAAACATGACAACTTTATTCTAGTATTTAGATCAGGGTATTTTGTTTTAAGCATCTTAATTTATCATTTTACTGCAGTTGGCTAAATCAGGGTCACACAGAGTGTTTCTTGGTAGTCTTATTAAACAAATCTACTTTGAAACAAAAGTATACACCTCACACACATGGTTAATGGCTTAAACAAGAAGACACCTGTACCATGTCAGATGTGCAGTATAGTTGAAATGTGTTAAATGTTGAGTTTGCATCACCATATTTGACACTTTATATACATTAAATATAACATTTGACACAGAAATACTGGATTTTCTGCGGCTTTTCAAAAATAATGTTTATTAATTATTAAAAATATGAATAACATTCCACCCATGAGGCCACTAGGTCATTGGACTGAAAGGGCTACTCAGATGAATGGATTAGAAAGTGGATCGACTGATCATAATGCCATGGAAATTATAGAAACTTGCTGATATTGTATTAAGACCAAACTTGAGTAACACTGAAATGGATATAAACAGTAACATTACTGCTAGAAGTAGGCTTACTGTATATCGACAGAAAGCACCAAACCTTGGTTCTAAACTGGCACCCTGACTAGACCACCGTGGTCATAAGACAACACAACACAAGGTCACACACCAACATTATTCCCTCACTGAAACCCAGAGGTAAAGCCATGGCAGGGCCTGGCTCACCAATCAGGCTGGCTTAAAATATATTTAAAAAAAATAGATATTCAAAAAAAATTAAACAAATGAATTTGATTTGTTGTTTGTATTGTCATCTGACTAATCAGAAGTGTTAATCAGAAAATGCAGTGCGACGTTCCTGGGATCTAATTGGCTATATCACAATCAAATGGTAGCTAGCTAGTACTCCACTACCTCCACCGGCCGAGCCCAATTGTCACGGCTTTCTTCTGTTGAAGGAGAGGCGGACCAAAGCGCAGCGTGGTTATTGTGATACATCTTCAATGAAGATGATAAATGAACAATATACAAAACAAGAAATGTGAAAAACCGAAAACAGCCCTATCTGGTGTAACAAACACAAAGACAGGAACAATCACCCACAAAACCCAACACCAAACAGGCTACCTAAATATGGTTCCCAATCAGAGACAATGACTAACACCTGCCTCTGATTGAGAACCATATCAGGCCAAACACAGAAACAGACAAACTAGACACACAACATAGAATGCCCACTCAGATCACACCCTGACCAAACAAAACATACAAACATACAAAGCAAACTATGGTCAGGGTGTGACACCAATCTGGTCAGAGTCGTTGTCAGCCCATGAGGAAACTAGCATGTCACGTTGAGACATTAACTTTGGAGTTCCTTAACCTCTTCAGTCGACCCTCTACTTTTTTGAACATTCTGTTAAAAATCGCGCAGCATTTCAGCGCCCTGCTATTCATGCCAGGAATATAGTATATGCATTTGCTTAGTCTGTGTGGATAGAAAACACTCAGACGTTTAAAAAACTGGTTAAATCACTGCTGTGGCTTTACCAGAACGGCATTTACATCGAAAAGCACAGGAAAAACTGATCACTGAAAATGGGAAAATATATCCATGCGCTACTTGATCCCATTGATAAAGGTGAACCACAATTAATTGACTGAGGTTGCAGTACCTACAGCTTCCACACGGTGTCTAGAGTCTTGTCATTTCCCTTCGAGTTTTTTCTTGGTCAAACACATGCAGGACACGGTATCTAATCCGGTCTAGGACCGGATATTTTCGTTGAGTTTCTAGCCGGACATTTTTCCAGACGGACAGCTAATGATCTTTACATCGCCTCCTGATGAATTTTATCGCTTATTAACGTTTACTAATACCTAAAGTTGCATTACAAACGTATTTCGAAGTGTTTTGTGAAAGTTTATCGTCGACTTTTTGAATTTTAAAAAATGACGTTACGTTTTGAAACGATGTTTTTTTCGTTTATCACACAGTCTACATATAACGATATCTAGGCTTTATATGGACCGATTTAATCGAAATAAAGACCCAAATAGTGTTTATGGGACATCTAGGAGTGCCAACAAAGAAGATGGTGAAAGGTAATGAATGTTTTCTATTTTATTGTGCGGTTTGTGTAACGCCGAAATGCTAATTATTTTGTTTACGTCCCCTGTGGGTCTTTTGGGGTGTTGCATGCTATCAGATAATAGCTTCTCATGCTTTCGCCGAAAAGCATTTTAAAAATCTGACTTGTTGCCTGGATTCACAACGAGTGTAGCTTTAATTCGATACCCTGCATGTGTATTTTAATGAACTTTTGAGTTTTAACTAATACTATTAGCATTTAGCGTAGCGCATTTGCATTTCCAGAGCTCTAGTTGGGACGCAAGCGTCCCGAGTAGAAGCAACAGGTTAACGGACTTGCTCCATCATATGGTGCTGTGTTTTTGTTTTCTTCTTGGATATTAAACCTGATAGGTAAAATCGCAGTTGCAGTAAAACAAAAACAAAAAACACATAGATCAAATCCATTACCTGGTTGCTGTTTTTTTTGTCCGCCCTTTTCCCCACATGGGTCTCCCTCTGTGTTTGCAGAGGTACTGGGTAATTTATCCCTCACCGGGTTCCTATTCCTCCAAGCGGGTCACAACATAGCTCTCCCAGGGCGTTGTACCCCTGCTCCGTGGCCTTGTTGGCTTGGCTGAGTTTATGGCTTCCCTTTGTGACAGGTGTGATGGTGTCAACCGTCACCACCATAGGGACGTGCCTGGGGGACCCATGCGCTTGGGGCGACAGAGGAGAGACAGGCCCTGGCAGGTCCCCTGACACACCCTTCCTCGGCCTCGGCCGCTTCTCCTGGTCTCAAAGGACTATGTGGGGGCGTGTGTGGAGTCCACAATTGTGCTGTCCTCAATGCTCGAGGAATACTGACTCCAATTCCGGTACCGGTCTCCATTCTTCAGCGGCCTTCGTGTGACCACGTGACAGACCCCCGGAAGAAAACCCTGCGGCTGGAGAGTTCCTCACTCCTGGACAAGGGTGTCATCCACAGGATTGAGACATCAGAACGGCTAGATGGGTTCTACTTCCCTTATTTTGTGGTCCCAAAAGGAGATGGAGTGTTTCTACCTATTCTGGATCTCCTCAACCTCAATGTGGAGCAGACACGGTCAGTGAGAACACTTGAAGGTACTGAGGTTCCACATGCTGACCCCAGCCCACGTGTTGCAGGCCGTGTCCATGGACCAGTGGTTTGTGATGCTGGACCTGATGGTTGCATTCTTCCATGTTCCTGTTCACCCAGCTCATTGGCAGGGAGGGCTTACGAATTCATGGTTCTTCCCTTCAGCCTCTCCTTGGCACCCCGCACTTTCACAAAGTGCATGGACGCAGTCTTGGCACTTCTCACGTTCCGAAGGTTGTTGATTTTCAATTACCTGGACAATTGGCTGATTGTGCCATGATCTGGACCCAGGTCCTGTTAGACAGAGATGTGCTCCTGACCCACAACGGTGGGCTGGGCATTACTGTAAACATCAGGAGTCATCTAAAGCCCACCCAGAGGGTGGCCTTCATTGGCATGGAACTGGACTCAGTCCTCATGAGAGCACACCTGCCCACCAGAAGGGTTCAGGCGATCTTATCTTGCCCCGACTACTTTCGGCAGGGGCAGGTGGTATCTGCCTGTTCGGCTGTTTGGCTTGCTGCTGACGGCAGCCTCGTTGTTGATTCCCCTGGGCCTGCTCCATCTCCGGCCTCTTCAACGGTGGTTCAACTCCCACCAGCTGCACCCAAAGCGTCACCATCACCGCTAGCTGCAGGTGACTTCACAGTGGGGTAGAGATGTTGAGGATGTGCCGCCGAGAGCTGGTCAGCACAGACGCCTCCCAGATTGGCTGGGGGGGGGTGACCAAGGGCAGGATGGCCAGCGGCTGTTGGCAACACCTTGGAGTGGCAGGCACATCAATACACTATTTCTCCGAGCTGTACTGCTGGCCCTGCAGTCTTTCCTTCCACATCTGAAGGGAAGATATGTCCTGGTGAGAACGGACAACACCACAGTGGTGGCTTACATCAACCATCAGGGTGGACTGAGGTCCCACCGCCTCAGGGGAGCGCCTTCTCTGGGCTGAGGGACATCTAGCGTCTCTATGCACAGCGCACATACCTGGCATCCTAAATGTGGCAGTGAATATGCTCTTGAAGGAGGGCCCGCCACCTTGGGACTGGAGCCTACATCCCCAGGTGGTGCAGCACCTGTGGGACAAATTTGGGAGGGTGCAGGTGGACCTGTTTGCCTCCCTGGACAATGCACACTGCCCCCTGTGGTACTCCATGTCGGAGCCACCAGGGCCTCTGGGCTTGGATGCTCTGGCTCACGATTGGCTAAGGCTGGAGCTTATGCATTCCCCCCTTTTCCCCTGAACCAGGCTGTGCTGGACAGGACCAGGATGGGAGAGAATCGTCTGCTTCTGGTGGCCCCATACTGGCCTAGACAACCCTGGTTCAGCCTCCTGTCCCTGTTGTCTGGGACACCTTGGCAAATTCCCCTGAGACCGGACCTGCTGTCTCAGGTCAGGGGAACTCTGTGGCATCTGAGGCTGCACCGCCTCAGTCTGTGGGCTTGGCCACTGAACGGCACCAATGGTTCAGGTCAGGACTACAGGAGGGTGTAAAGAACATCATGCAGAGTGCAAGGGCGCTGGTTACAACCACGGCATACCAGTTGCGCTGGCGGTTGTTCTGCTTTTGGTGCACTGGTATTGAGGTTGTGCCCGAGTCATGCGGGGTGCAGTATGTCCTCCAATACCTGCAGTCTTGCTTGGATGAGTGCTTGGCAGCCTCTACACTGAGAGGGTATTTGGCCGCTTTATCTGCCTGCCATGCAGGGTGGATGAACAGGCCAGTGGGGCGCCATCCCTTGGTCTCCAGGTTTATGAAGGGCGTTCATCGCCTGAGTCCAGCTAGGACCCGCTCAATGGCGAGCTGGGATCTGGATGTGGTCTTGGCAGCTTTGGCAAAGCCGCCTTTCAAACAGTTGGAGTCTGCCTTCCTGAAACACCTCTCTATGAAGGTGGTCCCTGTGAGGGCACTGGCTGTGAGGGCACTGGGCCCTGGCTGTGAGGGCACTGGCTGCCTATGTGGAGCGGACACGGTCAGTGAAAACAACAGACCAGCTCTTTGTCTCACTGGATTGTGGAAACGATTACGACGACATACCTTCTGGCTTGCAGGTCAGTCCTGGGATCTGTGGTGGCACATTCAACACAAGGTGTGGCTGCGTCCTGGGATCTACTGAGAGGAGTGCCCCTCGCTGATATCTGTGCTGCGGCCAGCTGGGCTTCCTCTTGTACCCTTGCTAGGTACTATTGGTTAAATGTGGTAACTCCCTCTGCGGTTGGTTCAGTGGTCCTGGGCGTCGCCTCCCCTTCCGGGGGCTGTGCCGGGACCCCCCTTCCACATCCCTGCATCTCGGTCCCGCGCTGGGACTTTGCCGCTGGCTGGTCAGGTCCCTCTAGCACCTACTAATCTGGTACAGGTATACCAATATATTGGAGTAATCCTATATACAGAAACATAACCAAGGTTACGTATGTAACTACGGTTATGTGAGCTGTATGGATCAAGCCAATCCTTTACGGTGCTAGAGGCGCCTCAAAAATTATGTAGAGAATGTGTTGCTGCCATGGGGTTTGTGTATAGGGGCGGACCCCAGCCGTGACACAGGTGTACACGGGAGTAAATCTGTAAATCCTCACCTCAGATGTATCCCTCCGCCGTGGAGTGATACCAATATATTGGAGTGATCCACATAGCTCACATAACCGGGGTTAATTACAAAACCTTGACTGGAATAAAGTTTGACAAGAAACGCTGTTTTCTATAAAATGTGTAGACATTTCCGAGGCTACTATAGAAGGCTAATTTGTTAGAGATGTATATGAGGATTGGAAGCACCTTTGCGATGCATGTTTCAAGCACCTGGCCAGGCTAGAAAACCTTGGAAGGCAGGCATGATATTACGTATAATAATTTAATTATTTTCATGCCTGAATTCCAATACAGTAGCATTTGTTCATTCAAAGTGAGCTATTCATTTCATACATGCTATCCAGTTCAGTATATAGACATATCGTGTTCACTGATAAAAGTAGGCCTACTGTATATCAACGGAAAGCATATTCCAGTGTCGAGTTGGTGTCTGGTCGATGCTCTGACCATGGTCCTGAATCGACCTGTTGTGCCTGTACTGTACTGTAGATCACTGCTTTAAGTAGGGGGCGTCGATCTGATATGATAATGTTGATTATTTCATGAGGTTGGACTGTCACTTCATCCATTAGCCTAGTGGTTAGAGCGTTGGACTAGTAACAGGAAGGTTGCAATTTCAAATCCCCGAGCTGACAATGTACAAATCTGTCGTTCTGCCCCTGAACAGGCAGTTAACCCACTGTTCCTAGGCTGTCATTGAAAATAAGAATTTGTTCTTAGCTGACTTGCCTAGTTAAATAAAGGTAAAATAAATAGTCTTATATTGTGACAGTATCATTTTTCCAATTGTATCACTGCACTTCCCTGCTGCTGTAGATTCTCTCTCACTCTTTCTCTCTTTTCTCATGTCCAGCCACACATACATTTCTGCCTGTGACACTGCTTATACCTATAGTAATGTAAAGCCATATGAAATACTGATGATCCATGAGAAATAGGTATGCCACAAGGATACTCTATCTGCTCTAGTTTTTTACTCCAGCTCTCCTCAGTACAGTCAGACAAATATCAAACGTAAGAGATGGAGATTGCGTTCCCCAAGTGCCCTGAGCGTTTTTGTCTGGGTCTTGAGTTGTGGACATGCCTCCTTCTGATTGGACGATCCCTTGGTAATGGTGTCATGCTTTATTAGCTCAAAGCAGCAGAGATTTGCATACTATTAAAGCCATTGGGGTTTTAGGATGGGTGTCTGTACAGCACTTTGAGATATCAGCTGATGTAAGAAGGGCTTTATAAATACATTTGATTTGATTTGTTAAATTTCCTCCAATTAAAATAGGCCACTACAATGAAGGTGAGTAGACCACCACTACAATTTTAAACAAATATTTATGAAAAAACTACAATGAAGGTGAGTAGACCACCAGTACAATTTTAAACAAATAAAGTTTTTTAAAATCTAATCAAATTACACAACAATAATGAGGCTATATACAGGGGGTACCGGTACGAGTCAATGTGTGGGAGTACAGGTTAGTCAAGGTCATTTGTAAAGTTACTATACATCGATAATAAACAGTGAGTAGCAGCAGCAGTGTAAAAACAGAGGGGGGTCAATGTAAATAGTCAGTGTGACCATTTCTTTTATTTTTCAGCAGTCTTATGGCTTGGGGCTAGAAGCTGTTACGGAGCCTTTTGGTCCTAGACTTAGCATTCCAGTACCGCTTGCCATGCAGTAGCAGAGAGTCTCTATGACTCTATGACAGTCTATGATTTGTAGAGTCTTTTTGGGGGGCCTTTCTCTGCCTAGTATAATAGGTCCTGGATGTCAGGAAGCTTGGCCCCAGTGATGTCCTGGGCCGTACGCACTACCCTCTGTAGAGCCTTTACAGTCAGATGCCGAGCAGTTTCCATACCAGGTGCTGATGCAACCGGTCAGGATGCTCTCGATGGTGCATCTGTAGAACCTTTTGAGGATCTGGGGACTCGTGCCAAATCTTTTCAGAATCCTCTTCACAACTGTCTTGGTGTGTTTGGACCATGATAGTTTGTTGGTGATGTGGACACCAAGGAACTTGAAACTCTCGACCCGCTCCACTACAGCCCCATCGATGTTAATGGGTTCTGTTTGGCCCTCCTTTCCTTATAGTCCACGATCAGATCCTTTGTCTTGCTCACATTGAGGGAGAGGTTGCTTTAAGAAGTTAAGAAGAAAAACGTGTTAAGATTGTACTTGTGTGGCTGGATAATAGAATATAGCAGCCATGCCGGGTAAAGATCCTAATAAGCCGAACGGAAAGACTTCTTCCTATGCGTTCTTTGTTGCGACGTGCCGGGAAGAACACAAGAAAAAAACACCCAGGAACTTCAGTGAACTTTTCCGAGTTCTCAATTAAATGCTCAGAGAGGTGGAGGACCATGTCTGCAAAAGAGAAGGGGAAGTTTGAGGACATGGCCAAGGGTGACAAAGTCCATTATGACAAGGACATGAAGGGTTATGTGCCCCCTAAGGGATCTAAGGCAGCAGGAAAGAGAAAGAAGGACCCCAATGCCCCCAAAAGGCCACCTTCTGCATTTTTTGTGTTCTGTGCTGAACACCGTGGAAGAATCAAGGCTGATAACCCAGGCATGGGCATTGGCGACATCGCCAAGCAGCTGGGTCTGCTGTGGGGCAAGCAGACTCCCAAAGACAAGTAGCCACACGAAGCAAAGGCCGCCAAGCTGAAGTAAAAGTATGAGAAGATGTTGCTGCCTACAAGGCTAAGGGAGGCGCAGGTGCAACTGCTAAGAGTGGCCCTGGCAGGCCAGCTGTTGGCAAGAAGGCAGCGCCCATGGATGATGATGACGATGATGATGACGAAGAGGAGGAGGATGATGAGGAAGAGGAGGATGACGAGGATGACGACTAAACTGCCTGGAAACTTGAGCTGGAGTATTTGCAAAACAATGTGAACCTTACAATGTAACATTTATAGCATTTGGGATTTTTCAGAACATGTACAGTGATGTGCAATGGCTGCAATAATGCATACAGGGGTCATATTGTGCTGTCTTGTAAATGAACAGCTCTTATTCTCAAAGCACTGCTTGTTTTGTCTTTGGATGGTGGCATGTTCTTTTCCGCCCTATATTGATATTGTTTCCACTGCCGTTTTTAAGAAATACAAGAAAATGTGTAGACGTTTGCGACCCATTTTTAACGTGGTGTCACGCCCTGGTCAAAGTATTTTGTGTTTATCTTCATGTATTGGGTCAGGCCAGGGTGTGGCATGGGTTTTTGTATGTGGTGTGTATATATTGGGATTGTAGCTAGTGGGGTGATCTAGCAAGGTCTATGGCTGTCTGGAGTGGTTCTCAATCAGAGGCAGGTGTTTATCGTTGTCTCTGATTGGGAACCATATTTAGGCAGCCATATTCTTTGAGTTTGTCGTGGGTGATTGTCCTTAGTGTCCTTGTTCCTGTCTATGTGTTAGTGTACACAAGTATAGGCTGTTTCGGGTTTTCGTTACGTTTATTGTTTTTTGTAGTGTTTGTATTTAGATTCGTGTTTGTTTCTTAAATTATGGATCGCAATCTACACGCTGCATTTTGGTCCGACTCTCCTTCACACCTAGAAAACTGTTACAGAATCACCCACCACAAACGGACCAAGCAGCGTGTCAACAGGCAGGAGCCACAGGAGAGGCAACAGAGGCAGCAGCAGCAGGAGCAGCAGCAGCTGCAGTGGGAGAGGCTGCACTACCTGGAGAAATGGACATGGGAGGACGAACTGGACGGTAAAGGACCCTGGGCTCAGCCTGGAGAATATCGCCGCCCCAAGGAGGCGGCGAAAGCTGAGAGGCGCAGGTATGAGGAGCCAGCACGGCGTAGCAGATGGAAGCCCGAGAGTCAGCCCCAAAAATGTATTTGAGGGGGGGGCTCACAGGGAGTAGGGCTACGCTAGGTAGGAGACCTACGCTAACTTCCTGTGGTTACCGGGGGGCTAGAGAGACCGGGCAGGCACCATGTTATGCAGTGGTGCGCACGGTGTCCCCAGTGCAGGTGCATAGCCCGGTGCGGTATATTCCAGCTCCGCGTATCGGCCGGGCTAGATTGAGCGTCGAGCCAAATGCCATGAAGCCGGCTCTACGCATCTGGTCCCCAGTGCGTCTCCTTGGGCCGGCTTACATGGCACCAGCCTTGCGCTCGGTGTCTCCGGTTCGCCTGTATAGCCCAGTGCGGGCTATTCCACCTCGCCGCACTGGCAGGGCGACCGAGAGTATTCAACCAGGTAAGGTTGGGCAGGCTCGGTGCTCAAGAGCTCCAGTGCGCCTGCACGGTCCGGTCTATCCAGTACCACCTCCACACCCCAGCCCTCCGGTAGCAGCTCCCCGCACCAGGCTTCCTGTGCGTGTCCTCGGTTCAGTACCACCAGTGCCAGCACCACGCATCAGGCCTACAGTGCGCCTCGCCTCTCCTGCGCTGTCAGAGTCTCCCGCCTCTCCAGCGCTGTCGGAGCCTTTCTCCTCTCCTGCGCTGCCGGAGTCTCCCGCCTGTTCAGCGCAGCCAGAGCTGCCAGCCTGCATGGAGCAGCCAGGGCTGCCAGCCTGCATGGAGCAGTCAGAGCTGTCAGTCTGCATGGAGCAGCCAGAGCTGTTCAGTCTGCATGGAGCAGCCAGAGCTGTCAGTCTGCATGGAGCAGCCAGAGCTGTCAGTCTGCATGAAGCAGCCAGAGATGTCAGTCTGCATGAAGCAGCCAGATATGTCAGTCTGCATGGAGCAGCCAGAGATGTCAGTCTGCATGGAGCAGCCAGAGATGTCAGTCTGCATGGAGCAGCCAGAGCTGTCAGTCTGCATGAAGCAGCCAGAGCTGTCAGTCTGCATGAAGCAGCCAGAACTGTCAGTCTGCAAGGAGCTGCCAGTCTGCAAGGAGCTGTCAGTCTGTAAGGAGCTGTCAGTCTGCAAGGAGCTGCCAGTCTGCACGGAGCTGCCAGAGCTGCTAGTCTGTAAGAAGCCGCCAGAGCTGTCAGCCTACATGGAGCAACCAGAGCCGCCAGTCAGCGTGGAGCAGCCAGAGCCGCCAGTCAGCATGGAGCAGCCAGATCTTTCAGTGTGCCAGGATCCGCCAGTCAACCAGACTCTTCCAGATCCGCCAGTCAACCAGACTCTTCCAGATCTGCCAGTCAACCAGACTCTTCCAGATCTGCCAGTCAACCAGACTCTTCCAGATCCGCCAGTCAACCAGACTCTTCCAGATCCGCCAGTCAACCAGACTCTTCCAGATCTGCTAGTCAACCAGACTCTTCCAGATCTGCCAGTCAACCAGACTCTTCCAGATCTGCCAGTCAACCAGACTCTTCCAGATCTGCCAGTCAACCAGACTCTTCCAGATCTGCCAGTCAACCAGACTCTTCCAGATCTGCCAGTCAACCAGACTCTTCCAGATCTGCCAGTCAACCAGACTCTTCCAGATCTGCCAGTCAACCAGACTCTTCCAGATCTGCCAGTCAACCAGACTCTTCCAGATCTGCCAGTCAACCAGACTCTTCCAGATCTGCCAGTCAACCAGACTCTTCCAGATCCGCTAGTCAACCAGACTCTTCCAGATCCGCTAGTCAACCAGACTCTTCCAGATCCGCCAGTCAACCAGACTCTTCCAGATCCGCCAGTCAACCAGACTCTTCCAGATCCGCCAGTCAACCAGACTCTTCCAGATCTGCCAGTCAGCCAGACTCTTCCAGATCCGCCAGTCAGCCAGACTCTTCCAGATCTGCCAGTCAACCAGACTCTTCCAGATCTGCCAGTCAACCAGACTCTTCCAGATCTGCCAGTCAACCAGACTCTTCCAGATCCGCCAGTCAGCCAGACTCTTCCAGATCTGCCAGTCAACCAGACTCTTCCAGATCTGCCAGTCAACCAGACTCTTCCAGGTCTGCCAGTCAACCAGACTCTTCCAGATCCGCCAGTCAGCCGGGATCTGCCAGAACTGCCAGTCGGCCAGGATCCGCCAGATCTGCCAGTCAGCCAGGATCTGCCAGTCAGCCAGGATCTGCTGAAACCACCAGCCAGCCAGAATCTGGTAGATCTATCTACATGCCTGAGATTCCTCTCACTCCTGAGCTTTCTCTCACTCCCGAGCTTTCTCTCACTCCCGAGCTTTCTCTCACTCACGAGCTTTCTCTCACTCCCGAGCTTTCTCTCACTCCCGAGCTGCCCTTCAGTCCCGATCTGCTCCTCAGTCCAGTGGGGTTCTGGGTGAGGACTACTAGGCCATGGTCGGCGGCGAGGGTGGACTATCTAGGGACGCGAGGGGAGGGGACTAAGACATTGACTGAGTGGGGTCCACGTCCCGCGCCGGAGCCGCCACCATGGACAGACGCCCACCCGGACCCTCCCTATTGTTTTGAGGTGCGTTCGGGAGTCCGCACCTTAGGGGGGGGGGGGGGGGTTCTGTCACGCCCTGGTCGAAGTATTTTGTGTTTATCTTCATGTATTGGGCCAGGGTGTGGCATGGGTTTTTGTATGTGGTGTGTATATATTGGGATTGTAGCTAGTGGGGTGATCTAGCAAAGTCTATGGCTGTCTGGAGTGGTTCTCAATCAGAGGCAGGTGTTTATCGTTGTCTCTGATTGGGAACCATATTTAGGCAGCCATATTCTTTGAGTTTGTCGTGGGTGATTGTCCTTAGTGTCCTTGTTCCTGTCTATGTGTTAGTGTACACAAGTATAGGCTGTTTCGGTTTTCGTTACGTTTATTGTTTTTTGTAGTGTTTGTATTTAGATTCGTGTTACGTTTGTTTATTAAATTATGGATCGCAATCTACACGCTGCATTTTGGTCCGACTCTCCTTCACACCTAGAAAACCGTTACACGTGGAGTTTCAGTGTAGAATGATTTCTTTTTATAATAAAATGTTTTGCATATTAAAAAAAGAAGAAAAAAAGAAAAGAGAAAATGTGTTAAGTAAAGAATAGATATGTTTTAAAACATTGAAAATAAAAGTAACAAATAATTCAACAGCAGCAGTAAAATAACATGTGAGGCTGTATACAGGGGGTACCAGTACAGAGTCAATGTGGAGACTATATACAGGGGGTACCAGTACAGAGTCAATGTGGAGACTATATACAGGGGGTACCAGCACAGAGTCAATGTGGAGGCTATATACAGGGGGTACCGGTACAGAGTCAATGTGGAGGCTATATACAGGGGGTACCAGTACAGAGTCAATGTGGAGGCTATATACAGGGGGTACCAGTACAGAGTCAATGTGGAGGCTATATACAGGGGGTACCAGCACAGAGTCAATGTGGAGGCTATATACAGGGGGTACCAGTACAGACTCAATGTGGAGGCTATATACAGGGGGTACCGGTACAGACTCAATGTGGAGGCTATATACAGGGGGTACCAGTACAGAGTCAATGTGGAGGCAATATACAGGGGGTACCGGTACAGACTCAATGTGGAGGCTGTATACAGGGGGTACCAGTACAGACTCAATGTGCGTCTGCACCGGTTAGTCAAGGTAATATGTACATGTAGGTAGAATTAAGGTGACCACACATAAATAACAATGCCAGGTCTCTGACCTCTTCCCTATAGGCTGGCTCATTGTTGTCGGTGATCAGATGTCTACCACTGTTGTGTCGTCAGCAAACTTAATGATTGTGATGGAGTCGTGCTTGGCCACACAGTTTTGGGTGAACAGGGAGTACAGCAGGGGACTAAGCAAACACCCCTGAGGGGCCCCAGTGTTGAGGATCAGCGTGGCAGATGTGTTGTTGCCTACCCTTACCACCTGGGGGGCGGCCTGTCAGGAAGTCCAGGATCCAGTTGCAGTGGGAAGTGTTTAGTCCCAGGGTCCTTTGGTTAGTGATGAGCGTTGTGGCACTATGGTGTTGAACGCTAAGCTGTAGTCAATGAATAGCATTCTCACATAGGTGTTCCTTTTGTCCAGGTGTGAAAGGGCAGTGTGGAGTGCGATTGAGATTGTGTCATCTGTGGATCTGTTGGGGTGGTATGCGAATTGGAGTGAGTTCATAAATTCCGGCATGAGGGTGTTGATGTGAGCCATGACCAGCCTTTCAAATCATTTCATGGCTACCGACGTGAGTGCTACGGGACGGTAATCATTTAGGTAGGTTACCTTCACTTTCTTGGGTACAGGGACAATGGTGGACAGTTCTAAACATGTAGGTATTACAGACTCGGTCAGGGAGAGGTTGAAAATGTCAGTGAAGACACTTTCCAGTAGGTCTGCGCATGCTTTGAGGACACGTCCTGGTAATCCGTCTGGCACAGCGGTTTTGTGAATGTTGACCCATTCAAAAGGTCATTCTCACATCGGCTACAGCGAGCGTGATCACACATTAGTCCAGAACAGCTGGTGCTCTCATGCATGCTTCAGTGTTGCTTGCCTCGACGCGAGCATAAAAGGCATTTAGATAGTCTGGTAGGCTCACGTCACTGGGCAGCTCGCGGTTTGGTTTCCCTTTGTAGTCCATAATATTTTTCAAGCCCTGCCACATCCATCGAGCATCAGAGCCAGTGCAGTAGGATTCAATCTTAGTCCTGTATTGACACTTTGCCTGTTTGATGGTTCATCTGAGGGTACAGCGATATTTCTTATAAGCGTCCGGTGTCCCGCTCCTTGAAAGCGGCAGCACCTAGCTCGGTGCAGATGTTGCCTGTAGTCAATGGCTTCTGGATGGGAAATGTGCATACGGTCACTGTGGGGTTGATGTTGATGCACTTATTGATGAAGCTGGTGACTGAGGTGGTATACTGATCATTGCCCTTGGATGAATCCCGGAACATATTTCAGTCTGTGCTACCAAAACAGACCTGTGGCGTAGCCTCCGCTGTCATTCCCTGACCTTAGAGAACCGTTTTATTTCTCTATTTGGTTAGGTTAAGGTGTGATTTGGGGTGGGCATTCTATGTTCTCTATTTCTTTGTGTTTGGCCGAGTGTGGTTCCCAATCAGAGGCAGCTGTCTTTCATTGTCTCTGATTGGGGATCATACTTAGGCAGCCCTTTTGCCCTCCTTCAGTGTGGGATCTTGTCTTTGTTTGAGTGCATGCAGTTTGCACGACGAAGCTTTTCGTTCATTGTATTGTTTATTGTTTTTTAAATAAAAGAATGTGCGCCTACCACACTGCACCTTGGTCTCCTTCCAACGACAAACGTTACATCCGCGTAATCTGACCAGTTCTGTATTGAGCGAGTCACGGGTACTTCTTGCTTTAGTTTTTGCTTGTAAGTAGGAATCAGGAGGATAGAATTATGGTCACATTTGCTAATTGGAAGGCGATGGAGATCTTTATGTGCATCTCTGTTTGTGGAGTAAAGGTGGTCTAGAGATTTAAGTTTGTTAAAACCTCACTGACGCTGTGCCACAGAATAAAAAGCTATGTGTTTGCATGATTAATGCCTAAACAAATACATTTCCACGTGTCTTATCTGTGCTTGGAGTTCAAAACAGTTAACCTAAGTTAAGTGTTATTAAAAGTCTTACTGAAACAATCATTCAGTTTAAGTTAAGGAAGTTATTCATAAACCTCCAGATGACCTATTATTTCCGCTCTGAAGTCATTAATTAAACCTCCCAGTATAACTTTCAGTAAACCATATTAAAACGTTCTCTGAATCCCCCTGCAACCTAAAAATGTGCGTTCCCAGAACAAATGTGCTAGCTGGGATATGTATTGTAAAAAAAAAAAAAAAAATCCTGAGCTGAATTTAAACCATAGCTGTTGATGACTTCCAAATGCTATATAGGCCTAAATAGCATCATTGATAATATATGATTGCATGGTCACATTTGATTTGCTCTGTTGAACCTACCTTGTGAAATGGCTTCGATAGCAACAGGGAATCTATTCAAGTGGAGATTTCTCAATATTCATTCTCACAATAACTCATGGTTATAGTCAGTGACAAATATCAAAGCTAAGCAGGCATATGTTTGGTTAAAGCCCTGGACAAATTCAACATGTTTTATACAAGGTTAGTCCATGTTGAAAATTGGTTACAGTGATGACATAATCCTGTGGTTTAAATTTGACCCTCAAAACAACATTAAAAAATCCTATGTATTTTCCATGTATATGATAACAAATGAAGTTGAAACTACGTTGATTAACCAGTTTGTGCCCAGTGGGATAGCGCATGTTCCTGCAGCCCCCCACATGATATGGTATTATTGCGACTCGCTGAGTCTGTGTGGCTGGGACAGATGTGCTGCAGTGCTCTGAATGCAGAACAACATTGATCAAAGAGAGCCTAGCACATCTGATAACATGAAAAACAACACCCACACAATCAATACCCAGAACCTGCTTCATGTCACGAACAAGCAATGACATCAACATACTGTGCACACCTCATGTTATAAGGATTATTGAATGAATGAGAGCTTGATTTCTATACCTGACGAACAGCTGGATTTATTTGATCTGTTTCTTTCTAATGGTGAGGAGGGGTAATTAAGCATTTGTATATCTTACCCCCGCTCTGCCCCACCCCCTGGCATCAGTGATTAGGAAACACCACCTCACTCTACTTGCTATTCCACTCACAAACACTTATATTTGAACTTTCACTTTGTATAAACAAACCCCCAGCGCCCATCTCATTTTATAATTCACAGCTAGCGATAATGATGCTCTTCAGTTAACTGCTGCCTCTCTCTCCTCTTTTTCTCCCCTCTCGTTCTTAATCCCCCTCTATCTCTCTCTCTCCCCCATCCTATATCTCTCCAAATCTCTCTCTCTCCTTTCATCTCTCTCTCCCCCATTCTATATCTGTCCCCATCTCACTCTCCCTCCATTTCACATCTGTCCCTATCTCTCTCTTTCCCTTCCTCTCTCTCCCCCCATTCTATATATGTCCCTATCGCCCTCCCTCTCCCTTCCTCTCTCTCTCTCTCTCTCTCTCTCCCCCCATTTTATATCTGTCCCTATCTCTCTCCATTCCCTCTTTCCTTTCTCCTCTTCCTATCTTGTGACAGTTCTAGCCAACAGCAACCTTTCCAATGAATCTTCTCCCTTTTAACACTGCAAGCCCAGGCTGGACTTTCACAGCTTGATAAACATGAGTGTGATTCAAGGGGTTTCATATTTGTCACCTCCCTCTTCTACTGAGCCATGGTTTTCCCCAGTTCCCCAGGGCTAGTTAGGATGAGAGAATAGAGGAACTTCTTCAGTTGTTTCTAGGCAGCAGAGCCGCAGGTTCTGTGATGTTGGCATGGCCATGAAATCTATCTGAAAGAAGAACCAGAGGATGTCTGGAGGGAAGTGGACGGTGTCTTTGATCTAGATTTCCTTCATGAGCATGTTACAGTACCAGTCCAAAATTTGTACATACCTACTCATTCAAGGGTTTTTCTTTATTTGTTCTACTTTCTAAATTGTAGAATAATAGTGTAGACATCAAAACTATGAAATAACACATATGGAATCATGTAGTAAGCAAAAAAGTGTTCAACAAATCAAAATATATTTTATATGAGATTCTTCAAAGTAGCCACCCTTTGTCTTGATGACAGCTTTGCACACTCTTTCACACTTTCAACCAGCTTCATGAGGTAGTCACCTGGAAAGCATTTCAATTAACAGGTGTGCCTTGTTATAAGTTAATTTGTGCGTTTGAGCCAATTAATTTTGTTGTGACAAGGTAGGGGTGGAATACAGGATATAGCCCTCATTCCTAAAAGACCAAGTCCATATTATGGCAAGAACAGCTCAAATAAGCAAAGAGAAACAACAGTCCATAATTACTTTAAGACATGAAGGTCAGTCAATATGGAACATTTCAAGAACTGAACTGTGTTTTTGCAGTCGCAACAACCATCAAGCGCTATGATGAAACTGGCTCTCATGAGGACCACCACAGGAAAGGAAGACCTAGAGTTACCTCTGTTGCAGAGGATAAGTTCTGAATTACCAGCCTCAGAAATTGCAGCCCAAATAAATGCTTCAGAGTTTCAACCGCTGTGTCTTTGTGAGACGCAGAGTGTGGTAACGCATGAGCTCCACATGCGTGGTTCCCACCATGAAGCATGGAGAAAGTGTGATGGTGTGGGGGTGCTTTGCTGGTGATACTGTCAGTGATTTATTTAGAATTCAAGAAACATTTAACCAGCATGGCTACCAAAGCATTCTGCAGCGATACGCCATCCCATCTGGTTTGCGCTTAGTGGGACTATCATTTGTTTTTCTACAGGACAATGAACCAACACACCTCCAGGCTTTGTATGGGCTATTTGACCAAGAAGGAGAGTGATGTAGTGCTGCATCAGGTGACCTGGCCTCCACAATCACCCGACCTCAACCCAATTGAGATGGTTTGGGATGAGTTGGACCGCAGAGTCAAGGAAAAGCAGCCAACAAGTGCTCAGCATATATGGGATCTCCTTCAAGACTGTTTGAAAAGCATTCCATGCGAAGCTGGTTGAGAGAATGCGAAGAGTGTGCAAAGCTGTCATCAAGGCAAAGGGTGGCTACTTATATATTTGGATATTTGGATTTGTTTAACACTTTTTTGGTTACAACATTATTTCATATGTGTTATTTCATAGTTTTGATGTCTTCACTATTATTGTACAATATAGAAAATAGTACAAATAAAGAAAAACCCTTGAATGACTGGTACTGTACGTGGGTGGCAATGTCAGCTTTTTGTCTGAAGGCCATCATTGGTAAAAAGTATTAAAAACATTATACTGTATAGCAGCAGTGGTTGCGCTTATGCAACTTGCGACACTCTTGTTGTTTGGTCAAAAATGATTTATAGAAGAGAGATAATGAAAGATTGTTCTCACCTTCAATCTTATGGAAGATGTCCATAGCTCTCTAAATAGCACCCCCTCAGAGTGTGGGTGGGAATTGATTAACTTCAACACATCTCAATGGATACCAGGTCTGGCGAAGGGACATACATGTAGGATCTTCATTTGACCAGTATTGACATAGAAAAATAATTCTGCAGCAACAGTATTTGAAGGATTAGTCCATAATATTGCTTGATCGGTGATTAGGCTATTAGCTGGGCTACATGAAAATAGAATACATGAAAAGTGCAATACTGTTAAATTAACCGTGTGTTAGTGCGGGGTTTTCAGTTCATTTAAATCACAAGCACAACTTAAAAGTTATCAAATTAACATCCTACATCTACACTTAATGCAGAAAAAATGTGTGTGTCAATCTTATTTGAAACGCAAAATGAAATCCTTTCTAAACCACCAACCTGTAAAATGTTTGACAAAAACACCTCTGCCCATTGTGAACTTGTGACATCACAAGTGGTCCAGCATGAGAAAACATGTCATTTCTAGGAAGGGCAGAAGCCCTTAAGGAACAGCTTCTCTGAATTCAGCATAACCTGGAGAAGTGTGGCTTCCTAGAAAGCTCTCTCAACTAAATTACACTTTCTTGACCCTCTGTTACATCTTTAGGCATTTCAGAGAAAAACATATAGTGAGACTTGGGCTGTCAAAGACTACATCGAAAACACCAAGTAGGTAAGACGCACAATTTTATTTTATTTATTTATTTAACCTTTATTTAACTAGGCAAGTCAGTTAAGAACAAATTCTTATTTACAATGACGGCCTACCAAAAGGCAAAAGACCTCCTGCGGGGGCTGGGATTAAAATGAAATACAAATGTAGGATAAAACACACATCACGACAAGAGAGACAACACAACACTACATAAAGAGAGACCAAAGACAACAACAAACAGTAGCATGGTAGCAACACAACATGACAACAACATGGTAGCAACACAAAACAGGGCACAAACATTATTGGGCACAGACAACAGCACAAAGGGCAAGAAGGTAGACAACAATACATCACGCAAAGCAGCCACAACTGTCAGTAATGTCCATGATTGAGTCTTTAAATGAAGAGATTGAGGTAAAACTGTCCAGGTTGAGCGTTTGTTGCAGCTCATTCCAGTTGCTAGCTGCAGCGAACTGAAAAGATGAGTGACCCAAGGATGTGTGCTCACAGAATGTGACTGGCAGAACGGGTGTTGTATGTGAAGGATGACGGCTACAGTAGATATCTAAGATAGGGGGGAGTGAGCAGTTAAGCAGATGTTTCCAAGGCATTTTCTCAGCTGCAAAGGTGTTTGGTAGTACAAATATAGTCTTCGCACTACTAGCCAGTGAAACTGCTCTGCTGAGCACATACTATTTAATAATTTAACGCCCTAGAGTCTGAGTGACAAGTTACAACGTACACTACATAGCCAAAAGTAGGTGAACAACTGCTCGTCGAACATCTCATTCCAAAATCATGGGCATTAATATGGAGTTGGTCCCCCCGTTGCTGCTATTACAGCCTCCACTCTTCTGGGAAGGCTTTCCACTAGATGTTGGAACATTGCTGTGGGGACTTGCTTCCATTCAGCCACAAGAACATTAGTGAGGTCGGGCACTGATGTTGGGCGATTAGGCCTGGTGTTCCAATTCATCCCAAAGGTGTTAGATGGGGTTGAGGTCAGGGCTCTGTGCAGACCAGTAAAGGTCTTCCACACCGATCTCGACAAACAATTTCTGTATGGACCTCGCTTTGTGCACAAGGGCATTGTCATGCTGAAACAGGAAAAGGCCTTCCCCCAAACTGTTGTCACAAATTTGGAAGCATAGAATCGTCTAGAATGTCATTGTATGCTGTTGTGCTGAGATTTTCCTTCACTGGAAATAAGGGGCCTAGCCCGAACCATGAAAAACAGCCCCAAACCATTATTCCGCCTCCACCAAACTTTACAGTTGGCACTATGATTTGAGGCAGGTAGCGTTCTCCTGGCATCCACCAAACCCAGATTTGTCCGTCGAACTGCCAGATGGTGAAGCATGATTCATCACTCCTGAGAACTGCAGAGTCTATTGTCGGCGAGCTTTACACCCCTCCAGCCAACACTTTGCATTGCACAATGTGATATTAGGCTTGTGTGCAGCTGCTCAGATATGGAACCCCATTTGATGACGCTACCGACTAAACACTTCTTGTTCTTATGTTGCTCCAGAGACATTTTGGAACTCGGTAGTGAGTGTTGTAGCCGAGGATAGACGAGTAACTGACTTGTTCGAAAGGTGGAATCCTATTACGGTGCCAGGTTGAAAGTCACTTAGCTCTTCAGAAAGGCCATTCTACTACCAATGTTTGTCTATGGAGATTACATGGCTGTGTGCTCGAAGGGGAGACTCTCGAACACCGTGTTCTCCTGACAAGTGTTAGGAGACTCGTCTGAAATCGGTACCGTCGATGTGCCAACTTCTGTTTGGTAGCGTCCGAACCGTTTGGGCTACTAACTAATGGCAAAAGGGAGATTCTCATGAACACAATGGTGTTCTCCGTGTCAAGGGACACGTCTGAAGGTAACCAGTACCGGTTTTAACCTCTTCAACCTATGGGGGCGCTATGTCATTATTGGATTAAAAAATGTGCCCGTTTTAAGCGCAATATTTTGTCACGAAAAGATGCTCGACTATGCATATAATTGGCAGCTTTGGAAAGAAAACACTCTGACGTTTTCAAAACTGCAAAGATATTATCTGTGAGTGCCACAGAACTCATGCTACAGGCAAGATGAAACCTCAAACAGGAAATGAGCGGAATTTTTGAGGCTCTGTTTCCCATCGTCTCCTTATATGGCTGTGAATGTGCCATGAATGAACTTGAGCTCTCTGCCGTTCGTCCAAGATGTCTGCAGCATTGTGACGTATTTGTAGGCCATATCATTGGAAGATTGACCATAAGAGACTACATTTACCAGGGGTCCGCCCGGTGTCCTGTGTCGAAATTATTGCGTAATCTCTAGGTCCATGTGCGTTCCATTTCTTCAGAAGAGAAAGTCAACTGCCACGATGGATTTATCGTCGATAGATATGTGAAAAACACCTTGAGGATTGATTCTAAACATCGGTTTGCCATGTTTCTGTCGATATTATGGAGTTAATTTGGAAAAAAGTTAGCGTTTTAATGACTTAATTTTCGTTTTTTTTCTTACCCAAACATGATGGAGAAAACAGAGCGATTTGTCAACACAAATAATATTTTTGTAAAAACTGAACATTTGCAATCTAACTGAGTCTCCTCATTGAAAACATCTGAAGTTCTTCAAAGTTCTTCAAAGGTAAATGATTTTATTTGAATGTTTTTCTGGTTTTTGTGAAAATGTTGCTTGCTGAATGTCAGGCATGTCAGGCATAATACTATGCTAGGCTATCAATAGTGTTACACAAATGCTTGTTTTGCATTGGTTGAGAAGCATATTTTTGAAATTCTGAGATGACAGTGTTGTTAACAAAAGGCTAAGCTTGAGAGCAAATAGATTTATTTCATTTCATTTGATTTTCATGAATGTTAACGTTTATGCTAATGAGCTTGCGGATGATTTACACAATCCTGGATACAGCTTTCTTTCGTAGCTAAACGTGACGCAGAAAACGGAACGATTTGTCCTAAACAAATAATCTTTTTGTAAAAACTGAACATTTGCTATCTAACTGAGAGTCTCATTGACAACATCTGAAGTTCTTCAAAGGTAAATGATTTTATTTGAATGTTTTTCTGGTTTTTGTGAAAATGTTGCTTGCTGAATGTCAGGCATAATACTATGCTAGGCTATCAATAGTGTTACACAAATGCTTGTTTTGCATTGGTTGAGAAGCATATTTTTGAAATTCTGAGATGACAGTGTTGTTAACAAAAGGCTAAGCTTGAGAGCAAATAGATTTATTTCATTTCATTTGCGATTTTCATGAATGTTAACGTTGCGTTATGCTAATGAGCTTGCGGATAGATTTACACAATCCTGGATACAGCTTTCTTTCGTAGCTAAACGTGACGCAGAAAACGGAACGATTTGTCCTAAACAAATAATCTTTTTGTAAAAACTGAACATTTGCTATCTAACTGAGAGTCTCATTGACAACATCTGAAGTTCTTCAAAGGTAAATGATTTTATTTGAATGTTTTTCTGGTTTTTGTGAAAATGTTGCTTGCTGAATGTCAGGCATAATACTATGCTAGGCTATCAATAGTGTTACACAAATGCTTGTTTTGCATTTGGTTGAGAAGCATATTTTTGAAATTCTGAGATGACAGTGTTGTTAACAAAAGGCTAAGCTTGAGAGCAAATAGATTTACTTCATTTCATTTGCGATTTTCATGAATAGTTAACGTTGCGTTATGCTAATGAGCTTGCGGATAGATTTACACAATCCTGGATACAAGTTTCTTTCGTAGCTAAACGTGACGCAGAAAACGGAGCGATTTGTCCTGCACAAATAATATTTTTGTAAAAACTGAACATTTGCTATCTAACTGAGAGTCTCCTCATTGAAAACATCTGAAGTTCTTCAAAGGTAAATGATCAAATCAAATTTGTATTTGTAACATGCGCCGAATAGAGTGAAATGCTTACTTACGAGCCCCTAACCAACGGTGCAGTTTCAAAAAGAGATAAAAGTAACAAGTAATTAAGGCTACCAGCCACCTATAAGCATGTGTTAGAAATTGGATATGAAGATGGGTGAGCCGGTCAAGGATCGATTCAGACTAAGTGGTAAATTTTATGACAAGTAAACAGTTTATTCAGAGTGAAAATATGTAGTACAGCGTAATTACGGCTCTTCCGTTAGTTCGTGTTGGAACAGCAGGCAGAGAGCGCGTAAACAGTCAGCACAGCCCTTATATACGTCACAGAAAGTAGGTTGACTCTAGGAAGATCGGATCTCCGGATTGGTTCAGCTGGTTGTAGTCTGTAGTCTTCCGCCATTGGCTCAGTTGTCTGTCCGTCATCGTAGAATCTTCTTCGGGCACACAGTGTTCGGTTAAAAGGGAGATTATGTGTGTAATGTGGGAGCTATCCTGTAGGGGACCCCACAGGCTTTACTGTGAAAATACGTTGCTATGTGTTGTCTCAGTTATAACAATGCAATAGCCATGTATTTAGCAGTAGATTTCTCTCCTGCATAATAGCAATTCTTTACAAAACCCTCTCTTCACGTCTCACCAGAGACGTGACACAACCTAACTAGATCCAGACACAAAGAGAAACTTCTCCCAAAAGGACTATGAAATAAGGCACGGTATTAAACAGAAATAGATATTTATGTATTACCATCATGTTCTCCATTCAATCCCACTATGTACTAAGTTGGCTACCAGCCACCTAGGAACTTACAACCCTCATTTAACAGAGCGGAGAACAGCTCAAAATAAAAGTAAAAATTATTGTCCACATTAGCCAACTTTTTCCAGCAGGAAAAAGTTGTGATACCCTCTCTTCACATCTCCTAAGAGATGTGATATAGTCCAGATACATTACTCCAAGCAAAAACGAAAACATAATCCAAAAAGGAAAAATATCCTAAACTAGGTATGTCTATCCGGAAATGGCCCACAAAGAAAAATAATTTCCCCCTCTTCCCATCCCAGATGGGACACGACATACAATGGAGAAGCTTAATCAATAAAAACAACTGGATCCCCCTCCTAAAATTGCTGCAAAAACTGAAAGATGGGTCTCATGCTCCATAACGTTATCTCGCACCTGGCTCCTGTTATCTAACCAAAAAGACCGCTTGTTCTCGCAACCCCACGCTCTGAATGTGCCCTCCCTTCTGTATTTTTCCAGCATGAGAAAGTTCCATGGCCCTGATACTTTTAACAATGTTTCAAATCAGCTAGGTAGCATAACACATACATACATCCACACAAGGCAACAGCAGATAATATTCAATCATATATATGGTAATGGCTATAATGTAAAATAACCCCAAGGGTGTGAACAAAAACTCAGCAATGAATCACATAACAGTTACAAAGTTTAAACTACCCTCATGTCAAAAGAGAACAGCTCATTCAAAAACAGAACAAAAGAAAATAGTGTGAAATTTAGGTCCCCCTTTTGACTCCCGCTAGGGTGTCACTCAATTATCCTTTATTTCAGCAGTCATAGCATTTCATGAAAATAATAAAAAAGTTTATTACTAATAACAAGTTATATATGCCTTTGTTGTATGCTTTTGTTCCCCCCCAAGGGTGTCACTTATCAAAAACAGGATAAAACTTTATTGTTATTGACATGTAAGATGTAGGATAAAACTTTGGTCATGGAAAACAGAGTAAAGAATTATTAGAAACCATCTGGTCCTCTCAGCTACTCCTATCCTGTACCAGGTGGGCTCCTTGCCACCCAGGGACTCCAAACCATGTGTCATCCTCAGTCAGTCCCATCCCCCTGAAAGCATGCTTCCGTATCGGCATCGCCAACTGGAGCATCAAGCAAAGGCATATGCCTGAAGCCCTCACCACATCTGTAACAGACTTCTCAAAACACGGTATGATGCAAGCAGCACATCACATCAATAACAAATAATACAAGAATTAGGGTCAGAAATCCAGTAACCATCATACCAGTGTACTTACCAAACCAGGCCAAGAGAACAGACTCCTCCACCCACCCCCCCCCCCCCCGTGGACCTCATCTTAGCAGACAGTGCATCAAGCCCGCCTTAGATTGTGAAGTTTAAAAATATCATCTGGACTGGTATTATTAGGAATATACGTGCAACATTGTTTACCGAACATCTTGCAGGCGTCCCCCTGACTGGCAAGAAGCATATTCAAGGCAAGTCTATTCTGTCTGGAAACCCCAAATGTGGCCTCAAGCTGTTCAGACATACTAGTGAGTGCATCACGGGAGTAATTCACAAAACGCTGTTGATTATAGTAGATATAATTAATCCATGCAGTCTGGCCAGCATCCACCATGGCTGGACCCATAGTAGGTAGTAAGTGCCAGAGTCCATCATTCCTACCCAAGGCCTGAAACTCATGAGGAATCCCCACTGGCACTCCCAACAGGTTAGTGTGTATGTCAGCTACATCCTCTGTCCATGGAGCACTACATCTATGTCTCCCATGGGATGGAATGTTTTCAGGTCCCCTGGTTACAGAACTCAGCAGCTGTTCAGCAACAACATCAACAATGGTCAGTGGAATTATCAAACTGGTCAGACCACACGTACATTGCCATTCTCCTCTAAGAATGGGTCTCAGCACTCTTTTGGCTCCACTCATCCAACATACATCAGCCAGACCACTAGTTTGGTTTAGGCCTGTAACTGGCCAAGTGGAATTAATGGTTATGTTACTCCTGCAATCAGCTTCAGGCAATCTCCCATAATCAATGCCATTACCTGTACCCGTGATGCACTCGTAATTGCCCCCATATGCCTCAACACCCCAAGAGGCCCGATGAGGAGGTACTGCAGGAAACACAAGGCTCAAAGAGGAACAGAGGGTTGAATTGGGCTTAACCTGGTAAAAACTTCTCAAAATACACAACCACCTCCCTCCTTCTCCTACAGCAAATGGGTGTGTAGCCAGAACAGGTCTATAATGACTACAAATAATACAGTCCTTTCTTCTCAGGGTTTTAGCTGTGTACCTCATATAAGACAGCCACAAATTGTCCCTACTATCAAAACCAGTCTCAGTTTCTAATTGATCCATAGCCGAATAGTCTCTAACATTAATTACCTGAATGGTATTTTTTAACACAGTGGTGGTAGAGGAGTGTGTCCGGTTACCTCTGGTCTTGGCAGTACCTTAATAGAAAACACACCCATCATGTCTGTCCTCGTCCTTTGTAGTCCGAGGGTGTGAGTGCCTGCATCAGAGAGCTTAATAGTTTTGATGGTTAGTAGGATTTCATCACCTTTACAAAGTTCAACATTGCTCCCAGGTTTCCCCATATCATGGAAAACCTATCCACCCTTGTGGGATCCCCATGCTATAAGGATACCCTCTTCTCCAATCCTAGAACTGTCCGAAGTCGGTTATCATGTAATCTCTACTCTAACTTCTTGTCTACCCAGATCTAGGGATTTCTTATGCTTATTTTGGAACAAAATACACATCACTTAGCCAGAGCCAGACACATCTTCACTTCTATGAACAAAAACAGGGGTGATAGGACAGGTAGGGTTACTTCATTCGAGAGTTGGCCCCCGGAATTCTGTTAATTCCAGTTCTTCTCCCGAACTCTGTTTATTGTCCGGCAGTGAAAAAAGTGTCTTACCCTTCCGCCGTGCGATATGAATCTGGGTAGCTCTTTCAGCTAGCTGTCACCAGGGGTCTTCTATGGTCCCCAAGCCTCTGGGACTGGATTGAGTGACTTCACCTGTAGTTCACCTGTAATGCATAAAATCCTGGACATACAGGCTTGGTTAACAAACAATTTCTCATATGTTTTATCTGATTATATCTTTAACTTCTATTCCCAATTGTTAGCTTACATATTTTTTTTTTTTATTAGTTTCTTATCCAATAAGCCCCATCCTATCCTAGACCACAATTTACCCATCCCCCTTTTGATACCTGACTCTGCCCAGGTATCAACCTTACCTACTCTAAATAATGACTTAGGTAAGATTAGTATATTATCCTTATGTCTGACATCATCATGAAGGAGCCCCTTTTAGTTTTCCACATGTCCAATTCTCCCTTGGGCGTCAATCCAGTACCAATTCCCTGTCAAGTTTCTTATCTACTTAAGAACTATCTGCGCTACTTATATATTTTCTTAAATATATATTTACCAATTTAAACCTTTTCTCTCATATTTCTCAAATACCACTAAGCTTCTAACTGTTTGACTTTATCTAAAATCATGTCTATGAGTGTCAATCTCTAAAGTCCTTACATTTCCTTAATCAACCTAACAATAATCCTAAATCATCACAGATGTCCTATATACCTGTTTAATTTAATACTATTTTTTTTTTTAAACCCCTAATGGTCAAAAAAATTCAAAACAAATGCTTATCATATCAAAATCCTTCCTTCAAGGACCCTCAGTATTCTATCTGACAATAACATGAATTTAATATATGTTGCAGAGTGCAGAATTCCTTATCTACAGTAATTTATCACCCCTAAGAACTGAAACTTATTTTTCTATGTAATTCCCTGCCCTATTGGCTTAATATATCTCCTATCCTAACCTCCTAACCTAAACTCCTTTATAATGAATTTACCTTAAAACTAGTAACTCAATATGACCACATTCATTATACCAATGACTCTCCCCTAAGGCTGATCAGACCCTAGAAGACAGTCATGATAAGGTCCATGAGTCAACCCACCCTTTTATAGTCAAGTTCTATACTACACTAGACATATTAAAGAACCCTTTATCCTTAAAATCCAAATTCACTTGTGTAATTTAAAACTCATAAAATAAAAACTCATAAAGTTCCATATTTGAGCGTGTCTCTTTAAAATACCTTTGCACCAAAACAAATAGTCCTAACAAATGTTTTATGTGTGTATATTTGCAAACCTTAATGATTAATCAAAACTTCCAGGCCTTTCCAATTTGGTCGTTTATGGCCTCATTCTCCCCAAGATTATAATCCCTGATATTTAATAAAAATAATGTATTTTCCCTTGGCTCCTTCAACTCACATTTACATCTCAATAAAACAAAACACCATCTGCGTGTTCCTCAAGGAAAAACAACTTGCCCCTGTTACGTATGTCTACGTATCAAGGGAAATGTTCAAATAACCAAATTCAACCTCGCTAGTTTACCGAAACATGTACAATTATGTTTTACCATAGAGGTTGCTTTTCACCATTAATACCCTGACACCGTTCCACATAATGGAAACAGCGCTCAAATTCACTGGTGCTATTCAAACGATCAAACCAAAAATCAACAACCATCAGAATCCACCATCACGATGTTTTATGACTCAGACATCCAATCCCTCTCTCTCACGGCCCAATTACAGTCCAAATAAACGCCACAAATCAATGATACCCACCCAGCGAATCAGCTGCTAGTTTTTAGCATCTTTCCTGACGATTTACATACTCCTTTTTTAAAAATGTATTTCGAAATGTTTATCAACTTCTGAAAAGTGACTCAACATTAATGGCCGCACCTCCTTCTAAAGGACACTAACCATTTTCTCTGTCACCCCCAGTCAAGACATCATTTCCGTGGCGACGGAAACCTCGCGAGTGATGTCATCAACAAGCGCTCAATCTTGACTCATTTCGCAACGATTTTCAACTCATTGTAAATAATGGTTGGCTGTCTGCAACAACAGTATTTTGGGTTCGATAAACCAAACCTAATTTATCACATCTGTTGAATCCTGATTTAGAGTTTACAACATCAATCAACATCTCTCAATTCGCTAATCTTATAAAAACATTTCGATGGACACAAATCTATCGTAATTGTTCCCCCGTTATTATTCAGAATTAATTTGATTTAAGTTACTGTCTCGTCTTTGAATTAGCATTTTAATTACGACTCTTTTCCCAATGTATTATTCCCAACAAATTATTTAGTGAACAGACATCGCCTTGCATCAAAATCTCCGTTCTTATATTAAGTTGAATGAATTAGTCTTTCAATTTGAACCAAACAAACTATTTAAAACGTTCAGTTTATATCTTATACCAATACTAGTGACTATAACTTTCTCTGCAAAACAATTAGTTTAATTAAAACCAAAAACTCAGACATATATAACTACTCTTTACACCTCAGCTGGGAACTGAACCCCGGCCTCCCACGTGGCAGGCGAGAACTCCACCACTGAACCACCAATGCTATGGAACTGAAATTCTCCGCAAATAGACCCAATTTACAGTTATCTGTATTTGTTACTCCGGCATCTGAACAACAGAAAATAGCACTAATTTAAACGCCCAAAGTTTTCCCTCAATTAGGATTCTCATTAATCTCGCTCCCTTCGTATCTGACCCTTCTTTCTTAAATACGTGAATTTTGTTATTTTCTGCCTCTTTCTCTCTTAACCCACATTCCATTGTTTTCAGCTGAACTGCGGATGGCGGTTCCCCTCCTAAATGACCTTCCTGTGTCCATTTTAGCTTTAATCCCTCCCAAACTTTCTTCATGTGCTTCCATTGTTTCTTTCCCCCTGATCTATATTCTATTTTTTGTTCTAGGAACTCATTAAACCTCAGCTTTGGAGTATTGGGGGTCGCCATTGTGAATTTGCTTTAATCGTAATTTTATTTAATTCAATCGGAATTTAATCGTAGTTTTAATCGGAATTCTCTCCTTTTATCTGAATATGGTTAGCATATACTTCGCCCGACGTTGATTAATACCCACGATGTACTCGAAGAGACACTGCTGCACGTGCTCTGTCTTATCTCTGAGCTTCTCCTTTGTATGTTTTAGTTCGAGAAAAACGCATAGGTCGGTATGGGATTTGTGGAGCCCACAACCAAGGGATCTATTCGACTATTTAGTCTCAATATTTAAATATTATATTCAGATATTATTTCAATTATACATCAGTCATTTTGCTCCTGATTATACATTTAAATTTGAGCGATTCTATAGCAATTGTATAGCAATCTCTTTAGGCAATATCAACAGGAATGAAAAAAGCGAAAATCAGTGTTTTAGCCCGGCGGCTGTCAATCAAGTTTGCACGGCCATTCGACTACTGAGGTGGCCTTGTCTATCAGCACGTGTACATAATAGCCCAGTTACGTATCCCCACCTAGCGGTTTACTCCGCGACAAACGTTTCTCTCAATTTAATTTCCCCGGTCTCAAAATCATGGAACGCAAACTCTGGTTAATATGTTTTCTCAATACTACAGTCATTCATACGAAATTCACATAGAATTTCCAACATTCATAATCGTGTCCTTTACATGTTAAAACACAGCCTCTGCTTTCCCTCACCTCTATACACAACCCAATATATATATAATTAGGACAGTTTTCTATGCAGATTTCAGAACAAACAGGGTCCCGAAGGAATTTAACATATTGGTCAATCACAATTCACTCATTCCTATTAAAATAACTCAGTACAGGCCAATTAATACAATTCTATAACAACTGTCAGAACACAGAAGTCATAGGTACATATTAACAGTTACAAATAGACAAAACATACAAATACTGGTTATATCTCTGACCTCTATTAATCGACCCCTATCAGACCGAGCTAAGCGGATTTACTGGATAGAATTCAACTCTAAAATCCAATTCTATCCCCTACTGATCTCTATCGAATTGAACCCCTATCAGAATTAATACACGTTCTCTCTGACCCCTGAAAGCCGATCCCTATCGGTGAATCTCTTATCAGTCTAGCCTCGACCGGTTCCCGGGACAAAATTGCAATTTCTCCCCTCGGCGTTAGGTTTAATGAATAGTAGTTAACTATCCCCTGACTGATCTCTATTCCCGACTCTTATCAGTGAATTTCTCAGACTAGCCTCTACCGGTTCACGGGACAAAATTCCCCTCGGCGTTAGGTTTAATGAATAGTAGTTAACTATCCCCTGACTGATCTCTATTCCCGACTCTTATCAGTGAATTTCTCAGACTAGCCTCTACCGGTTCCCGGGACAAAATTGCAATTTCTCCCCCTCGGCGTTAGGTTTCTGACTGATCTCTATTCCCGACCCCTATCGAAACTTACCCCTATCAGAATTGATACACATGTCCAACCCCTATCGGAACTGAATTTATATATGTCCGACCCCTATTGGAACTATCTCGGCCTTTAAGTGATCTCTCATCAATTGAAAGCTATCAGACTGTGCTGACCGGGTCACGGGACAAAATTACAATTTCTCCCCTCGGTTCCAGGTTTAATGAATAGTAATTAACTATCCCCTACTGATATCTCATCAATGATTTATATCACACCAGCCGTCGCTGGCTTGTTTCTACATATCTTCACTACACTGTTCTTTTCGACTCGTCAGCAAATTTATAAATTTACACAAGAATTCATACTTACTCGGAAATACTGATCAAAATTTAGGCAGACTATACGACAATATGCAAAGTTTGATTTAACAGGTTTTGCTTACCTTATTTATGGTGCACCTTTAGATCAGTTTCCCGAGTTGAGCAGAATTGTTGTCCACCCCCCGAAAATCAAATTATCACTGTCCTTCTCGAATCTTCCTTTCCACGAGCTCACCCCCTCTATCCCACCCAATCTGCTCACTTCGACTGGACCGTTAGTTAACAATCCTCTGCTACCATTTCTGTTAGAAATTGGATATGAAGATGGGTGAGCCGGTCAAGGATCGATTCAGACTAAGTGGTAAATTTTATGACAAGTAAACAGTTTATTCAGAGTGAAAATATGTAGTACAGCGTAATTACGGCTCTTCCGTTAGTTCGTGTTGGAACAGCAGGCAGAGAGCGCGTAAACAGTCAGCACAGCCCTTATATACGTCACAGAAAGTAGGTTGACTCTAGGAAGATCGGATCTCCGGATTGGTTCAGCTGGTTGTAGTCTGTAGTCTTCCGCCATTGGCTCAGTTGTCTGTCCGTCATCGTAGAATCTTCTTCGGGCACACAGTGTTCGGTTAAAAGGGAGATTATGTGTGTAATGTGGGAGCTATCCTGTAGGGGACCCCACAGGCTTTACTGTGAAAATACGTTGCTATATGTTGTCTCAGTTATAACAATGCAATAGCCATGTATTTAGCAGTAGATTGGTCTCCTGCATAATAGCAATTCTTTACACATGCACCCATTAAGAAAATGACTGTAAAAACGATTAAATCCCCGTGGATTGATGAGGAATTGAAAAATGGTATGGTTGTGAGGGATGAGACAAAAGGAATGGCAAATAAGTCTGTCTGCACAACCAATTGCAAATGTATTGCAAATTTAGAAATCATGTAAGTAACTGAATAAAAAGATGAAACTACACTATGAAACAAAGATAAATTACATAAATGATGATAGTAAAAAGCTTTGGAGCACCTTAAATTACATTTTGAGAAAAAAATGCGAACTCAGATGGTTCATTCATCACAGAACTTGAATGATTTTTTCATTGGCAAGATTGCAAACTTGGGCATGACATGCCAGCAACAAATGCTAACACTACACATCCGAGTATATCTGACCAAATTATGAAAGACAAGCATTGTAATTTGAATTCCATAAAGTGAGTATAGAAGAGGTGAAAAAATGATTGTTGTCTGTCAACAATGACAAGGTCTGACAATTTGGATTGAAAATTACTGAAAATAACAGCAGATGAATTCCTCCTATTTGCCATATTTTCAATTGAACTTCTTCGGGAACGGTCTCCCTTACAGAGGACGTTTGAGCTAACATAGACTAATGCGATTAGCATTAGGTTATAAGTATCAAGAAATTTCCCAGGGAATAGACATATCTGATATTGGCAGAAAGCTTAAATTCTTGTTAATCTAACTGCACTGTCCAATTTACAGAAGCTATTACAGTGAAATAATACCATGAACAGAAATCCAATGATTCATTAGATCAGTCTACAACTTTGCACATACACTGATGCCATCTAGTGGCCAAAATCAAAATCGCACCTGGGCTGGAATAATACATTATGGCCTTTCTCTTGCATTTCAAAGATTATGGTACAAAAAAAAGAACGGTTGGTTTTGTCTTTGGATTATTTTATACCAGATCTATTGTGTTATATTCTACTAAATTCCTTTCACATTTCCATAAACTTCAAACAGTTTCATTTCAAATGGTACCAAGAATATGCATATCCTTGCTTCAGGGCCTGAGCTACAGGCAGTTAGATTTGGGTATGTCATTTTAGGCAAAAATAGAAAAAAAGGGGCTAATCCTTAAGAGGTTTTAAGCCTACTAGAAAGTGTGTGCCCCCAGGCCTGGAGGGAAGTAAAAGTCATTCCGTTTCCTAAGAATAGTAAAGCCCCCTTTACTGGCTCAGATAGCCGACCAATCAAACTTTTACCAACCCTTAGTAAACTTTTGGAAAAAAATGTGCTTGGCCTGATACTGCTATTTTACAGTAAACATATTGAAAACAGACTTTCAGCAGACTTATAGGGAAGGACATTCCAACAAGCACCGCATTTACACAAATGACTGAAGATTGACTGAGAGAAATTGGTGATAAAAAGATTGTGAGGGCTGTTTTGTTAGACTTCAGCGTGGCTTTTGACATTATCGATCATAGCCTGCTGCTGGAAAAACGTATGTGTTATGGCGTTACAACTCTTGCTATATTGTGGATAATGAGATACCTGTCTAACATAACACAGAGGGTGTTCTTTCATGAAGTCTCTCCAACATAATCCAGGTAGAATCAGGAATTCCCCAGGGCAGCTGTCTAGGCCCCTTACTTTTTTCAAACATTACTAATGACATGCCTGGCTAAAGCCAGTGTAAGTAAAGCCAGTGTCTAGGTATGCGGATGACTCAACACTATACACGTCAACTACTACAGCGACTGAAATAACTAGTTTCAGAGTGGGTGGCAAGGATTAAGTTAGTCCTAAATACATCCCAACACCTCTCTATCTGAGATATCGACTGCAGCCGTCATCCTTCACATACAACACCCGTTCTGCCAGTCACATTCTGTTAAAGGTCCCCAAAGCACACACATCCTTGGATCACTCATCTTTTCAGTTCGCTGCAGCTAGCCACTGGAACGAGCTGCAACAAACACTCAAACTGGACAGTTTTATCTCAATCTCTTCATTCAAAGACTCAATCATGGACACTTACTGACAGTTGTGGCTGCTTTGCGTGATGTACTGTTGTTTCTACCTTCTTGCCCTTTGTTCTGTTGTCTGTGCCCAATAATGTTTGTACCCTGTTTTGTGCAGCTACCATGTTGTGCTGCTGCCATGTTGTGTTGCTACCATGTTGTTGTCATGTTGTTTTGCTACCGTGTTGTTGTCATGTGTTGCTGCCATGCTATGTTGTTGTCTTAGGTCTCTCTTTATGTAGTGTAGTGTTGTCCTATTTTTTTTTTGCCCAGCCCCCGCAGGAGGCCTTTTGCCTTTTGGTAAGCCTTCTTTTGAATAAGAATTTGTTCTTAACTGACTTGCCTAGTTAAATAAAGAAAAATAAAATAAATGCCCCACAAGACATGCCACGAGAGGTCTCTTCACAGTCCCCAAATCCAGAACAGACCATGGGGGGCGCACAGTATTACATAGAGCCATGACTACATGGAACTCTATTCCACATCAAGTAACTGATGCAAGCAGTACAATTTGATTTTTTTTTTTAAAGATAAAATATAACTTATGGAACAGTGGGGACTGTGAATCAACACAAACATAGGCACTGACCCATGCATACACACACGTACACATGGATTTCGTATTGTAGATATGTGGTAGTTGTGGACAAGGGTCAGTGTGTTGTGAAATCTGTGAATGTATTGTAATATTTTTAAAATTCTATAACTGCCTTAATTTTGCTGTACCCCAGGAAGAGTAGCTGCTGCCTTGACAGTAGCTAATGGGGATCCATAATAAATACAACGTGCAATGATAATACATTTAAGTGACAACTAAAACAAAAATCAGACATTTATTTTCCATTGTGAATTTGTTGTGCTTTTAGATGGTTGAAACCATAGCTTTCATTTTTGAGTGGGTGAAAATAGGTTAGAATCTCATTGAGCAACGTATCTTCCAAATATTACCCAATTTTCCAAGTAGAAATAACGTGGTCTGCCCAGCGTGATGTTACATCTTCAACCGTTGTAGGAAAGATGCATTGTTAAAACACTCGTAAGCTTAAATTCAATTGCTATCAGGATACCGCGGCCAGAACAGTCCTACCACCTTTCATCCTGACCGACCTCCCAGGTTGTCAGTTATGTGCCCAAATTATTGTTAGACAACAGAAAAATTTAGAACAATTTAGATGACAAAATGTAAATATTCATAGAAAAAATAAACATAGATTTGAATAGATTTGTCTCAATTATTGTCTAAACACAAATGATTGCCAATCTCTTTCAGAGGTCTGAAGAGGAGCCTCTGGTTATGTAATGTGTAGGAAATACAAGAGCAATGAGCGAGAGCAGCTCTTTCATGGTAACAATACTGAATTACCCCCAAACCACACAAAGAGATAGACACAGAGAGACACCTCCCTTGACACTACTGCGACCAACCCAACAACCTCCGTTCTGTCCACGATATACTGGGGTTATGCAACTGTAACCAGGGGAAACCTACAATTACGGGGTGTGCAGGAGAGTCTAAGATGAGGAAAGGGATGTGTTCATGGTGGTTGTGAGCAACTGTGAGGGAAATGGGAATCATGATCTGTCACACCAGTCCTGTTCCTAGGGGACGGTTGTCTAGGGCATGTACTAGGATAGGGGGTTGTAAGGGGACTAGAGCAGCTATTCCCAAACTGGGGTACGCAATGCTGTCGGGGGTACGCCAAATAAAAATGTGATTCACATTAAAAAATAAAAACATTTAAACAACCTTATATTGGTACATTTTTTTTTCCTTCACATTTTCAAACAGTCCATTTATATTTTCTAACGGGGCTATACATTTGCGTGAGGTTTTTTTCTCGCCCGAGTAGACTTGTTTCACTGCCAAAAATAAAATTAAACCATCTAGTGTTCAGCGAAATAACAACACAATGTCAAATACAGGTAGCCTAGTCAAATAATTAATATCCAATCAAATTAACCGTTACTCTCTCGATGGAATTTCACTAATGGTCCGTATGTAGCCAAACGCAGCTGCTGCTCATGTTGGTATCTGTACTGATGGCGCAAAAGCCATGACAAGGAGACATAGTGGAGTGGAAACGCACGTGCAAGCAGTTGCTCCCGACGCCACTTGGGTACACTGCAGCATCCACTGAGAGGCTCTTGCTGCCAAGGGAATGCCTGACAGCTTGAAAGACATTAAGGACACTACAGTGAAAATGGTTAACTTTGTTAAAGCAAGGGCCTTGAAATCTTGGGTATTTTCTGCACCATGTAATGATATGGGCAGTGACCATGTAACACTTTTACAACATACAGAAGTGCACTGGTTACCAAGGGGCAAAGTATTGACACAATTTTTTGAATTGAGAGACTAGCTATAGACCAAAATCAACAGCTTTGCATGAGTTTAAAAAAAACATTGCATTCTAGTTCCATCCTGGTGGTGCAGTGGATCAATTCCATGGATAGAGAACAGAAGATCATAGGTTTGACTATTTATTGTTGCTTTGCCACAAAAAAAAAGATGAATGCCTAAGCAAATTAATTTCCATGCCTTCTATCTGTGATTGGTGTTGAAAACAATTAACCTAAGCTAGCAGTGTTATTCAGGAAAAGCTTAAGGAAGTTATTAAAACAACTCGAAATTACATATAATTTCTGTTCTCAGAACATTAATAAAACCTCCCAGGAAAACTTTCAGGGAACCATAGTAAAACGTTATCAAGAATCTCCCTGCAACCTAAAAATGAAAGTTCCCAGAACAGGTTAAATGTTCACTTCCATTCTCAGAATGCTTAAAAAACTTTCAGTTTTACCAATCAGGAAACGTATGGCTTAGTTCCCAGAACCAATGGGAAACCAAGACGTACGTTCCCACAACTTCCAAGGATCCAAATGTACTAACTGGAAACCTATGTAGTTTAGGTTATTTTTATCTTTGCGCTGATAAAAATGGTGTTTTACCGGAATAAAAGTAATCTACCGGAGACACAACTCTCATCTGGCTATACCTCCTGAACAGGGCTAACAATATATTTCTCGGTTCATCATCAGCAAAAATGTTGGTAGTTTTGCTTTAAACAAACAGTGTACATGGTCATTTTTACATATACAGGGTAAAGTTGATCATTTCATAACGAGGACACAAATCCCTTTTGTGAGGCGCACTTGCATAGACGAAGCGAGAGGAGAAGAGAAGATCTCTACCTAAAAACTTCCAAACGGTCAAAACCATTTGATTTTGAGATGGGGGTGAAATCCAAGGTATTGCTATATATTAATTGGTTATGTCGTAGTTAATTTGTAAACAAAACATTTTGATATATTACTAGTGTAACGGATGTGAAACGGCTAGCTTAGTCAGCGGTGCGCGCTAAATAGCGTTTCAATCGGTGACGTCACTTGCTCTGAGACCTTGAAGTAGTAGTTCCCCTTGCTCTGCAAGGGCCGCGGCTTTTGTGGAGTGATGGGTAACGATGCTTCGTGGGTGACTGTTGTTGATGTGTGCAGAGGGTCCCTGGTTCGTGCCCAGGTATGGGCGAGGGGACGGTCTAAAGTTATACTGTTACACTAGCTCAATCACTTAATCTGCAAAAATTACAAGTTAATTAGCAGGTGATGGTAATTTCTGAACAAAATTGGAGGGACAAAACATAGGCTACATTGAATTGTATATCATCGAACCAAATCACATCGACTCGTTTTCTAATCGCACTGAATCGTTTCAAACTAAAACTTATTGTAAAAATGATCGTTCCATGTACAGTATGTTATACCCATGTATCATATTCCACGTATCGATTTGTCTTGAAAGGGAAAGATGCACATTCCTAGTCCCTAGATTGGGAGTTCCAAAGGGCGGCGCACAATTCATTGTAAATAAGAATTCGTTCTTAATTAACTGACGTGCTTAGTTAAATTAAAGAAATATTTAAAAAATAGCATGATCTCTTTATTACCACCAATAAAATAGCCCCATAGATACAATACTTATAGGGTACTATTTAATTCTGTGAACACTCCATCATCAACACAAAGCTGTGGTCAATGTGAGTCTGACCAGTGAACACCCAGCAATAATATACATTTCACTATGGCTTGGCAGATTACAGTTCCTTCAGGTGTTATTTACACACACTTCAAGGGAATCAACAATATCTGCAAGTGTCGGAATTGAAATGAACTGGTTTTGCAGAGGCAAGTCATCAGTGACTCTGTCAGGGAATCTTCTTATTTGTGTCACTCACCCTGCGCACGTTCCCTGTCTCTCTTTTCTGAGCAAAGGATCACAGCCACCCATCAACAGCCCTGTGTTACCAGCAGCTCTGTGTTACCAGCAGCTCTGTGTTACCAGCAACAGATACGATTCATATTTACCTAACTGACATAACAAAATGGCACTTGTATGGCGTTTCAGTAGAACTTCCAATCCTACCAAACAGAAAGAGTTACAGTATATGAATATCAAGGTCCATGGACATGAAGGAGTATACACAAGATAATACAGAGATAGATATTGATATAGAGATTCTAGAATTAGATGTAAATGTGAACTGAATAGATATGACCACTAGAGAATAGAGGGAATAGGTGTGAATGCTGGAATGAGGTGAGATACGAGTGCAAACTGAATAGATACAGATGTAGGATCTTGATTTGAGTCAGTTTGCTACAGCAGGAAAATAATCCTGCAGCAACAGGAAATGTGATTTATTGTGTGGATTATTATTAATGGACATTTATTGTAGGGCTTGATAACATTTTCGTTAGGGCAAATCAAGTCTGACATTTTAAAGTGGAAATTGCAAACTTCAGGAGCCATTTTCAATCCTTGTATACACAAGTTTGCATTTCCTGCTGTGCAGAAATATTCTCATCAACAAAATAGTGGTGAAATTAAGATCCTATATCTGTATGAGCACCAGTGTTCTGGAATAGATCTGAACGAAGAGATGCAGGAGTGATTTCTGCCACTATAATGCAGTGACGAATATTAAAAACAACATCCACAGAGAGAGTAAACATTGTGGGCTCTCTCACCCACTCAACAGCTTCACCAATTTCGCTCATTTAATCAAATTGTTTTTTATCCGCCTCTCCAGCTTGAGCCACTAAGTTCAGCTTCACAGCTCTTTAAGGAGCATCTATTAACCAAAATAAAAGGAACCCGCGAGTCATGTCATCCAGAGAAAAAAAATGGGAATAGTAATTTGTTGAAAAGCCGAGAATTAACTCAATTTACTACAAAAAAAGAGACCCTGATGCATAACGAATGCAGGCATAAAATTAACCTATAGTGACTCATTTGAAACAAATAACTCTTAATAAATGTAAAATGAGTGTGATTATTTGGTTGTCCCCCTTTTAGATTTGATAATCTGTTGCAAATTGTGTGCTGTGTCTAATTGATCGATGTTGGCAATTAAGCAGGTCTTTCTAGGGCTGTCGGTTGATCCATGTCCTCCATTTATTTTCTGCCTGATACAGTTTAATGCAACAACAAAGGAAGATGGCGGAAGGTCAGCCTTTTCTCAGGTAACATGTTAAGAGCGAAGTACAGAGCATTCTGAAAGTATTCAGAACCCTTGACTTTTTCTACATTTTGTTATGTTACAGCCTTATTCTAAAATGGATTAAATAATGTTTTCCCTCATCATTTTACACACAATACCCCATAATGAAAAAAGCGGGAAAAAAATGGAAATACCTTATTTAGGTAAGTATTCAGACCCTTTGCTATGAGATTCAAAATGTAGCTCATGTGCATCCTGTTTTCATTGATCATCCTTGAGATGTTTCTACAACTTGATTGAAGTCCACCTGTGGTAAATTCAATCGAGTGGTCTTCATTTGGAAAGGCACACACCTGTCTATATAAAGTCCCACAGTTGACAGTGCATTTCAGAGAAAAAATCAAGCCATGAGGTCAAAGGAGCTGTCCGTAGAGCTCCGATACAGAATTGTGTCGAGGCACAGATCTGGGCAAGGTTACCAAAACATTTCTGCAGCATTGAAGGTACCCGAGAACATAGTGGCCTCCATCATTCTTAAATGGATTGAACTCTCTGAATGCCAAGGTTGAACTCTCTGAATGCCAAGTGTCACGTCTGGAGGAAACCTGGAACCATCCCTACGGTGAAGCATGGTGGTGGCAGCATCATACTGTGGGGATGTTTTTCAGCAGAAGGGACTGGGAGACTAGTCAGGATCGAGGGAAAGATGAACAGAGCAAAGTACAGAGAGATCCTTGATGAAAATCTGCTCCAGAGTGCTCACGACCTCAGACTGGGGTGAAGGTTCACCTTCCAACAGGACAATGACCCTAAGCACACAGCCAAGACAACACAGGAGTGGCTTCGGAACAAGTCTCTGAATGTCCTTGAGTGACCCAGCCAGAGCCCAGACTTGAACCCGACTGAACATCGTTGGAGAGACCTGAAAATAGCTGTGCAGCGACGCTCCCTATCCAACAAGACAGAGCTTGAGAAGATCTGCAGAGAAGAATGGGAGAAACTCGACAAATACAGGTGTATCTAGCTTGTAGCAACATATCCAAAAATACTCAAGGCTGTAATTGCTGCCAAAGGTGCTTCAACAAGGTACTGAGTAAAGGGTCTGAATAACTACAGTACCAGTCAAACGTTTGGACACACCTACTCATTCAAGCATTTTTCTTTATTTGTGCTATTTTCTACATTGTTGTCACACCAGCCTTAGCTTTGGCTCCCCCTCCTGTCCAGCTCAGACATTTCCCGCGTCGCTGGCCTTCTAGCTGCAAATGCTCTTCACTCATCAACCCCGGACTTGTCTCGTCATCATTACACACACCTGGTTCTAATCCCCACTCTATCATTGTATATATATATACTCCCTATGCCAATTGTTTTTGTTGGTCATTGTAGGGGGTGTCTCCTGCAGTGTGACCTCCACCTGGCCCGTCATGCCGGGACGGCCTCCAAGATGGACAAGGTGGCCTTGGTGATCTCGGTGCTGACAGGCAGGGCTCTGGAGTGGGCGCACGCCCTCTGGGAAAGGGACGGACCAGAAGTGCAGTCCTATGAGAACTTCATCCAACTCTTCGACCACCCTACAGAGGGCCGAGAGGGAGGTGAGCGTCTCCTCCGTCTACGCCAGAGGTCCAGGATCACGTTGGAGTACGCTCTGGATTTCCGGACGTTGGCTGCGTCCACTGGCTGGAACGACCAGGCCCTGTTGATGATTTTCCGCAGCGGGCTACAGGCGGACGTCCAGACCGAGCTGGCCTGTCATGGCCCATACCGGAGATTCGGGTCTCTCCCAGGAACCTCAGCGAGACTGAGCACATGGAGGTGGGCACGACGCGTCTTCCCCCTGAGGAAAGTCAATGCCGCTGTCAACAGGGTCTCTGCTCCTACTGCATGGAGTCGGACCACCCCTGGAACACCTGTCCCAGAAGAAGAACCAGGAAAGGAAGCGACAGGAGCGCTCCTGCACCTTCCCAGGTAGGCAAGATGAGCCTTGCTCCTCTCTGACCACCAAGCCCGTCCGCCTCCCTGACTATCCTGGCCCCCCACTGAGTCCTGCCCTAGTGGACTCAGGTGCTGCAGGCAATTTCCTAGAGCGGTCAGTGGTCTTATCATTTCGCATTCCTCTAGTCCCTTTACAACCCCCTATCCCAGTCCTTGCCCTAGACAACCGTCCCCTAGGATCAGGACTGGTGCGCCAGACCACGATTCCCATTTCCCTCACAGTTGCTCACAACCACCATGAACGCATCACTTTCCTCATCTTAGACTCTCCTTAACACCCCATAGTTTTAGGTTTCCCCTGGCTAAAGTTGCATAACCGCAGTATATTGTGGACAGAACGGAGGTTGTTGGGTTGGTCGCAGGAGTGTCAGGGGAGGTGTCTCTCTGTGTCAATCTGTGCCACAACCGTGGAAAGTCTGGACCAGGCCACCCACGTCCCAATCCCAGAGGAGTACCGGGACCTACAGGTGGCCTTTGCCTGCCCCCTCATCTCCCATGGGACTTCACTATCGGCCTACTGCCTGGTTGTACCCTCCCGCGGGGGCACATCTACCCTCTCTCGCATGCAGAGACCGAATCCATGAAGGTCTATGTCCAGGAGGTGCTGGCCCAAGGATTCCTCCATCCGTCCACCTCTCCGGCCGCCTACAGCTTCTTTCTCGTGAAGGAGGGAGGTCTCCGCCCCTGTATCGATTACCGGACACTGAATAAGGCAACTGTTAAATTCAGTTTTCCCTTACCTCTCATACCCACTGTGATCGAACAGATGTACGATTCTAAGTACTTTACTAAATTGGATTTACACAGTGCCTAGAACCTGGTGTGCATCAGAGGGGGGGATGAATGGAAGACCGCCTTCAGCACCTGGCACTACGAATACAGGGTAATGCCCTACGGCCTGACAAATGCACCCTCTGTGTTTCAAGCCTTCATTAACAAGGTGTTCAAATCGAATCAAATCAAATCAAATTTTATTTGTCACATACACATGGTTAGCAGATGTTAATGCGAGTGTAGCGAAATGCTTGTGCTTCTAGTTCCGACAATGCAGTAATAACCAACAAGTAATCTAACTAACAATTCCAAAACTACTGTCTTATACACAGTGTAAGGGGATAAAGAATATGTACATAAAGATATATGAATGAGTGATGGTACAGAGCAGCATAGGCAAGATACAGTAGATGGTATCGAGTACAGTATATACATATGAGATGAGTATGTAAACAAAGTGGCATAGTTAAAGTGGCTAGTGATACATGTATTACATAAGGATGCAGTAGATGATATAGAGTACAGTATATACGTATGCATATGAGATGAATAATGTAAGGTATGTAACATTATATTAGGTAGCATTGTTTAAAGTGGCTAGTGATATATTTTACATAATTTCCCATCAATTCCCATTATTAAATTCCCATTATTAAAGTGGCTGTGTAGTGGTGTACATAGATGACATCTTGGTGTACTCCACTACACGCGAGCAACATGTCTCTCATGTCAGGTCTGTTTTGGAGAGGCTGAAAGGGCATCACCTGTACGCCAAGGTGTATAAGTGCCTTTTCTTTCAGCAGGCGGTCTCCTTCCTGGGCATCGGATATCCACCTCGGGAGTGGAGATGGAAGAGCAGAGCGTCAGTGCAGTACGGTCGTGGCCCATTCCATCCCACATCAAGGCGGTGCAGCGCTTCCTTGGTTTTGCCAACTATTTCAGGTGCTTCATTAGGGGTTTCAGCACAGTGGTGGCCCCTCTCACCTCCCTCCTGAAGGTTGGTCCTCGACAGCTGCCCTGGACTGGGGAGGCCAACGAAGCCTTCCGTGCGCTAAAGGAATGTTTTACTAACGCACCTGTTCTGGCTCGCCCTGACCCGTCTCTGCCCTTCATCATGGAGGTGGACGCCTCAGAGGTTGGCGAAGGGACTGTTCTCTCCTAACGGACTGGATCAGCACCTAAACTCCATCAATGCGCCTTCTACCCAAGGAAGCTGTCTCCCGCGGAGCTGAATTACGACCTGGTGGGATCGTGAGTTGTTGGCCGTCAAGAATTGGCTGAAAGCATGACTGCACTGGCTGGAGAGTGCTAAACACCCATTCATTTGTTGGACGGACCACAGGAACTTGGAGTACATTTGAGCAGCGAAGAGGCTGCGTCAGGCCAGATGGTCAGGCCCTATTCTTCACCAGGTTTGACTTTACCCTCTTCACTATTATTCTACAATATAGAAAATAGTAAAATGAAAGAAAAACCCTTGAATATGTAGGTGTTATAAAACGTTTGACCGGTAGTGTACATTGATGGCAGCCACAATCTATCTGCAATATTAAATCTGATCTCCCCCCTGGAAACTGGTCACTTCATCATCATGCCTCACACACAATGCCTGACAGTGATGTGTTCAAGTTCATGCTTAATCCAAATTTGAATGTGTATTAACTATTAAGATGTTATGGACACATGAAATACACTATATGGCCAAAAGTATGTGGACACTTGCTAAAACAGGAAAGGGCTTTCCCCAAACTGTTACCACAGACCGTTATTCCTCCTCCACCATATTTTACAGTTGGCACTTTGCATTGGGGCAGGTAGCGTTCTCCTGGCATCCGCCAAATCCAGAATCAGCCGTCGGACGGCCAGGTGGTTAAGCGTAATTCTTCACTCCAGAGAACGCGTTTCCACTTCTTCAGAGTCCAATGGCGGTGAGATTTACACCACTCCAGCCGGGAGGAGAGGGGGAGAGCGTGCAAACTACAGGCTGAATAAACAAAATATACACACCCATGTAGTCATAATTATTACCTTGTCTGTGTTTTGAGCATCTATGAATCCCAGTTTACCACCAAGATATATATGTATCATAAAACAACTATACGGGGCTGGACACTGCACGTTTCCATGGTAACCAGCTCACAAAATGAGTTTGTCTTCTCCCAACTTCCTTGTTGCAATACTATAGATCCCAGGAGATGGAGTCCGATACAGTCTTCTCATTACAGAGGCCAGGATCTACTTCCCTTCACAACCATTAATAGTATTTTATCAGACTATCCACGTAGGATTATCAGACTGCACCAGTGGGTTAAGTGGGATGAGAGAGAGGGACCCTCTTTTAGTTTCACCATACATGTCATGGCTGCACATTTTTACCACCCCCAATATGAACTTAAGGTTTACAATTTAGTGAAACAAATGTATGTATATTGTTTTATTATGCGATAATCCAGTTAGAACATGTCTGTCTGAATCAGATTCTGCATGGTGTTTATAAGTCTTCACTATGAAGGTGCTTTACTGCCCCCTAGCAGCCAACAAATACACTACCGTTGCCATACAGCATTTGATATCACCATGATAACAACCAAGCCACTAACGAAATTGTCCCATAATTGAATTGCATACCTCATTTCCAGCTACAGCTCTATCTGTATCAACGGCTGCAGTGCAATTGGAGATTTATCAGACAGAATGACTTTCAATTACTCTAGTTCAACACTGGCTCAGTTTGTTGCAGACTGCAATATGTGCACAGCTTCTGTCTGCCATTGAGAAGTATCCTCATTAAACAGTTCTGTGGGCTTAATCTTCTTTCTCTCATTAGTGGGACAAAATAGTATTGCAAAAGAACTGAATCTATGCATCATTAACTAGTACTGGAAATTGTAAGGGACCTCACGATACGATATCAGGATAATTTACCGCCCGCAAGGAACGGGATACGGACATGGACAAGAAAGCCCACTACGACCTCTAACGAGACATCAAACATGCAAAAGGAAATTATAGGAGGAAGAAGGAATACTACCTATTACACCGGCTTCGACACTCGTATGTGGTAGGGCTTGCAAACGCTAACAAATTTCAAAGAGAAAGTCACGCACGACTTCAACACATCAACAAGTTTGTTGACGACACAACGGTGGTGGGCCTGATCACCGACGGCGATGAGACAGCCTACAGGGAGGTCAGAGACTTAGCAGTTTGGTGCCAGGACAACGTCTCCCTCGACGTCATTAAGACCAAGGAGCTGATGGTGGACTACAGGAGCAATAGGGGAGAGTGCGTCGATATCGACAGGGCTGTAGTGGAGCGGGTCGAGAGCTTCAAGTTCCTTGGCGTCCACATTAATAAGGACTTAACATGGTCCAGACACACCTGTACAATCGTGAAGAAGGCTTTCCCCTCAGGAGGCTGAAAATATTTGGCATGAGCCCTCTGACAAAAAGTTATATACCATCGAGAACATGCTGACAGGCTGGATCACCGCTTGATATGGCAAATGCACCACCCTCGACCGCAAAGAGCTACAGAGGGTGATGCAGACAGCCCACTATATCACTGAGGCCGAGCTCCCTGCCATCCAGGACCCCTACATGAGGCAGTGTCAGAGGAAGGCCCCAAAAAAATTCAAAGACTCCCACCACCCAATCCATAGACTGTTCACGCTGCTACTATCCGGCAAACGGTACCGGAGCATTGGCTGTCGGACCAACAGGCTCCGAGGCAGCTTCTACCCCCAAGGTATAAGACAGCTAAATAGTTAATTAAATGGTTACCTGGACTATCTGCACTGACCCTGTGCAAACTCACAAGACAAGACTATATGTACACACTATATACACTCAGACACACTACACTGACACTCCCACACACATTCACATACACACACACACCGACACAACGCAAACACACATACACACTTTTACACTCATCATATGCTGCTGCTACTCTGTTCTTAATTGTAGTCTTATTATTATCTAACCTGATGCCTAGTCACTTTACCCTGTCTTCATGTACATACTTTACCTCAAATACCTCTGCACTATCTGGTACTGATACTCTCTGTATATAGCTTCATTCTTGTGTATTTTATTCCTCGTGTTATTTCTCTTTACTATTATTGTTTGACTCTGCATCGGTGGGAAAGGCTCGTAAGCATTTCACGGTAATGTTTATCCCCGTTTTATTCGGCGCATGTGACAAATGAAAATCTATTTTGATTTGATACTTAGGTGCTGATACGATATGTATTTCAATTCTCACAATTCAATATGTATTGAGATTTGATACTGTTTTTTTTATTGTGATTTGATGTTCCAAGCATATTGCTCACTATTTGTCTGCTGCAGAGAGAGAGAGAGAGAGCATGAGAAAATGTGTACTAAAAGTGCTGAAAACATGTTGGCTCACTATAAAAAAGATAGAGAACAAGCTATAGGATGAAAAAATACCAGTTCTGGTGGAAGCATGACTCCTTTAGAAAATAATAATGACCAAAGCACTTGAACCATGTCTTGTTTTAATGAACATCGACTGTCATTACAATTGTGAATGAAGATTTTCACACTAATTCATACACCTTAATACTGAATAACATACTTTGGCATCTTCAGTATGAGAGGAAGGGATAAAGGATTTCATGCAGGCTTCAAGAGTCAAGCTCTGAGAGTAATATGCTGACTTAGAAAAAACAAATATGTACAATTTAGAGATTAATCAGCACATAGCTGTTGTGATCCTCTCTTTCACTTATACATCAATGCAATAAGATAGCATTGCATAAGGAGTCAGTCACAAAGTGTATCTTTATTTGCAACCACAAGTTATTTAACACCCCTACAGTTGATTTCCAAGCCCCCGTGAAAAAGCGAATTAGCATAATAAAAACATGTGCCATCAAAATACGTCTGTTTAAGATAGAAAGTTTTTTTTGCAATCCACCGCATCTGCCAATGGCGGCCTTCCACATCTGCGGTGGAAGGTGGCCGAGCTACAGCAGTGTTTGTCAGATCATGAGACAAACACTGCAAACTAATATGACCACTCGGGGAAAATGAGACTCTCACGAACACGGGGTTGTTCTCCGTATTGCTCTATGACCCCCACAAGCGTCATGGGACTCGTCTGAATTCAGTACCGCCGATCTGCCAACTTCTGTCTGTAGCGTCCAAACAGTTTGGGCTACACACTAATATGACCACTGTATGGAAAGGTGAGGCTCACAAACACGTACATGTTGTTTGCTCTAGGATGCCCACAAGGCTCACAGAACTCGTCTGAAGGTAGCCCGGTAGCAGTTGAACAAAAATGTATGGAAGTCAGTGGAGGCTGCTGAGGGGAGGACAGCTCATAATAATGGCTGGAAGGAAGTCAATAGAATGGTATCAAACATAGGGAAACCACGTGTTTGATGTGTTTGGTATCAGCAGCCTCCACTGATGATATAGGACAGACATAGGACAAACACTTTAAAACAAACTTCCTTATGAATTATTTTTAACTATCTGTTTTTCCATGTATGAATCTGTCATTCAATGTGTTTCTATGGGCTAATAGCAATAAGGCCAAAGGGGGTTCTGCAATTTAAAATCAAATAGCTAAATGATCCTTGGTATGACCATAAAAAAAACATATATTATACTAGTAGCACCCACCGCCCCAGTTTATACTCTTAAAAATGTATCCAAATTGTTCCCATAAATTTGTTTCTAGCTAGAATATAGTATCCTTTAACCAACCCCATAATCTTGTGAGCCACAAGTTGACCCCTAGCTCTGATAGGTACTGTATTTCAGGTGTAAGCATTTTCCGACAGAGTTCCCTATATTTGGGGTCAATGTTTTTCCTTAAATTGTAACCCAGGATGGAGTTCTCTCCAACTGGCTGCCAGGGAAGCAGATCTGTGTCCCGAATCAGCCCAGCCTCCACTGCTCCCCCACCCTCAATGCACATGGCAGCCATTTCTGCATTCCTCCTCCTCAGCTCCTTCACTTCCTGCTCCATCCGTGTCCACCCGTATGCCTCCACCTTGGCCCAGAATGTGGCGTTAAAGTGCTGGTAGAGCCTCCAGTCGGCCCCGTTCCACTCCCGGGCCTTGGCCCTTAGTGCAGGGGTCAGTCGTGACACAGATGAGTCCTTGCGGGCATTGAGCTTGAAGAACAGCATATCTTCCATCGTCCAGCAGAGTGTATCTTTCAGCAGGATGAGAGACTCCTCAAAATGCTCCGCCATCAGGACCAGCTGGAAGCGTTGGGACAAGGTCTGAATACCCCTCTCCACCAGAGGGTGGTGAGGCTCTAAGTTGTTATCAAATCCAAAGTCAAAGAAGAGCAGGTTCTTGAGGTAGAATGAGTTGTAGCTCTCTGGGGTGTAGTAGTTCATGGGTTCACGCAGAAACTCAGCCAGTTTGCCATCTCCGTGGATCCCCCAGGTGAGGGGAATCGCTCGGCTGTAATAATGGAAGGATGACTCAAACAACTCTGCCGGGTCTCGTAGGATGGTGAAATAGGCAGCGTCTGCTGGGAGGAGCTTTGCCACCTCATGCCCATTAAAGCGCATGTGGTTACATAAGATGTTGAAACATACCCCAGGCTGGAAGTCTTTGACATGGGAGCAAAGGAAAGGGGATGGGTAGGAGAAGTCATTGCGACCTTTAGGAAAGGCAAACTTTAAACCGTGCTTCTCACCGAAGCGGAAGATGATGTTGAGTAATGTGCTGCTGGCAGTCTTGTGGGTCTTCATGAACATGATGTCCACTGTGGGCACACACTCCCCTGACAGACTTGTTCTGCTTTGAGAGTAGTTGGTCAAATTGTGGACCCATGTTTGAGACAAGTGGTGAGAACACGACAGAGCCAATGTAACCCTGTAGAGAAAAAGTGAAAAAAGAGTAAACTGACATTTATTTGACATTTTATGTTACCTATTTATGTCGAATAAATTGATTTAAAAGTATATCACATCGTATAGCAAATAATAGATAGAGACTGTATTTCACAACAAAAGTCCAGCCTACACTTACTTTTGTTGATTGACTTGTTGGACTGCTGGGGTAGATAAGCAGTGCAATACCACCATGAAACTGGTCAATAGAACTCCTACAGCCAGTCTTCTTGCTATTGACTTGCACCGTCTTTTCCTCACACCAATTCCAAGCATTCCTGCAACGTTAAGCCAACCTGGAATGAAAGGCAGAGTTGACGCAGATGTCAAAGTGAACTGTTCTTTGTCATCAAGTGGTTTGGGCTCTACTCATTTGCCTAATTAATAGGCACATACTGTGTGAAATTATTCCCATGAGCACTTTTCCCTACACATGCTCCGGTCAAAATGTTTATGGAAACGCACAGCCTGTCCCAGTCACCCTCATGGAAATCTCTCTGAATAGGTTTAAATTAATCAATTAACCCTGAGTAATGTCATGGGAAAAACCAAATAAAACTGCCAATCCGTGTAGAAGACTAATGTTTTTTGCCATACTTTAGCTAGATAATAAAGAAGTCCGTACTTACTATAATGATTGGAACAAGTACTTCACAGGTATTTCATGGCCATCACAGACATTGTAGGAACAAAATAAAATGTGAATAGCACAGTGAATCTTGGAGAGGCCCTGTGATAAAATAATGCAGGGAAATCGAGAAACCATCTAGCGAAAGAAGAGAGTCTGATAAGCCCCAGGAGAGTGAATGTGTCATCATCCTTTTTCCAAACAACAAGACACTGCCCCCATGTTTACACATCAAACATGTTTTAGCTTTTGACATTTTCCTTTCACAGCAGCAAGGGCATTTTTCCAACTCCTCAGATTGTTCCTGCTGTGAAAGGAAAATGTCAAAAGGGCATTCATTCAGGACTTCGTAATCATGGTAGCAGCCACATTAAGTGTAGAAGTCAAAACAACAAAACATGTGCTACCATGCTTACGAAGTGCGGAATGAATCGTGAATAATGCGTGAGAAAGTTAGACTCATAAATATCATACCCCCAAAAATGCTAACCTCTCCTGATGTTATTGTAATGGTTAGAGGTTAACATGTCATGTGGGTTTGATATTTGTGAGTCTGTAACTTTCTCACTCATCATTATTTTCAATTCATTCAAGATTATCCATGAGCATGGTTGCATTTACAACAATTTAGACATTTTAGCAGGGAAGCAAACTAGTCACCTTTCGGCGAAATTCACCGTTTTGAATCCAAAACGTGACTCTAGATCCGATGAGAAAGTTTTTTTTGGGGGGGGGGGGGGGGTGATGCAAGTTTGGCGCGATGCACGTTTGGCGCAATACCGGCTGTATGCAAGGCTCAACTGTCGTTCACATAACAACAGAACGCAGCACGCGACGAAAGAGAAGGTACAACCAACTGCTAGTTACAGCATCAGCGCGCGCACTAGAAAGCTACAGCAGCGCGCCTGACTACGGGGGTGAGAAGGTGATGAATGAAGCGTACTTCATAATCTGTAACCGAAAAACAACTGGCATTTGGAAAGTTTGAGGTAAGGGAGTAAGTGTGGTGAAAATTAACCACATAACGTTAATGTACAGGGAGAATTCGATCCAGCTAGCAAGAGGTACTTAACAATGCTAAAAATTGTTAGCATTGTTAAGTACCTCTTGCTAGCTGGATCGAATTCTCCCTGTACATTAACGTTATGTGGTTAATTTTCAGAATGAGAGAATTAGGTGAAAGTGAGCCGTTGCTTGTTGAACAAGTGGATTCAGGGATGAATTGGAGTTTGAGCTGGGCCTGGTTTAAACTGGATGCCACTATAGAGGTGTAAGGAACACCACACACTTTCCCTCTTTCTCACTTTTTCAATGCTGTAGATAAAAAGGGGAATGCCAGGTTTACTCTGCCTGAAAGAGATCAATTATGCCAACAGAGGGTTTCATGCTCTGCTGCTGGCACATTGTAGAACAGATGTCCACAGGCAGAAAGTGTACAATGTAATAACGTGCAGTGTAGCTCAAAGGAGGGGGGGGGGGTAATTTTAGTTTTTGCTCAGTGAACGTTATTTTTGCACACATAGCCATGTGCACTTGATCACAGTGGCCACAATAGTATAGAAAAAAATAGAATGCCTGTTTGTTTCATTCTATTTCTACTTTAAGATCTGTTTTCCCCAAGTGCAATATTTAAATGTGTGTGTAGTCACAAGCGTTCTATTATGAAGGCTGTCATTGCTAACTACAATATTAGTGTATTGTTTTTTTCTCTTGGACTTGAGTGTCATTTGCAGTAATGTCTAGGCAACAAATAACATTGGATTGCTTTCCTAATTTTTTTTGTTGCTGTGAGTTCAGTGGCGATTTTAGCATGTAAATCTTGGTGGGCAACACAAAAAAAAGTGGGATGCATGCCAGCAAAGCCACTACACAACACAACACAACACAATACATGAATTGCACTGTAACGGTGACAAGCGGTGCCCACAAACGGTTAGGCCCTATATAAAGCTGTCCCAACAGCAGTCCCAACACCTTACCTCTGCTACACCTGGTTATCAGCAGAGCCTTGTCTGGCAGCGAAACAGTTCATTCAGCCTCATTTACTGCCTTTAAAAAAAACTTAGCTGATATGGCTGACTTGCTTAAATAAATGTGGTTTCTACTGACAATTGAGATGTACAAACTATGGCATAAGGGGACGACAAGTGGATAAAAGGCAATCTGTAATTGCGATTAAGACATTAATGAGCGAAAGACGACGGACGTAGTCAATAACTATTTGTTCAGCACTTTTGAAATGTACAGCTACAGAATTCAGAACATGGGTAGTTCTTACAGTGTACTCCCTGTAGACCAAGTCAGAACCGTAGGATAAATAAAGGGGGCATATAAACAGACAATGAAAGCTCTTACAATATTCAGTGATTACATTTCTCTAAAACAGGTTATAGGCACCACCAAGTTAGAACAGTAGGCAAAATTAAGAGGTGAATATAGGCCAAATTATTAGTGTGAGGCATATTGAATGCTGTGTGGGGCTTTGTGTGATAAAAAATATATATGTCAAATAACACTTTGACTCGTTAACCTCTTGAACCTCTGGGGGCAGTATTTCATTTTTGGATGAAAAACGTTCCCGTTTTAAACAAGATATTTTGTCACGAAAAGATGCTCGACTATGCATATAATTGACAGCTTTGGAAAGAAAACACTCTGACGTTTCCAAAACTGCAAAGATATTGTCTGTGAGTGCCACAGAACTAATGCTACAGGCGAAACCAAGATGAAATTTCATACAGGAAGTGAGCCAGATTTTGGAGGCGCTGTGTTCCAATGTCTCCTTATATGGCTGTGAATGCGCAAGGAATGAGCCTACACTTTCTGTCGTTTCCCCAAGGTGTTTGCAGCATTGTGACGTATTTGTAGGCGTATCATTGGAAAATTGACCATAAGAGACTACATTTACCAGGTGTCCGCTCTGTGTCCTCCGTCGAAACTATTGCGTAATCTCCAGGTGCGTGCATTTTTCCATTTTGAACAGAGGAGAAACCAAACTGCAACGAGTGATTTATCATCGAATAGATATGTGAAAAACACCTTGAAGATTGATTCTAAACAACGTTTGCCATGTTTCTGTCGATATTATGGAGTTAATTTGGAAAAAAGTTTGCGTTGTAATGACTGAATTTTCGGGGGGTTTTCTTAGCCAAACGTGATGAACAAAATGGAGCAATTTCTCCTACACAAATAATCTTTTTGGAAAAACTGAACATTTGCTATCTAACTGAGAGTCTCCTCATTGAAAACATCCAAAGTTCTTCAAAGGTAAATGATTTTATTTGAATGCTTTTCTTGTTTTTGTGAAAATGTTGCCTGCTGAGTGCTAGGCTTAATGCTATGCTAGCTATCAATACTCTTACACAAATGCTTGTGTAGCTATGGTTGAAAAGCATGTTTTGAAAATCTGAGATGACAGTGTTGTTAACAAAAGGCTAAGCTTGCGAGCCAATATATTTATTTCATTTCATTTGCGATTTTCATGAATAGTTAACGTTGCGTTATGGTAAAATGCTTGAGGCTATAATTACACTCCCGGATACGGGTTTTTTTCTTAGCCAAACGTGATGAACAAAACGGAGCGATTTCTCCTACACAAATAATATTTTTGGAAAAACTGAACATTTGCTATCTAACTGAGAGTCTCCTCATTGAAAACATCCGAAGTTCTTCAAAGGTAAATTATTTTATTTGAATGCTTTTCTTGTTTTTGTGAAAATGTTGCCTGCTGAATGCTAGGCTTAATGCTATGCTAGCTATCAATACTCTTACACAAATGCTTGTGTAGCTATGGTTGAAAAGCATTTTTTGAAAATCTGAGATGACAGTGTTGTTAACAAAAGGCTAAGCTTGTGAGCCAATATATTTATTTCATTTCATTTGCGATTTTCATGAATAGTTAACGTTGCGTTATGGTAATGAGCTTGAGGCTATAATTATGCTCCCGGATACGGGATTGCTCGTCGCAACAGGTTAAATAAGCTTTTAATTTGACACGTCAAATAACACAATTCTATTATAGAATGTTATATGTGCTGAACTTGCACGTGCGAGCCAAGTGCCACCACTACTATTAGTAGCACTGTCAAAACTGTACAAAAAAAAGTCTGCTAACAATCACACAACGGCCACAAACGATGTGTTTACCATACTGTGTTGGTGAAAACAGACCAAATTATTAGGGTGAGCCACATTGGCTACTAACAGCTTACTACACAACATACACTTAGTATTACTTTCTTAGCTAGAGTATACATATCTACCTGGCATATTACATAATTTATACAGAAGCATACAATACATTTTTGGACCATTTTGAGTCCATTTTGGTCCATTTTGAGCAAATTTGTCATCGAAGTCTGGCATTCTCTGGATTTATGGTGGGAACTCGGAAAAAAGAACACACAGCCACTCCACTGAATAGCAGTTGCAATGCTTGCAGTTAGCCAATGATTCCTTCCAAACCACTCATTGTTGAATTAGCAATATCCAACTTCTTGTGGAATGGGTATGTCCAATGGCCGATGAGCACTGATACGTTTGATCTATATTTTCACTTCATATGACAAGGATTGAAAAGGATTTGCCATTAGATTGTCGACTTGATTCGTAATGATGACTGTTAGCTAAGATTTTGAAAGTAAGGTGTTGATATGATCAGTCCAATCAAAGCTACTGTACATATAACGTGATTTGACGTCATTTTATCTGTGCCCAATGACCTTGAGCCTTCTTGGAAGGGCACTTATAATGTAACTCTATGGCAGGGCTGAAATGTTCAATGTCTACCCTTACTAAGGACTTAAGACTTGGCCTGTGACGTAGTGTCCCTATGAGTGACAGAACACTGAGCCAATCAGGCGCAATGCTCCTATTTTCTGCTGGCTTGCCCCACCACCACCAAAGAAAGCACTGAGCTAGGCTGAAACACCTGCATTTTGGAGCTGCCTTACTCATGAAAGCAAAAAAGAGACCATATTTGTATGCGGCTTTATTACCTCAAATTTTTTTTACATAGTTTGCAAACTGATAAGTGACACATATTAATGCCAAAATAACATGCAACACAGGCAAGGCCAAACACTTTTTTTATATATACAAATCTTTTTAATGCTTTTTATTTTCCCTGAATGACGGGTCTGCACTGTGAGTTAGGTTCACATGAACCACTTTTTATTTTACACACAGACTGATCATATAGATCCTATTATTTGTTGTTTAATTAGTTAAAACCAGCATTTCAATAAGGGATCCAGCCTAAGTCACTAGGAATGACCATTTTAAAGCTGATATTATTATTATTATTTTCCCCTAGCAGTGATTTTTTGCATGTTTCAGTGCCAAAAAAAAGTGTCACCTTTTTGGGCCCTCACCAGTTTGCATCTCTGGTTTAGAAACATATTATATTCTTATTTACAATAAAAGCTGCTCCAAAATGACACAATATACTGTTTACCATTGATTGGGCACAAAATAATCTGAAACACAACCAAAACAAACAGCAAATGCATTCAACAAGTTTGTAGAGTCATAAGCTTGATGTAATCATTGAATACCTATCCTACCAACATTTAACATACAAGGCCTTCAGAAAGTATTCACATGCCTTCATTTTTCCACATTTTGTTGTGTTACAGCCTGCATTTCAAATGGATCGCGTTGATATTTTTTGTCACTGGCACACAATAACCCATAATGTCAAGGTGGAATTATGTTTTTTGAAATGTTTACAAGTTAATAAAAAAATTGTATACAAACCCTTTGTTATGGCAAGCCTAAATAAGTTCAGGAGTAAATATTTAACAAGTTACATAATAAGTTGCATGGACTCACTCTGTGTGCAATAATAGTGTTTAACATGATTTTTGAATGACTACCTTATCTCTGTACCCCACACATACAGTTATCTGTAAGGTCTCTCATTCAAGCGGTGAATTTCAAACACAGATTCAACCACAAATACCTGAGAGGTTTTCCAATGCCTATGGAAATACCCATCAAACATAGCGGTCAAACAGGGAAATGGTTCTTATCATTTTTCCCATAGAGGATTTTATAAACACGTAAAATAAGCGCTGTGTTTCATGTAGGCTTACCCTGGTGTGATGTTTTGATAACTGTAAATCTCTCTAGGGCAAGGTGACTTTTATCAATATGTTCACCTGTATTAAGCCCCCCAAAAATGAATTGCTAATTGCCTGCTAATGTGGCTATCATAAAGAACTACAAATGCCTTGTTGATCTGGACTAGACTGCCGAATCGAGGTAAAGGTAAGAATCTCTGTATTAACTATCTAATGTCATTTCAATTCTGTCATTAATAAATTGGCTACGTTTCTTTAAATGAATTCTGTCTTCTGCAAGTTTTAAATTGACACAATACCTGTTAGCAAAGGTGTCAGCTAGAGATGACGTGCAGGAATTTGTAGTTTTGGATGATCTCTATTTTGATGCTAATTAGCATTTTAGAATCTGAGAGTAAAAAGAGCCAAAATTATTGATAAAATCACCTTGTCCGAGAGAGATTTGCATGGTTAGCAAAACATCACGCCAGGGTAAGCCTACACCCATTTTAAAACAGTTACAGGCGACTTTAAATTGTGACTTTAATACAGTTACAGAATTTTATGGCTGTGATAGAAGAAAATTGAAGATGGATCAACAACATTGTAGTTACTCCACAATACTAAGCTAATTGGCAAGTGAAAAGAAGGAAACCCGTACAGAATAAAATATTCCAAAACATTCATCCTATTTGCAACAACTCATTGAAGTAATACTGCAAAGCAATTAACTTTTTGTCCTGAATACAAATTGTTATGTTTGGGGCAAATCCAATACAACACATTTCTGAGTACCTCTCTCCATATTTTCAAGCATAGTGATAGTGGCATCATGTTATGGGTATGCTTGTAATCGTTAAGGACTGGGGGGGTTTTCAGGATAAAAACAAACGGAATGGAGCTAGCATAGGCAAATTCCTAGAGGACAACCTGGTTCAGTGTGCTTTCCACCAGACACTGGGAAATTAATTCACCTTTGAGCGTGACAATAACCTAAAACACAAGGTCAAATCTACACTGGAGTTACTTACCAAGAAGACAGTGAATGTTCCTGAGTTGCTTGAAAATCTATCTAATGGTTGTCTAGCAATGATCAACAACCAATTTGACAGAGCTTGAAGACGTTTTAAAAGAATCATGGGCAAATATTGTACAATGCAGATGTGAAAAGCTCTTAGACTTGCCCAGAAAGACTCACAGCTGTAATTGCTGCCAAAAGTTCTAACATTTATTGACTCAGGAGTGTGAATACTTGATATTTGATATTTCTGTATTTCATTTTCAATGTTTTTTCTTTGTTTTGTCATAGGTTATTGTGTGTAGATGGTTGAGAATTTTATATAATACTTTTTGAATTCAGGTTGTAACACAACAAAATGTGGGTATGAATAATTTCTGAAGGACCTGTAGATACATTAGAAGCAAACCCTACAAAAGCCCTAGATCCAATCCTCAATTGAGAAACCTCTCCATATGAATGTTTGTAAAGGTAAAGGATTTCATCTTCACTTTGCACACTTATGGGACTCCCATTTCTGTAGTCACATTTACCCCAGATTCATATAATTCTTAACCTGTTGCAAAGATGGGTCACTCCATGAATAAAGTGCCTTTTGCATCCTTTAGATATTAGAAATTGTGAACGAATATTGCATTTAAAAGCATGTTGTATTAAATGAAGTGCCTTTTAATATAAACCACATAAAAACATTCTAAATCTGATTTTTCATATGAATAAGACTTCAAATGCCCAAAAATCTTCCTTTTGACATGTTCCTCATGTTTTTCTGACTTCTAGAAAGATTTTAACACAAATAACCCCAACATTTCCCCAAGTTTTCACCATCTGTCACGCCCTGATCTGTTTCAACTGTCTTTGTGCTTGTCTCCACCCTCCTCCAGGTGTCGCCCATCTTCCCCATTATCACCTGTGCATGTATACATACCTGTGTTCTCTGTTTGTCTGTTAACAGTTCCTTTTGTTCTTCAAACCTACCAGCATTTTCCTCCTTGCTCCTGTCTTGTCTATAGTTCCTGTTTTCTAGTTTTCTAGTCATGAGAGGAGTTATGGCAGATTAAAAATGACACTGTCAACCCTGGTACAGTCATCCCTGTTACTTTAATTGGCTCTTTTCCAGGCACTTGAATTGGCTTCTTTCTTTTTTTTACTCTTGAGAAGGGAACATGTTTTTTATGAAGTGGAACACTATGACATAATGTAAAAATTCAGTGAATTAGGTGTCATTTTTTACACTGTCCAAATGCACTCTTTTCGTGGAACAACCCAGTAAGTAGTGTTTTGCCACCTGTAGAGTCTACAATTATTCCTGTTTACTGTACACATGAATGGAAGGTTGAGTAGTTTAGGTAATAAAATAAAATGTGATGTCACGTGCCAAATACAACAGTGAAATGCTTAATTACAAGCCCTTAACCAACAATGCAGTTTTAAGAAAATACCAATAAAAAGTAAGAGATAAGAATAACAAATAATTAAAGAGCAGGAGTAAATAACAGTAGTGGGGCTATTTACGGGGGTACCGGTGTCGAGGTAATTATTTACATTTACATTTAAGTCATTTAGCAGACGCTCTTATCCAGAGCGACTTACAAATTGGTGCGTTCACCTTAAGACATCCAGTGGAACAGCCACTTTACAATAGTGCATCTAAATCTTTTAAGGGGGGGGGGGGGATTATGTACATGGAGGGCGCGCAATTCAAATAAATAATCATACAAATTATGGATATTAAACATTTAGGTGCATACAAGTTAAAAGCTTAAATTCTTGTTCATCTAACTGCATTGTTCGATTTACAATAGGATTTACAGCGAAAGCATGCCATGCGATTGTTTGAGGACGGCGCCCCATATTAACATATTTTTCCACCGGCACAAGCTTCATAAAATCATAAATAGTGATGAATTATTCACTTACTTTTTGAAAATCTTCCTTTGATTTGCAATCCAAGGGATCCCAACTATAACATGTATGGTCTTTTTGTTAGATCAAATCCTCAGGTACCCTAAAATGTAATTAAACTATAATATTTCATACGGAAAGAAGTATGTTCAATAGGAAAGCTAAATTAGCAGGTGCGCATCGTCGCACAGACTCATTTCCAACTCTAACTCCCAGTACTAAAACGAAAAATTATTCCTTGTTTGGGAAGAAACAAGCCTGAAACCTTGAACAAAGACTGTTAACATCTAGTGGAAGCCATAGGAATTGTAATCTGGGAGCTGGAATTGCATATGCCCCTATGCTTTCCATTGTAAGAGCATGGGCTCTCAAAAAAAAAAAAAATCTGGTTGGTTTGTCTTTGGATTTTCTTCTGCCATATCAATTGTGTTATAGTCTCATACATTATTTTAACATTTCTACAAACTTCAAAGTGTTTTCAATCCAATGGTACCAATTATATGCATATCCTGGCTTCCTGGGCCTGTGTCATATCCTGGGCCTGAGTAACAGGTAGTTTACTTTGGGCACGTCAGTCAGACAGGAAGTGGAGGACAATAGACCCTAGCCTGAAGAAGATCTATTAGTGGCTATGCATAGATAATAACAGAGAGTAGCAGCAGCGTAGAAGTGGGGGGGGGGGTCAATGCAAATAGTCTGGGTAGCCATTTGATTAGCTGTTCAGGAGCCTTATGGCTTGGGGAAAGAAGCTGTTAAGAAGCCTCTTGGACCTAGACTTGGCGCTCCGGTACCGCTTGCCATGCGGTATCAGAGAGAACAGTCTATGACTAGGGTGGCTAGAGTCTTTGACAATTTCTAGGGCCTTCCTCTGACACTGCCTGGTATAGAGACCTGAATGGCAGGAAGCTTGGCGCAAGTAATGTACTGGGCCGTATGCACTACCCTCCGTAGTGCCTTGCAGTTGGAGGCCGAGCAGTTGCCATACCAGGCAGTGATGCAACCCATCAGAATGCTCTCAATGGTGCAGCTGTAAAACCTTTTGAGGATCTGAGGACCCATTCCAAAACTTTTCAGTCTCCTGAGGGGGAATAGGTGCTGTCGTAACCTCTTCACGACTGTCTTGGTGTGCTTGGACCATGTTAGTTTGTTGGGGATGTGGACGCCAAGGAACTTGAAGCTCTCAACCTGCTCCACTACAGCCCCGTCGATGAGAATGGGGGCGTGCTCGGTCCTCCTTTTCCTGTAGTCCAGAATCATCTCCCTTGTCTTGATCACATTGAGGGAGAGGTTGTTGTCCTCGCACCACATGACCACGTCTCTGATCTCCTCCCTATAGGCTGTCTCATCGTTGTCGGTGATCAGGCCTACCACTGTTGTGTCATCAGCAAACTTAATGATGGTGTTGGAGTCGTGTTAAATGGCGCCGGAGAAGAAGGCTGACGTTCTATGTGTCCACCACCGATTGTGTTTTTTTGTTAGTTTATTTGCTTTGTTTGTAACTTCTTCTTTTACTTATTTTGTACATAATGTTGCCGCTACCGTCTCTTATGACCGAAAGTAACTTCTGGACATCAGGACTGAGATTACTCACCATGGACTGGCAGAATACCTTTTTTCCTTTAACTAGGCTGACGAGCCTGACGCAAATGATATACTGCTTTCTCGGGAACAGGCCCAGATCTCAGTGATTTGTGTGAAGAGGAGGCGGAGAAAAAGAGGCCAGAAGGCGGGCTGCCTTCTGAGAACTCGTAGGCGATCGAATAAACCCCCACTTCCTTCCATTCTGCTAGCAAACGTGCAATCTTTGGAGAATATAATTGATGACCTACACGGAACAATAAACTACGGGACATTCAAAACTGTAATATTTTATGCTTCACGGAGTCGTGGCTGAACGAAGACACTATCAACATACAGCTGGCTGGTTATACGCCGTACAGGCAGGATAGAACAGCGGCGTCTGGTAATAAAAAACTCTGCACCACCTTTACTCCACACACAGAGACGCATGCAAAGCTCTCCCTCGCCCTCCATTTGGCAAATCTGACCATAATTCTATCCTCCTGATTGTCGGTGATCAGGCCTACACTACACTGCACTACACTGTTGTGTCATCGGCAAACTTAATGATGGTGTTGGAGTCGTGCCTAGCCATGCAGTCATGAGTCAACAGGGAGTACAGGAGGGGACTGAGCAAGCACCCCTGAGGGGCCCCCGTATTGAGGATCAGCGTGGCGGATGTGTTGTTACCTACCCTTACCACCTGGGGGCGGCCCGTCAGGAAGTCCAGGATCCAGTTACAGAGGGAGGTGTTTAGTCCCAGGGTCCTTAGCTTAGTGATGAGCTTTGAAGGCACTATTGTGTTGAACTCTGAGTTGTACTTAATGAATAGCAGTCTCACATCTTCCTTTTGTCCAGGTGGGAAAGGGCATTGTGGAGTGCAATAGAGATTGCATCATCTGTGGATCTGTTGGTGCGGTATGCAAATTGGAGTGTGTCTAGGTGTTGATGTGAGCCATGACCAGCCTTCCAAAGCATTTCATGGTGCTACGGGTCGGTAGTCATTTAGGCAGGTTACCTTAGTGTTCTTTGGCACAGGGACTATGGTGGTCTTCTTGAAACATGTTGGTATTACAGGTTGAAAATGTCAGTGAAGACACTTGCCAGTTGGTGAGCACATGCTTGGAGTACACGTCCTGGAAATCCGTCTGGCCCAGCGGCCTTGTGAATGTTGACCTGTTTAAAGGTCTTACCCACATCGGCTGCAGAGAGTGTGATCACACAGTCGTCCGGAACAGCTGGTGTTCTCATGCATGTTTCAGTGTTACTTGCCTGGAAGCGAACATAGAAGTTATTTAGCTCATCTGGTAGGCTCGTGTCACTGGGCAGCTCTCGGGTTTGTTGTCTGTAATAGTTTGCAAGCCCTGCCACATCGGAGCCGGTGTAGTACGATTCGATCTTAGTCCTATATGGACGCTTTGCCTGTTTGATGGTTCGTCGGAGGGCATAAGCTTCCGGCTTAGAGTCCCGCTCCTTGAAAGTGGCAGCTCTACCCTTTAGCTCATTGCGAATGTTGCCTGTAATCCATGGCTTCTGGTTGGGGTATGTACAAACAGTCACTGTCGGGAGGACGTCCTCAATGCACTTGATATATATATATATTGATATAGCCAGTGACTCAATGCCATCGGAAGAATCCCGGAACATATTCCAGTCTGTGCTTGCAAAAAGTCCTGTAGTTTAGCATCTGCTTCATCTGACCACTTTTTTATAGACCGAGTCACTAGTGCTTCCTGCTTAAATTTTTGCTTGTAAGCAGGAATCAGGAGGATAGAGTTATGGTCAGATTTTCCAAATGGAGGGCTTTGAACGCGTCTCTGTGTGTGGAGTAAAGGTGGTCTAGAATTTTTTCCCCTCTGGTTGCACGTTTAACATGCTGATAGAAATTAGGTAAAACTGATTTAAGTTTCCCTGCATTAAAGTCCACGGCCACTAGGAGCGCCGCCTCCGGATGAGTGTTTTCCTGTTTGCTTATGGCGGAATACAGCTCACTGAGGGCGGTTTTAATGCCAGCCTCGGTATCTGGTGGTATGTAGACAGCTACAAAAAATACAGATGAAAACTCTCTAGGTAGATAGTGTGGTCTACAGCTTATCTTGATATGCCTCGGAAGGGAGTCATTGAGGTGGCTTTGTTTTTGCTTTGTATTGTTTATTTGTTTTTTCTTGACATTATACTCTTTTCTTGTAATTTCTTGTCATTATACCTGATCGGACCAAATCACAAGTTTGGATAGCACAATACAGTAGAGCAAAGCAGAGTACAGTACATTACAGTACACAGTACAGTAAAGAAAAGTAGAGTATAGTACAGAACAATACAGTAGTGTACACTAGAGTACAGTAAAGAAAAGTATAGTGTACTGTATTGTACCCTACTTTACTCTACTGAATTAAACTCTACTGTATTGTACTGTACTGAATTATACTGTACTGTACTTGACTATTGTACTTTAATCTACAAAATTGAACTCTACTTTACTGTACTGTACTCTACTGAAGCTAATTAGAGTAAAACCCAGCATTCTTTTTTTTCAACTAAGGTAATCAACAACATGTCACAGTCATAGCATGAAAATAAAAACATCTGTAGCCATTACTCAAAATGTTATTGGTGTTGAAATGGTCTGTTGGTTTATTCTGTACGTTGGTGTAAGGACCGATGCTAGAGTAGAGAAGCAGGTTCGGGGAGTTGGACATTTAATGTGGAACGGACATGTAACAGGACAGGAACAGCGTCAGCACACGGATACAACGACATACGCACATTAATGCAGCAATGGGGAACAGAGCTGGGGAACTGACAAATATAGGGGAGGTAATAAACAGGTGATTGAGTCCAGGTGAGTCCAATAATTTGCGTGACGAGGAAAGGCAGGTGTGCGTAATGATGGTGGCAGGAGTGCGCAATGCTGGGAAGGGGGACCGGGAGCAGGCGTGACAGTACCCCCCACCTGGGCGAGCCGGCGAGGCCTGGGTGCTGGACCAGTCGGTTGGGGCGTAGGAGCCCGGCATACCGGCTGAGGCGTGGCAGCTTGACAATCCGGCTTAGGCCTGGCGATCCGGCTGAGGCTTGACTTGGGATGGGTGCCTGCCGAGCCAACCGCTTAACCTCTCGAGCCAGCTAGGGAGGGGGAGCGGGAGCAGGCGTGACAGTTGGACTATTTTGAAAATCAGTGCTGCCAGTTTTAAAGCTAACATGCTAGATGGGAGCAATAATAAATATTTTGTTGCAAACTTAAGTTGGCTCATCTTTCCTATTAAGAGGTGTGAACAAAATATGATGGTGATATAATGCTTACTTATTGAGAATGTATAGCAGTGGAAATTTGCCCATAAAGTCAATGAACGAAATATGTTTTTTCAATGTCTGTAAATTACATGTTTTCAACTTCCAGAAGATACACATTTTTTATGTCCAGAAATTAGGTATTTTTACCTTTCATTCATCACCTATAATGCACCTGATTTAAATGTCCGGAAAATACGTTTTTTCAATGTCTGGATAGTTACCAGGCCTCTCTCTCCAACAGAGGTGGGAGGGGGAGCTGCTGGATGGTCAACCGTTCACACTGTTCACACTGAAACCCTATGCACGGTCAAACGTGGATAATGGAACAATAATTCTTACATAAAGAATGTTGGGAATGGTCAGTGGGGAGATGTAGAAAACGAATGTCATATTGTAAATACTGTAACTTGGAAAGGATACCCCCTTTATCTGTAAAGTTTCCATCCAATACGATATTAAAATGATGAAAGTATATATATGTTAAGAATTGAATGTGATTTTAGTAGTCATGAAATAAAATAAAATTTTATTTGTCACATACACATGGTTAGCAGATGTTAATGCGAGCGTAGCGAAATACTTGTGCTTCTAATTCCGAAAATAGAGTAATAACCAACGAGTAATCTAACCTAACACACACAAGTGTAAAGGGATGAAGAATATGTACATAAAGATATATGAATGACTGATGGTACAGAACGGCATAGGCAAGATGGAGTAGATGGTATCGAGTACAGTATATACATATGAGATGAGTAATGTAGGGTATGTAAACATATAAAAGTGGCATTGTTTAAAGTGGCTAGTGATACATGTATTACATAAAAATGGCAAGATGCAGTAGATGGTATAGAGTACAGTATATACATATGAGATCATGTAGGGTATGTAAACATTATATTAAGTGGCATTGTTTAAAGTGGCTAGTGATACATTTTTTACATGCATTTTTCCATTATTAAAGTGGCTGGAGTTGAGTCAGTATGTTGGCAGCAGCCACTCAATGTTAGTGGTGGCTGTTTAACAGTGTGATGGCCTTGAGATAGAAGCTGTTTTTCAGTCTCTCTGTCCCTGCTTTGATGCACCTGTACTGACCTCATCTTCTGGATGATAGCGTTGGTGAACAGGCAGTGGCTCGGGTGGTTGTTGTCCTTGATGATCTTTATGGCCTTCCTGTGACATTGGGTGGTGTAGGTGTCCTGGAGGGCAGGTAGTTTGCCCCCGGTGACGTGTTGTGCAGACCTCACTACCCTCTGGAGAGCCTTACGGTTGTGGGCGGAGCAGTTGTCGTACCAGGCGGTGATACAACCCGACAGGATGCTTTCGATTGTGCATCTGTAAAAGTTTGTGAGTGCTTTTGGTGACAAGCCAAATTTCTTCAACCTCCTGAGGTTGAAGAGGCGCTGCTGCCTGTATGGGTGGACCAATTCAGTTTGTCTGTGATGTGTGCGCCGAGGAACTTAAAACTTACTACCCTCTCCACTGCTGTCCCATCGATGTGGATAGGGGGGTGCTCCCTCTGCTGTTTCCTGAAGTCTACGATCATCTCCTTTGTTTTGTTGACGTTGAGTGTGAGGTTATTTTCCTGACACCACACTCCGAGGGCCCTCACCTCCTCCCTGTAGGCCGTCTCGTCGTTGTTGGTAATCAAGCCTACCACTGTAGTGTCGTCTGCAAACTTGATGATTGAGTTGGAGGCGTGCATGGCCACGCAGTCGTGGGTGAACAGAGAGGTGTAGGCTAGAAGCTCACTTCCCTGACAATTACTGGTACGGCTGATTAGCTGTCCTAAGTCAGATTTCGAAGAAAGCGAATCGAAGAGGGACCTTCATACTACACTGCAAACCATCCCATCCTACTGCGATTCTCAAATCACCGTATTCTCTGACTATCTTCATCCATGGGAATCGTCAACACAGCTATAGAAGAGCCGTAGAAGAACAACAGCAGAAGAAACAGGTCCTGACCCTTACAAGCGTGCTTCTGAAAGGGCAACCCATCTCCTTCCTAAGAAGGCCTGGTTCTGACAGATATAGACGGCGAACAAAGTTACTCAATGTAAATACATTCATGATTTCTTATTCCAAACAGGCGGCGGTTCGTGTGCAAAGCATATGATATATGTGAGGAATAGTCCTAAAATGTATCCACGATAAGTGTCTCACTTTTTCCCCCTCTCCATCTCTGTGTAATAAGCCGTCATATTGTCAGTCCGCTAGGGACTTTCTTCTCATGTATTAAGTGTGTATGTTATCCTGTTTTCTCATTTTAGTTAGCTAGTAAATAAATAATTAAACCAATTCGTGTAGTCCTGAATCATGACTAAGGTTTTTGCAGATGCAAGGAGTAGACGACGTTCAGAATTATGATATAAGAGGTAATGATTAATAAGATGACAGTTTATTGATGAAATGAATATATATCTTATAGAGTTTAATTCGGGAGATGGTAACTCTTAAACAAACTCTTCCGTGGCGCCCAAATTCCTAATGAGTTAATTGTTACATGATTAATTTAATTGGGTAACAATTAAACATTGTTAGTGGATTAAATAAATAACAGTCATCAGATTAATGAAAGTTTTTTGTCCTCGTCAATCTACACACAATACCCCATAATGACAAAACGAAAACAGGTTTTAAAAATAAAAAACAGAAATACATGATTTACATAAGTATTCAGAACCTTTGCAATGAGACTCGAAATTGAGCTCCGGTGCTACCTGTTTCCATTGATCATCCTTGAGATGTTTCTCCAACTTCATTGGAGTCCACCTGTGGTAAATTCAATTGATTGGACATGATTTGGAAAGGCACACACCTCTATATATATATATATTTTCACCTTTATTTAACCAGGTAGGCAAGTTGAGAACAAGTTCTCATTTACAATTGCGACCTGGCCAAGATAAAGCAATGGAGTAAAATGGAGTAAAACAAACATACAGTCAATAATACAGTATAAACAAGTCTACATACGATGTGAGCAAATGAGGTGAGATAAGGGAGGTAAATGTTTAAAAAAAGGCCATGGTGGCAAAGTAAATACAATATAGCAAGTAAAACACTGGAATAGTAGATTTGTAGTGGAAGAATGTGCAAAGTAGAAATAAAAATAATGGGGTGCAAAGGGGCAAAGTAAATTAATTAATTAAATACAGTAGGGAAAGAGGTAGTTGTTTGGGCTAAATTATAGGTGGGCTATGTACAGGTGCAGTAATCTGTGAGCTGCTCTGACAGTTGGTGCTTAAAGCTAGTGAGGGAGATAAGTGTTTCCAGTTTCAGAGATTTTTGTAGTTCGTTCCAGTCATTGGCAGCAGAGAACTGGAAGGAGAGGCGGCCAAAGAAAGAATTGGTTTTGGGGGTGACTAGAGAGATATACCTGCTGGAGTGTGTGCTACAGGTGGGAGATGCTATGGTGACCAGCGAGCTGAGATAAGGGGGGACTTTACCTAGCAGGGTCTTGTAGATGACATGGAGCCAGTGGGTTTGGCGACGAGTATGAAGCGTGGGCCAGACAACGAGAGCATACAGGTCGCAATGGTGGGTAGTATATGGGGCTTTGGTGACAAAACGGATTGCACTGTGATAGACTGCATCCAATTTGTTGAGTACGGTATTGGAGGCTATTTTTGTAAATTACATCGCCAAAGTCGAGGATTGGTAGGATGGTCAGTTTTACAAGGGTATGTTTGGCAGCATGAGTGAAGGATGCTTTTTTTGCGAAATAGGAAGCCAATTCTAGATTTAACTTTGGATTGGAGATGTTTGATATGGGTCTGGAAGGAGAGTTTACAGTCTAACCAGACACCTAAGTATTTGTAGTTGTCCACGTATTCTAAGTCAGAGCCGTCCAGAGTAGTGATGTTGGACAGGCGGGCAGGTGCAGGTAGCGATCGGTTGAAGAGCATGCATTTAGTTTTACTTGTATTTAAGAGCAATTGGAGGCCACGGAAGGAGAGTTGTATGGCATTGAAGCTTGCCTGGAGGGTTGTTAACACAGTGTCCAAAGAAGGGCCAGAAGTATACAGAATGGTGTCGTCTGCGTAGAGGTGGATCAGAGACTCACCAGCAGCAAGAGCGACCTCATTGATGTATACAGAGAAGAGAGTCGGTCCAAGAATTGAACCCTGTGGCACCCCCATAGAGACTGTATATGAAGATCCCACATCTGACAGTGCATGTCAGAGCAAAAACCAAGCCATGAGGTTGAAGGAATTGTCCATAGAGCTCCGATACAGGATTGTGTCAAGGCACAGATCTGGGCAAGGGTCCCAAAAATGACTGCAGCATTGAAGGTCCCCAAGAACACAATGGCCCCCATCATTCTTAAATGGAAGAAGTTTGGAACCACCAAGGCTCTTCCTAGAGCTGGCCACCCAGCAAAACTGAGCAATCGGGGGAGAAGGGCCTTGGTAAGGGTTACTCTGACAGAGCGCCAGAGTTCATCTGTGGAGTTGGGAGAACCTCCATAAGGACAACCATCTCTGCAGCACTCCTCCAATCGGGCCTTTATGGTAGAGCAGCCAGACAAGCTGCTGCTCAGTAAAAGGCACATGACAGCCTGCTTGGAGTTTGCCAAAAAGCACTTAAACTCTTTGATCTGAATGCCAAGCGAGGAAACCTGGCACCATCCCTACAGTGAAGCATGGTGGTGGCAGCATCATGCTGTGGGGATGTTTTTCAGCGGGAGAAACTGGGAGACGTGTCAGGATCAAGGGAAATATGAACAGAGCAAAGTACAGAGAGACCCTTGAAGAAACCCTGCTCCAGAGCGCTCAGGACAACAGACTGGGGCGAAGTTTCACCTTCCAACAGGACAACGACACTAAGTCTCTAAATGTCCTTGAGTGGCTCAGCCAGAACCCGGACTTGAACATCTCTGGAAAAAACTGAAAATAGCTGTGCAGCGACGCTCCCCATCCAACCTGACAGAGCTTGAGAGGATCTGCAAAGAATGGGAGAAACTCCCCAAATACAGCTCTACCAAGTTTGTAGCATCATACTCAAGAAGATTTGAGGCTGTAATCGCTGCCAAAGGTACTTCAATAAAGTACTGAGTAAAGGGTCTGACTACTTTTGCAAATGTAATATTTCAGTTATTTATTTTTGCTTTGTCATTGTGGGGTATTGTGTGTCGATTGTTGAGGGAAAAACTATTTAATCAATTTTAGAATAAGGCTGTAACGTAGCAAAATATGGGGAAAGTCAAGGGGTCTGAATACTTTCCCGAATGCACTGTATTTTCAACATAATTTTGCTTACTGGGAAGGCATAACAGAAACATGGACAGAGTATTGACGGAAGCATAAAATGTCTTGAGTAGGCCAGTCAAGGAATTTGACATGAAATTAGTGTAAATTATCTGATGATAGACAGCACAGGCCTATAGAAGTTCAATATCATCAGATACATTTTTTGTCAATCTTATGTACTGTCATTTAATCCATAGCTTCTAACTGTAACTTAATTTGAGAGTGATTATTCGCCAGCCCCATCCAACCATCAATTCACTACACGAAGTGGCAGGGTCAGTTTGTCGAAATTACAGATTGCACCATGCCTTCAAAGGGAAGATTTTTTTTTATTAGCCTGCCCTATGCAAATTCGTCTGTCTCAAAAGTGGGCGGGTATTTCTGACGTAACGAACCAGCGACAACTCGAGCTGACTTCCTGCTTTGAGGCTAGGAAGAGACTGCTCGATAGCCTTCCACATATTTTCCAAAAATTACTCTGAGGTATGTCTGAAATTATGTTTTTAATAGCAAATTATTTGTTTTTCATAAAGGTTAATAACCGATCTAAATACTTGTTGCTATTTACACTTTAAAATTAAATAGGGGAGTAGACTATAGCTGACGTTAGCATGGACGGAAACAACAAAAGAGGACTAAAGTTAGCTAGCTAGCTCCAACTAGAGTTGAACGTCGCTACCAAAGCTAGCCAGTTAATCGTTCACGCATTGTAGTGTTTTAACACATGTTCGGACCTAGCGAACTGTAGATATAATAACGTTGTCTAGTTAATCGAATTCAATGGGGGGGGTATATTCAAAATCATGTTTTGTCAAATGCAAACACATAGCTAGCTAACGAACATTAGTATTATGACTCCATTGGGTTCTCGAGAGCTAACACATAGGTAACCATGTTGTTAGCTTAGCATGCTAACTTTATTTAGCGGGCTGACTTGTTTCTGACTGTGTACTTGTAACTGCCAGACCTTGGCTGCATTCCAAACACGTAAGACACACCCTATCCCCTCAGCCCTCAAAGTAAGTGGACACTTCTGATGACGTCTGACGAGTATACACTTGCAGGGTGAGGGGGGGAATTATTTTTAAATGGACCGCCCTTGCCCGGAAATTCGTTACTTATTCTTGCGGAGAAGATTGTGTTTTCAGCCACGTGTGGGTGCTTTGTATATGCTACGGTCATTTATTACTGCATGTCTATTAACTATATAATTATTATTATACGTCTACTGTATGACTGCTAGCAAATTAATTAGCTAACTAACGTTAGCCTGCCTAGCTACTTCTGAAGAAGGAAAATGTTTATTTCTACAATTTCCTAAAGCTAACCTAACAAAAGCATCATTACTTTTATGAAACGTGTGGGCATTAGTAGCACAATTTTTAACTTATTTACATTCGCGTTTACGACTCCATATTGACGTTGAGGTTTTAAGTTTTGGCAGACTTTTCTTAGCGGATGTATAATCATAGAAAATTGAATTATGGGGCGTGTCAGGCCCCGAAGTGAACATAATTGTACACTCGCAAACTCCATTAAAAACGAGGACTGGGCGGCTTACTTGCACATTTCCCCTGCTTAGACCGCGGGGATTCCTCCAAGGGCTGAGGGTTTAGGGCTGTCTACTTTGAGTTTGAAGCGCAACCTTTCTTCAGAATTTGCGTTCTAGTAAAATAACTGTAGCCTGCCTCTTTTTGCTACAGAACCTATTGAAGTGGTTTGTTATATGTCATATTGAAAAAAGGTCTGTAGTACTAGAAATACATGAAATGTCTTAATGAAAGTATTTCTGGTAGTACTAGCTAGTTAGCCACTAACTAGTGCATGTTCAAAATACTTCTCATAGATAGTTGTATAATTTGAGTCCAAGGCATTCATCAGCATTACCCTGTGTTCTAAAGCTTTCAGACTCTGGTCCAAGGTGCTGTGCAGATTATATTGAACTCAACATGTACTACTCCTGCTCCACAAAGATTCTAGATTTTTCCAAATTAAAGCATTAGAAGAGGATGGATTGGGACTAGGATTAGGATACGGACTCTATACATTTTTTTTGTATGCAATTTAAAAGCATTAGAAGAGGACGGACTAGGATTTGGATTAGGATACGGATTCTATAACTTTTTTTAAATTAATTTAAAGCATTAGAAGAGGATGGACTAGGATTGGGACTAGGATTAGGATACGGATAATCTCCACCATTGTTCTTGGAATCGATCAGTGAGTTTGAAGCCTGCAGGTGCCTTCGGTTTATTTTAGCAGGGCCTAACCAATACCAACAATGACTGATGGAAGGATCTACGTGGGAAATCTTCCAATGGACGCCCAGGAGAAGGACATAGAGGATCTCTTCTTCAAATATGGAAAAATCCGGGATATCGAACTAAAGAATAACAGGGGAACCATCCCTTTTGCTTTTGTTCGCTTCGATGATCCACGGTGAGTTCCAGGGATGATCTAGTGCGTGTACAAGTCCAATCACAATTCCTGGCTGTTTGGCAAGCTGTTCTCCTCTGATTTAGTAACATCACCAGGGACTGACCTCGGAACGGATGGAGAAGGCGTTGCCAAGTGTATTTCCCTTAGGCAAGTAAGTAAGGAGTTCTGTGCTCTCTTCTCTTAGGGATGCGGAAGACGCGGTCTATGGAAGGAATGGATATGGATTCGGAGACTCCAAGCTGCGTGTAGAATACCCTCGCTCCTCTGGCGCCAAATTTAGTGGCCCTATGGGAGAAGGAGGTCCTAGGGGGAGGTTTGGGCCCCCAACTCGGAGATCTGAGTTCCGGGTGATAGTGACTGGTAGGTGGACGTTCTGAATCGTAGGAAGTGTTATTTTTGTCTCTCTCTCTTGGCGGACTGGAAGTCAAGGGGACTAAGTGGAGGTCAAGTCAGCTGCCCAAAACAAACATGAGCAAAACAATAAAAACTCAAACTGATCATGTTGACTGCATAAACCCAAACACCTGGCCATAGTGACTGGTAGGTGTATGTTTTATACATTTTAGTTTTTGCCATTGCTTGGAGGTATTTCGCTATTGTATCTAGGGCCGGGACGATACCAGTATCGCGGTACTCATTCGTGTTGTGGCAAGGAAACGACGCAAAGCGGATCTTTAGGGAAACAGCCAGAATGTTGAAAACAAACATCGTCACCCAGAGTCACATTTATTTTCCTAGCTATACCACACTATTTTATATACAGCAGGTTTTTTAAAGGACTAAATAATTATCTGGTTACTGGTATCGTCCTGACCCCAACTGTATCGGTGTTGTATAGCTAGAAGAGTTTATTTCTTAGGTTTCAACACAACTGGCAGTCAGATAGTACTTTTCTTTCAAATCAAGGGAAAATATTAGTAGTGACTGACTATTTGCATACTTATACTATCCCTCAACTTTGGCTGAAATGTAAATACAAATGTGAATTGGGTACATTCCACCTGAAACAGGTCTATCGAAACTTGAAAACCCATATTTGATGGCATCAAAAAAATCACTCTTCCACTCCAACAAGCAAGAGCTTTTGGTAAAATGACAATGTGCTGTTTCCCCTCCCAGGCTTGCCCCAAACCGGGAGCTGGCAGGATCTGAAAGACCACATGCGTGAGGCAGGGGATGTTTGTTTCGCCGACGTGCAGCGAGATGGTGAAGGAGTGGTGGAGTTTGTTCGTCGGGAGGACATGGAATACGCCCTGCGCAGACTGGACGGGACTGAGTTCCGTTCCCATCAGGTGAGTACACCTTTCCAAGGTAAAACAAGACAAATATGAGTGGATTTGCGAGTCAAATCAAGCTTATTCAAGCTCGTGAAGGAAAATGGGTCATCTTTAATTTGCTCTGTCTCTCAGGGGGAGACGGCAAATATTCGTGTCCACGGAGAACGTGGCGCCAGTTACGGTCGCTCGCGGTCTCGCTCCAGATCCCCCCGAGGGCGTGGCTACTCACCACCTCCTTACCAAAGCAGAGGGTCCCCTCCACAGCGCTACCAGTCACCCCCACGCCGCCTTGTGTCGCGCCATAGCCCCCCAGCAAGGCGACACCCAGTACCGTACCATAGCCCGCCCCCACGCCACTATCGATAGACCAGCTGGCCATTCACAAGAGGGCACTGATGATTAGGCGCAGTTTAATTATTATTTTTATCCCAGATCTCAAATAATTGTCCCCCTTTTGCTTGCTATGTACATTCCTTTATCAGTCACCCCTGCCCTCCTGTTGGCCTTAATATTGTTGATTTCCTTAAGCTTCAGCTCCCCATGTCAGGTCACTAGTCTGCTCAGTTCTGATGTCTGGTGAGACCATTTGTTAACATGCCAATTAACTGGTCTTGCTGCTCAAGTACATGTATGAACATTATCAGTTTGATGAACACTGCCCTGAGAAGTGCGACACCCAACAAAAACTAAATGTGAACATCTGCCTGCATCGTCTATTCCTTTTAAATGAATTGTGTGTGTGAACCTCTAAGAATGAATGAATATGTTTGGAAATTGATTTTGATTGTAATCTGGTAAACCTCTGAAAATCCCATGTTTTATTTTAAAGAAATATTGAACTTTAGCCAGTTCATTCCTCTGTTTTTGTAACCTGTGGTGTCTATATGCAAGCATTTTGTTTTCAATTAAAACACTGAAACAAACCCAACACCTGTACTCAATGGTTTGTCACATTGCATATTAGGTTTCCTGTGACACATTGATGTCCATCCACAGAGCTAAAAATATTACTTGGCAGTAATGGAACATGATTCTCTCCTATTTATTGCTTTGTCAATGTACATGTCAATCACAGCATTACATTGCATCATACACAGAGACAAAAACACACTGAAAACTGAAGTGCAATGGAGCTAAGAGTGAGAGACAACATCTGCTCTTCCACAGTGTAAACCAAATAAATGTCCTTGTATGATGTTTGAGTTTTCTCTTCTAGCCCAATGCTTCCACATTAATGCATTCTTCAGTTGTCTTGAGGGACATTAAGCCAGGTCACTCTTACAGTAGACAACAATTTTATAACTGGAAAAAAATGAAACTCCCTTTGCAAAGCATCATAGTCCTTTACAATGAGTATCCAATGTGACCACCACTTTACATGCATCTTGTGACCATGGATATTTATTGGCCTGACCCAAATGACTGGATTCATAGCTTCCACTTGTAATCCATGCACAACATACAAATTACAATACCCATCGTCATGTAATTTAGCATGTTGGATCCTTCATATGAATGCTCATTAATCTCCACATTAGGACAGCGACCTTAAAACAAAACCCAATCCAAGATAGAAGGGTGGAAACCCTGTACATGGTCCATGGCAAGCCCAGTGAGCAATGCAAGTGTGACAGAGCACAAAGTTGTTGGGGAGCTCCTCCATCACATCTGTCAGCTGTCTGGTTTCTCTTTATTGGGGCCCATGAATTCTACACCATCAATGGGAATGTTCTTTTCTTTGATGGCCTTCTGCAAATACAAGCACAACATATGTAGTTGTATCATTAGATTAGACACTTGCATCCAACATTTAAAAATACTAAATAATAATGGTTTCTGAGAAGACTATAGGCCTATATCATGAATTGAGGATATTTATTTCCAATACATAGATGTCCTTGAGTCAATTATGTTTTATAACAAAGTAGCTAAATGTCCCCTTGCGTCTGTGCTCCAGTCCTTTGAATAATATACTTCTTCTGGGGCCTAATATCATGACAGCTGACACAATGGTGTTGCATAATGGATGTTTTGGTTACCTAAAAGTAAGGTACAGCATCAATGAGTGGTGATTATGAGCAGATAGATAGCTAACAACATTTGTCCGTGTTTGATCAAATGTATTTACCTGGACACAATGCTGATATTTCTTGAACATTTCGGTACAGGGATCACCGCTTCGATCTTCCTTCAAGAATTTCTCAGCAAACCAACGGTTAAAACACTGGTCATATTCCCGTTTTAGGTCAGTGCAGCCCTCTCCAACACTATTCATCTTCAATACAGAATACGCATAGAACATATGAGAATAAGAAATACTGAAGGAATAAAGTTTACGGTCAATTATTTCAGCTTAAAGTGTCTCTTCCGTACAGCTCGCTTGACTTTCCTTGAACCATGTGGTCTGATTGGCCAGACAGCACTGCGTATATTGATGACGTAATTAAACAAGCGACACATCGTAAATCTAGACCACAGACAGAAGGGGCTAATTTGTGGAAGCAAAAGCTCCAATTTAAATCTTCGACGTACTTATTATTATTAATTAGCACGATACTCCTCTTACACAGTTCAAACTAGAAACGCCGTTCAAACTTTAAAACGTGCAGGGCGGCCATGCCTGAGTTTATTGTATACTGTTTTTTTTTTTAAACATATATTTTTAAATGTTAAACATTTGCTCTTTTTTGTTTTTCATCCCCTTGACTTCCTCAAGATTCTAAAAGGCCACATTGTGAAATCAATTACAATTTGCATTCACTGTAAATGCAATAATGGAACTTTTGACACAAATCAGCTACTTTGACCATTTTGCAACGACTTAAACAAAAAGTTAGAGCATTTACATCTTTGTCTACTTCTCTGCTGCTCAAATCTGGCATATGAAAGTAAAATTATATTCGAATAAAAAAGTTACAGCTGTTTTAGTAACCACATCAACATTTTCTCTAACTTGTGTAAACTGCTGTTTCGACCACTACCCCAACAAGTTAGACAAAACAAATTAGATGGTGTGAAATCTTTGTCTACTTCTGTTGTTCATATCCATTCTCGTAACCATAATATTCACATTACCAGATTTTCTCCCAACTTTTCCCAAGCAACTGACATTTTGACCACTCCCCCAACAAGTCAGACAAAAACATTGAGGGTATGAAATCTTTCCCTACTTCTCTGCTTTTCAAATCTGAAAACCGATTAGGAAAAGTGTCTACCAATCTGTAGATAGAGCTTTTTTTAAACCCATCAACTGCTCTCTTTCTAGCTGCAGTAAGTCAACAGCTGCAAATTCCAGTTCCAGAAGTTGACCGATTATGATTTTTCAACGCCGATACCGATTATTGGAGGACCAAAAAAGCCGATACCGATTAATCTGCCGATTTGTATTTATTTATTTGTAATAATGACAATTACAATAATACTGAATGAACACTTATTTTAACTTAATATAATACATCAATACAATAAATTTAGCCTCAAGTAAATAATGAAACATGTTCAATTTGGTTTAAATAATGCAAAAACAAAGTGTTGGAGAAGAAAGTAAAAGTGCAATATGTGCTATGTAAGAAAGCTAACGTTTCAGTTCCTTGCTCAGAACATGAGAACATATGAAAGCTGATGGTTCCTTTTAACATGAGTCTTCAATATTCCCAGGTAAGAAGTTTTAGGTTGTAGTTATTATAGGAATTATAGGACTATTTCCCTATATACCATTTGTATTTCATTAACCTTTGACTATTGGATGTTCTTATAGGCACTTTAGTATTGCCAGTGTAACAGTATAGCTTCCGTCCCTCTCCTCGCTCTTCCCTGAGCTAGAACCAGCAACACAACGACAATAGCCACCATCAAAGCGGCGTCACCCATGCAGAGCAAGGGGAACAACTACTAGAGTGCTCAGAGCGAGTGACGTTTGAAACGCTATTAGCGTGTGTTAACTAGCTAGCCATTTCACTTCGGTTACACCAGCCTCATCTCGGGAGTTGATAGGCTTGAAGTCATAAACAGTGCAATGCTTGACGCACAACGAAGAGCTGCTGGCAAAACGGACAAAAGTGCTGTTTGAATGCATGTTTAAGTGCCTGCTTTTGTCTACCACCACTCAGTCAGATACTTAGATGCTTGTATGCTCAGTCAGATTATATGCAACGCAGGACATGCTAGATAATATCTAGTAATATCATCAACCATGTGTAGTTAACTAGGGATTCTGATTTAAATTTTTACCCCTTTTTCTCCCCAATTTCGTGGTATCCAATTGTTTTTTTTAATAGCTACTATCTTGTCTCATCGCTACAACTCCCGTACGGGCTCGGGAGAGATGAAGGTTGAAAGTCATGCGTCCTCCGATACACAACCCAACCAAGCCGCACTGCTTCTTAACACAGCGCGCATTCAACCCGGAAGCCAGCCGCACCAATATGTCGGAGGAAACACCGTGCACCTGGCAACCCTGGTTAGCGTGCACTGCACCCGGCCCGCCACAGGAGTCGCTGGTGCGTGATGAGGCAAGGACATCCCTACCGGCCAAGCCCTCCCTAACCCGGAAGACTCTAGGCCAATTGACCTCCCGGTCGCGGCCGGTTACGACGGAGCCTGGGCGCGAACCCAGTCTCTGATGGCACAGCGCCCTTAACCACTGCGCCACCCGGGAGGCCAACTAGTGATTATGATTGATTGTTTTTTATAAGATACGTTTAATGCTAGCTAGCAACTTACCTTGGCTTACTGCCTTACCTTGGCTTACTGTTCGCGTAACAGGCAGTCTCCTTGTGGAGTGCAACGAGAGAGAGGCAGGTCGTTATTGCGTTGGACGAGTTAACTGTAAGGTTGCAAGATTGGATCCCCCGAGCTGACAAGGTGAAAATCTGTTGTTCTGCCCCTGAACGAGGCAGCTAACCCATCGTTCCTAGGCTGTCATTGAAAATAAGAATGTGTTCTTAACTGACTTGCCTAGTTAAATAAAGGTATATAAAAAAAAAAGGCAAATCGGTGCCCAAAAATACCGATTTCCGATTGTTATGAAAACTTGAAATCGGCCCTAATTAATCGGCCATTCCGATTAATCGGTCGACCTCTAGTTTGGACACACCTACTCATTCAAGGGTTTTTCTTGATTTTACCATTTGAACTATGAAATAACACATATGGAATCAAGTAGTAACCAAAAAAGTGATTTTAGATTATTCAAAGTAGCCACCTTTTGCCTTGATGACAGCATTGCACACTCTTGGCATTCAGGGGATGAAGGATTTTGGGGGATGAAGGCTAGAGAAGAAGGGAAGAGAACATCTTTCAGCTGCCCTTTTACATTTATCGATGGAAAGAAAATTGATTGCCAGGTCCTCAAGTGAATGTCATAAGACTACTGAATGTTTTGAAAACACTGTGCTCAGGTATATAGCCACATTGACTTGAAATCGATGTTGTCCTATTCTTTCTAAGTGATATGAAAACAATAAGTTGATTTTCATTCTTACATTCACCCCGTTTTATATAACCAGGTTCATAAATGTGAATACAGGTTCATCATATTGATTCTTTCTTTCTTTCTCTCTCGGAGGACCTGAGCCCTAGGACCATGCCTCATGACTACCTGGCCTGATGACTCCTTGCTGTCCCCAGTCCACCTGGCCGTGCTGCTGCTCCAGTTTCAACTGTTCTGCCTGCGGCTATGGAATCCTGACCTGTCCCAGACCTGCTGTTTTCAACTCTCTAGAGACAGCAGGAGCGGTAGAGATACTCTGAATGATCGGCTATGAAAAGCCAACTGACATTTACTCCTGAGGTGCTGACCTGTTGCACCCTCGGCATCCACTGTGATTATTATTATTTGACCCTGCTGGTCACCTATGACCATTTGAACATCTTGGCCATGTTCTGTTATAATCTCCACCCAGCACAGCCAGAAGAGGACAGGCCACCCCTCATAGCCTGGTTTCTTCCTAGGTTTTTGCCTTTTTAGGGAGTTTTTCCTAGCCACCGTGCTTCTACACCTGCATTGGTTACTGTTTGGGGTTTTAGGTTGGGTTTTTGTACAGCACTTTGAGATATCAGCTGATGTAAGAAGGGCTATATAAATTTGATTTGATTTGATCACCACTACCTTGGTTTATTAGTCCAGTTCTTTCTCTAAGCTCAGGTTACCATACTAGCTACCTAACTTACTAGTGCAAATAGTTAACAAGTTATTCATATCACTACATTATTTGTTTTATTATTGTTCTGTTTTTTCTTCAAGTTATACATTTTGAATTCAATGCACTAAATATTGTATCTCTAAATGCCAGGGTTTTACAAAACATAACTAAAAGAAAAACACTTTTTTTAATGTTCTAAATACTCTAATGCATATCTCATTCTACTCCAGGAAATTCACTCCTGCGATTCAAATTCTAGTTTTTGGAAATCACAATGGGGAAATAATGTTTATTAGTCATGGGTCTAATCACTCAGCTGGTACTATGATATTGCTTCATGTAGAGGCAATATTTCAGAGTCATGTATGTCCAAAGATGGGAGATGGGTTATATTGATCTCCAAACTAGATAATGCTTGTTTTATTATATGCCATGTTGGATCTTGCTGATAAGCTTACTGAGCTGCAAAACAAGTATACAAATGCATGGCTTATAATAGCTGGAGACTTTAATTAAACTCCTGATAACTTTTTAGATAGATTTCCACCTAGAATAGCTCAAAGATCAAAGTGACATTATCACTTCATTTTGCAGTAAACTGACAGTGGTTGATACATGCCATTTCTTTAATTCAAACTTAAACAAATACACCTGGTGTAATAGGTCAATGATGATCAGATCCAAAATTGATCTGTTTCTCATTTCTCCCCCACTTTTACAGTATATACAGGAAGTAAATCATAAACATTCTCCTTCGACTGATCATAAAATGATATTATTGAAGTTAGAATGTTCTTAAAAACCCAGTGGCATTCGAGCATACTGGAAACTTAATAATTCACTCCTAAATGATCCAGCCTTTAACAAGAGCATAAATAACTTCATCATTGTCACGTTCTGACCTTAGTTCTTTTGTTATGTCTTTGTTTTAGTATGGTCAGGGCGTGAGTTGGGTGGGTTGTCTATGTTAGTTTTTCTATGATTTGTATTTCTGTGTTTGGCCTGGTATGGTTTCTCAATCAGAGGCAGCTGTCAATCGTTGTCCCTGATTGAGAACCATACTTAGGTAGCCTGTTTTTCACCCTTGTGTTGTGGGCGATTGTTTCCTGTTGGATGTTTGGTTCACATTTCAGGACTGTTTCGGTTTTCATTTGTATCAGTCACGTTGTTATTTTGTATTCTTTAGTGTTCAGTTTTAATCAACTAAAATGGACACTTACCACGCTGCACATTGGTCCGACATCTCTTACCCCTCGTCAGAAGAAGAGGAGGACAGTTACAATCATACTCGTTTAATTCAAATGATTTAGAACCAAAGCATGGAAGTAACTGGGAAATATTTAAATTCAAAGTAAGCTCTTGCCATTACACGCCGTAAGGAACTAAAGAGACAAAACTGTTTGAAAGAAGATGAGCTTATGAATAAATTGGATGTTCTTTTAGAAAAGGATAGATACCCTTAAAGCAGAGAAAGAAACAGATTATAACTAGTTCAAATGTACATTGATTTAGCTAAAGGGGCCTTTATTAGATCTGGAGCAAAATGGGTTGAGGAGGGTGAGAAAAACATTGACAATCGATTGTGTAAATACCAAGATCATCTCTGGCTATGTGTATTCTTTCTATGAAAATCTGTAAAAATCTAATTTGAATGGGATTGAATATGAATGTTTTATGAAACATGTCCATGGTCATGTTCCAATTATTTCTGATGAGTTCGAGTTCCAAGTCCATATGTCAAGATGAGTTTTCTATAGAACAGATTAGAGATGCGCTTCAATCTATGAAGAGCAAACACCTGGAACAGACGGTGTTTCTGTGGAATTGTATTAACACTTCTGGGAACATTTAGAGGGACCAGTATTCAACATGTTCCAAGAATGCCTAGCTAATGGTGAGATGATTACTACCATGAAACAAGGGGTTATTTCCTTAATAACAAAACCTGATAAAGATCCCCTTTTCATAGATAATTGGATCCTTTTTCAATGATTAAATACAGATTATAAATGGATAACTTTTCACATTCTAATAAACTTTAAAAATGGGCCTAAACCACCTTATTAATGAAACCCAAACTGGTTTTGTGAAAAGGTCTCCAAATTAGCTGTAACGGGTTAGTTTTAGACTTGATTGATTATGCAGATTCAATTGACTCAGAGGCTAGAATTTTATTCCTCGACTTTTGTAAAGCATTTGATACAATTGAACATAAATTCCTAAGACATTCGTTGAACATTTTTGCTTTTGGGACTAGCTTTGTCTCGGTTATCAATACTTTCTATAAATATATTAATAGTTCTATTATGATTAATCGTAATGCATTTAAAATATGTAATATTCACCGTAGTGTACACCAGGGTTTCCCTATTTCAGCTTTCTTATTCCTTTTAGTTGTAGAATTACCATCTATTAGCATTTTAAACAACCCTGAATTAAAAGACATTTCAATATTTTGAAAATACATTTAAAAATCTAAATTAGCAGACGATACAGCTCGATTTCTAAAAGACAAGGATCAATTTGCTGTTGCACTTAATATTATCAAATCATTCTCTTCTGGTCTGGAACTTAACTTCATTAAATGCGAAATATTGTCAATCTGTTGAGAATATTCCAGTGTAAAATCATGTGAAATATTTAGGGGTGCACATGGCATACAAAAAACCATATTGTCCATCAACATCTCAATTTTTCTCAGAGATGAATGAAAACAAAATCCATCATTAATAACTGGCTCCAGCGTGACCTCTCTCTGAAATGCATTTTTAAAAATTAACTAAATAATAGTGGACACTCCGTGCTTTTAGGGCACATAATGCAATTCTTCAGAAAATGGGCATGCCTTTAACAACGTTTTCCGATTTGAAGAAAATGGCTGAAAATATGCAGCCGAAGTCCAACGAGAGCGGATACAAAATCATTGCTTTCACTAATTATGACAAATGTTAACAAAATGTTGAGCAATGTAATAAATGAATGACTTTTCAAATAAGTGACGTAACACGTTATGTTGGCTGACAATTTGTTAGCTATGCTATCCTTACGAACTGCGTAGCATTCCAGCAGTATGTACCGGTACGTTAACTCATTACCTTTATTTGATCATAAATGCCTGATTGGGGGAGTGCTGCAGAGATTGGTTTCCCTTCTGGAAGGTTCTCCCATCTCCACAGAGGAACTCTGAAGCTCTGTCAGAGTGACCATTGGGTTCTTGGTCACCTCTGACCAAGGCCCTTCTCCCCCGATTGCTCAGTTAGGCGGCCAGCTCTAGGAAGAGTCTTGGTGGTTCCAAACTTTTTCCAATTAAGAATGATGGAGGCCCCTGTTCTTGGGGACCTTCAATGCCACAGAAATGTTTTGGTACCCTTCCCCAGATCTGTGCCTCGACACAATCCTGTCTCAGAGCGCTACGAACAATTCTTTCAACCTCATGGCTTGGTTTTTGCTCTGACATGCACTGTCAACTGTGGGACCTTTATATAAACAGGTGTGTGCCTTTCCAATCCATGTCCTATCAATTGAATTTATCACAGGTGGACTCCAATCAATTTCTAGAAACTGATAAATGGAAACAGGTAGCAAGCACCTAAATTCAATTTCGAGTCTCATAGCAAAGGTTCTGAATACTTATGTAAATAATGTATTTCTGTTTTTGTTTTTTTATACATTTGCAAACATTTCCAAAAACCTGTTTTCGCTTTGTCATTATGGGGTATTGAGTGTTGATTGATGAAGACATTTTTTTATTTAATCAATTTTAGAATAAGGCTGAAACTTAACAAAATGTGGAAAAAGGGAAGGGGTCTGAATACTTTCCGAATGCACTGTAGTTGGACAGTTTTGAACAAAACAATTTCTTCCAAAATGAAGAAGTAGCAAGAGAGAGATTTCACTTTCATTTTCACTTACTTAGCTAGCAAATGCAGCTAGCTAGTTTTGCCTACTCAAATACCCTGCTCAAACAGAGGGATGCTATGTTAGCTAGCTGGGTATGACTATCCAAGATAACAGTGGAACTCTTCCAAGTCAAGGTAAGCTTTTGGTTTTACAAATGTATTGCCACCGGGGCCCATGTAACTGCTTACTGGCTGTACACCGTAACTTTACTGCATGATTGTAGTGGGTTTAATAACGTATTAGTTCTATTAGCTAAGTTGACTATGACTTTACTTTAGCTAATATAGTGACAACATGTAGGCTATGTGTAGCAGTTATGATATGGTTTGGCTTGGAAAGGTTTTTTCACCTGGTCACATACAGCTGATGTGTTGTGCATTGAAGTCCACAAGCGAAGGAACAATGTGAGGGGAGGAGAGTGCATAGATGAGAGAATGAATACAACATGGCTGCAATGAAAGTGAACTGTGTTTACACGAGATCATGGGTGTATTCATTGCGCCGATTCTGTTGAAAAACATTTCTCAATTTGTCCAATAGACACTCTCTTTTGCAACTGTTGGACTAATGATTACACCCCGTATCAGCTAGATGCAGGCAAGAGTCTGCAAGGCGGTATTGAATGTGTCAAAGTTTGTCCATGTCTCACTGTCTGTGACCTCAATTTTTTCTCTCTACCTGTGTCCACCTACTTTGTAAACTTTCCTTCGTAGGCTAGGTTGTAGCAACCTCATGATGGGTAAATGGAAAATGTGAGTTCCATGTAGTAGCCTAAACCAATAGCTGTTACATTGAAGTAACTGGGTGAATGGAATATGAATGATAGTCATCCAATATGCTGTAAAAGGCCATGCTCATGAAAAAAAAATTAACGGCACTGACCCTTTGTCTAAAATAAATCGCTGCATTTGACTCACACAGCCTCAGTCATTCACGCACCTTGCCCACTGTGTATGTGCCTCTCTGTGACATAAGCTAAACATCTAGCTGGCTTGCTCATCATGTCTCAGTCTAAACTGTACACTCAAAAATACAGAAAGGAGTGGGAATCAAACCCCGAATTCAAAGGCTGGTTGAAGCTGTTTATTGGAGATAATACACGGGTATCCTGCCTGTATTGTAAGGCTGATTTCTACGCCAAACTTAGTGATGTAAAAAAACACATGACAACTCAAAAGGCAAAGCCTTATAACAGTTGCACCCAAAACAAGCTGCCATTTATGGTTAAAAAAATACTCTGCAAAAAAGGCTGAGGCCACCATGGCATTAGCTATCGCTGAACACTGTTCCATGCTTGCATGTGATCACATCAGAGAAGCATGTAGAGCTGCTTTCTCAGACTCCACTGCTGCTACCCACTTCAAAATGCACAGGACAAAGTGCACAGAAATGATGAATGGTGTTCTAGCACCCTACTTTCTGAAAAAGTTGGTAGCAGTTGTGGGTGAACAGTGTTTCAGCCTCCTCCCCGATGAGTCCACAGATGTAAGTGTTTCTAAGTACCTGGGGGTTGTGATAAGGTACTTTAGTGACACCAAGCAGACAATTGTATCATCATTTCTGGGGCTTGTTGAGTTGGAGGGAGGAGATGCCAAATCTATAGCCTGTTGTTGTGGCTTTCCTCAAAGTGTTGTCTTAAAAAAGAGAAACTCCTGGGGATAGGGACTGACAATGCCTCTTATGACAGGGATTTACAATGGGGTCCATAAAGTGCTGAAGGAGGAGTATGGGCTCAAATATCTGGTTCTTATTCGCTGTGTGTGCCACTCTGTGGCTTGCTCATTTGTAGTTCTAAACATATTTAGGGTGTTTTTTATTTACTTTTTGTCTCTCCCACAATGTTATTCCTCTCTCCTTAGCGTCCATCACAATTACATGCACATGGCCAATTATGCAAATTAGGCGACAATGTCATTTAGCAACTTCTAGTGACTTTTAGGACAGACAAATAGCTACTTTCCTTACTGAGGAGTTGGCAACACTGCACTGGCCTACAAGGCCTATGCTTTTCCATTGCAGAGCGAGTCAATGTTGGGGCGGCAGGGTAGCCTAGTGGTTAGAGCGTTGGACTAGTAACCGGAAGGTTGCAAGTTCAAATCCCCGAGCTGACAAGGTACAAATCTGTCGTTCTGCCCCTGAACAGGCAGTTAACCCACTGTTCCCAGGCCGTCATTGAAAATAAGAATTTGTTCTTAACTGACTTGCCTAGTAAAATAAAGGTAAAAAAAAAAAAAAATGTTGCATTATGCGAGCATCATAAAGTACTATGTTTTTGGTCACTTTACTGCCATGGTATTTTTCTGCCATAGTAGTGCAATGTAAAAACTACCATGGTACTATTATGTTTTTTTGTGACTATCATGGCAGTAAAATACCATGGTTTTTGCACCAGTACCATGATATTTTCCTGCCATGATAGTCACAAAAAAACATAATAGTACCATGGTAGTTTTTACATTGCACTACTATGGCAGAAACATGGTATTTATTTCATTGTACCACTACCATGGTACATTTTTGTAAGAGTGAAAAGCATGACCACAATTACTGACCACAACCATACAAATATTTTGCATTTGTATTTATTAAGGAACCCCAGCAACATTAAGGCAGTTTTATATAATTTAACATATTACATGACATTTCAAATCACTTTTCACAACACATTTAGTGTGTATACCTACGATATAAAATCCATGTGTACGTGTGTATAGTGCATGTCTTATCATGTGTGTGTCTGTCTGAGCCTGTGTGTGTGTCTCTTCACAGTCCCTGCTGTTCCATGAGGTGTTTTTTTAATCTGTTTTTTTTTTATCTAATTTTACTGCTTCCATGAGTTACTTGATGTGGAATAAAGTTCCATGTAGTCATGGCTCTATTTTAGTACTGTGCGCCTTCCATAGTCTGTTCTGGACAGCTCGGTGCATTCAACATGTCAATGCCTCTCATAAATACACGCAGTGATGAAGTCAATCTCTCCTCCACTTCGAGCCAGGAGAGATTGACATGCATATTATTAATATTAGCTCTCTGTGTACATCCAAGGACCAGCCGTGCTGCCCTGTTGTGAACCAATTGCAATTTTCCTAAGTCCTTTTTTTGTGGCACCTGACCACACGACTGAACAGTAGTGCAGGTACAATAAAACTAGGGCCTGTAGGACCTGCCTTGTTGACAGTGCTGTCAAGAAGGTAGAGTAGCACCTTATCATGGTCATACTTCTCCCCATTTTAGCTACTGTTGTATCAATATGTTTTGACCATGACGGTTTACAATTCAGGGTAACTCCAAGCAGTTTACTCACCTCAACTTGCTCAATTTCCACATAATTTATTACAAGATTTAATTGAGGTTTAGGGTTTAGTGAATGATTTGTCCCAAATACAATGCTTTTATTTTTGAAATATTTAGGGCTAACTTATTCCTTGCCACCCAGTCTGAAACTAACTGCAACTCCTGTATTGCAGTCATTTCAGTCGCTGTAGTAGCTGACAGGTATAGTGTTGAGTCATCCGCATATGGCTTTTCAAAGCCAGTGGCAATTAATTAGTAAAGACTGAAAAAAGTAATAGGCCTAGACAGCTGCCTTGGGGAATTCCTGATTATACCTGGATTATGTTGGAGAGGCTTCCATTAAAGAACTCACTCTGTGTTCTGTTAGACAGATAACTCTTTATCCACAAAATAGCAGGGGGTGTGAAGCCATAACACAAACAGTGCCTTCGGAAACTATTCAGACTCCTTGACTTTTTCTACATTTTTGTTACATTACAGCCTTATTATAAAATAGATTTGAAAAACAATATACACATAATACCCCATAATGACAAAGCAAAAACTGGTTTTTAGAAATGTTTGTAAATGAATAAAAAATAAATAAAAAAACACACATCTGTCTATATAAGGTCCCACAGTTGACAGTGCATATCAGAGCAAAAACCAAGCCATGAGGTCGAAAATATTGTCCGTAAAGCTCCGAGACAGGATTGTGTCGAGACACAGATCTGGGGAAGGGTACCAAAACATTTCTGCGGCATTGAAGGTCCCCAAGAACACAATGGGAGAAGTTTGGAACCACCAAGACTCTTCATAGAGCTGACCACCAGTCCAAACTGAGCAATCGGGGGAGAAGGGCCTTTATCAGGGAGGTGACCAAGAACCCGATGGTCACTCTGACAGAGCTCCAGAGTTCCTCTGTGGAGATGGGAGAACCTTCTAGAAGGACAACCATCTCTGCAGCACTCCACCAATCAGGCATTTATGGCAGAGTGGCAGATGGAAGCCACTTCTCAGTAAAAGGCACATGACAGCCTGCTTGGAGTTAAAGACTCCACCTAAAGACTCTCAGACGATGAGAAACAATATTCTCTGGTCTGAACTCTTTGGCCTGAATGTCTTTACACTTTTGTGTATAAGGTAGTTGTTGTGAAATTGTTATATTGTTAGATATTACTGCATGGTCGGAACTAGAAGCACAAGCATTTCGCTACACTAGCATTAACATCTTCTAACCATGTGTATGTGACAAATAAAATTAGATTTGATTTGAAGCGTCACGCCTGGAGGAAAGCTGGCACCATCCCTACAGTTAAGCATGGTGGTGGCAGCATCATGCTGTGAGGATGTTTTTCAGTGACAAGGACTAGGAGACTAGTCAGGATTGAGGGAAAGATGAACAGAGGAAAGTACAGAGAGATCCTTGATGAAAATCTGCTCCAGAGCGCTCAGGACCTCAGACTTGGGCAAAGGTTAACCATCCAAAGGGTCTGAATACTTATTATTTGCTTTGACATTATGGGGTATTGTGTGTAGATTGATGAGGGAGAGAAAAATATTTAATCAATTTTAGTAAATAAGGTTGTAACAACAAAAAAGGAAAAAGTCAAGGGTGCCGGAATACTTTCCGAATGCACTGTATGTTTTTCCATCAGCAGACTATGAACAATAAGGTCAAACGCTACACTGAAGTCTAACAAAACAGCTCCCACAATCTTTTAAACTATCAATTTCTCTCAGCCAATCGTCAGTCATTTGTGTAATTGCTGTGCTTTGTTGAATGTCCTTCCCTATAGCGTGATGTAAGTCTGTTAATTTGTTTACAGTAAAAATAGCATTGTATCTGATCAAACACATTTTTTCCAAAAGTTTACTAAGTGTTGGTAACAGGCTGATTGGTCTGCTATTTGAGCCAGTAAAGTGGGCTTTAATATTCTTGGGTAGCGGAATTACTTTTGATTCCCTCCAGGCCTGAGGGCACACACTTTCTTGTAGGCTTAGATTGAATATATGGCAAATAGGAGTGTCAATATCATCCGCTATTATCGTCAGTCATTTTTCATCCAAGTTGTCAGACCCCGGTGGCTTGTCATTGTTGATAGACAACAATATTTTTTTCACCTCTTCCACACTCACTTTACAGAATTCAAAATTACAGTGCTTGTCTTTCATAATTTGATCAGTTATAATTTGATATGTTAGTGTCAGCGTTTGTTGCTGGCATGTCATGCCTAAATTTGCTAATCTGGCCAATTATTTTTTTTTAACAAATTGGCATTATCAGTGGGTTTTGTGATGAATGAGTCATGTGATTCAACGAAGGATGGAGTTGAGTTGCCTTTTTGCCCAAAATGTCATTTAATGTGCTCCAAAGCTTTTTTACTATCATTCTTGATATAGTTATCTTTGTTTCATTGTATAGTATGCCAATCGGTTGTGCAGCCAGACTTATTTGCCATACCTTTTGTCTCATCCCTCTCAACCATACCATTTTTCAATTCCTCATCAATCCATGGTGATTTAACCGTTTTTAACAGTAATTTTTTTAATGGGTGCGTGCTTATTAGTAACTGGAATAAGCAATTTCATAAATGTGTTAAGTGCAGTGTCTGGTTCAACAACATGATAGATATGGCTACTATATTGTGATCACTACATCCGATGGATTTGGATACTGCTTTAAAGCAAATTTCTGCAGCATTAGTAAAGATGTGATCAAGACTATTCCCCCTCAGGAAATTAAAAGATGTGGCATGTGTCCTGAGATCCTCAAAAGGTTCTACAGCTGCGACATCGAAAGCATGACTGGTTGCATCACTGCCTGGTACGGCAATTGCTCAGCCTCTGACCGCAAGGCGCTACAGAGTGTCATGACGTTGGCCTGGGGGTTAAGTTTATGACAGTCATAAATAGCTCTTCCCCCCTTTTTCCTCTCTCTACCCTACTGAGGTTACATTTGCAAAACCCTTGGTTAACATAGAGATTCTGGGAACATCAGAAGGTGGGGGGAAATGAACTATATTCTGTCAATCCGATCAATTGAACATATGCGGTGGTACTTAATGAATATGATGTCAGTTCGGTTGTCATCTGAGACATTCTCATCAATGATAAGATGACATAAACTCTACAGTGGAAAGTCTACACATCAGAGTTATCGGATTCACATGGAATTGTTGTTCAATTTAAATGTTTGAATATGAAATTATTTGTGATGGATGAAATGTGATTTTAGCTTCTAAAATGTGAGATTTGGGTTTTCATAAGATAGGGCTCTGCTCAATCAGTGGCCTGCCCCTGTGAAGGGACATGGGCTGTAAAGCTTTTCAAGCACGCACTCCTCTCCCTTCCTATATAAGCCCTTGATGACAATATAACTTCCTGTTCCGAGGATGTAGGAGGACGGTCCGATGTTAGAATGGTTCAGATAATAACTACAGAATGAAGCCAACATCAGCGTGAGCTTTGGTTGCGAATGGTACGAACGTTGAACTCTTATTCACTACAGAAGTGATACCTCCTAGCCGTTGAGTTAGCAACAGCAGCTTCAAACGCAGGTTAGGAAGGAACTGACAGAGTATCCCGTCTACCACACAATGACGTTACTACCACGTATCCAATTACAACCAGAGACAATCTTCAAAGGACAGAGGACTCGGTTTGGCAACACGCCTTCCATCTACCACCAACATACCGAAGCGCAGCTCAGAGTAAATATTTATTGCATTTCCCTTTTCCAAATGGGCGGTAATTTAGAATGCATAAGATACTGTATTTACGATAGCATAGCTTCGGTACTTTGTTCCTCAGTCTTCCCGCTCCTTCACTCAAACCCAGCCCCTTTTCTTTTGTGTAACAAGCTGTCATATCTGTTCCGCCCGCTAGGGACGTTTTCCTTTATGACGTAATTTGTAATCAAGTTATGATTTAAGTGTGATTAGTTAGGTATTTAGTAAATAAATGATTAAACACAATTTTGTATTGCTGATTCAAATTGTTAGCCAGGGTTCGTGCAGATAACCAAGAATTTACAACTTTCAGATGAGACTGAATTAAGATGGCGATTAATAATGACTGCTATTGATGTAAAATATTACTAGGTCTTTAAAAGTTTATTTGGAAGATAACAGCTCTATAAATATTATTTTGTTGTGCCCGACTCTCCAGTTAATTACATTTACATGATTAGCTCAATCAGGTAATATTAATTACGGAGAAATTATTTTATAGAATAGCATGTCATATCATTAATCCGGCATAGCCAAAGACACGACAAGAGGGTAGTGCGTACAGCCCAGTACATCACTGGGGCTAAGCTGCCTGCCATCCAGGACCTCTACACCAGGCAGTGTCAGAGGAAGGCCCTAAAAATGGTCAAACACTCCAGTCAAAGACTGTTCTCTCTACTACCGCATGGCAAGCAGTACCGGAGTGCCAAGTCTAGGACAAAAAGGCTTCTCAACAGTTTTTACCCCCAAGCCATAAGACTCCTGAACAGGTAATCAAATGGCTACTGTAAGGAATTGCTATTTCATATGCAGGTGACTAACTTACTGCTAATTACATGGCTACAACTCACAGTAAAGCCTGTGGGGTCCCCTACAGGATAGCTCCCACATTACACACATAATCTCTTTATACCGAACACTGTGCCCGAAGAAGATTCTACGATGACGGACAGACACCTGAGCCAATGGCGGAAGACTACCGACTACAACCAGCTGAACCAATCCGGAGATCCGATCTTCCTAGAATCAACCTTCTGTCTGTTCCGTATATTAGTGGTGGACTGAATAATAACGGTCTCTTTTCCTGCTGTTCCGCCTGAACTAACGGAAGAGCCGTAATTACGCTGTACTACATATTTTCACTCTGAATAAACTGTTTACTTGTCATAAAATTTACCACTTAGTCTGAATCGATCCTTGACCGGCTCACCCATCTACATATCCAATTGCTAACAGAAATGGTACGCAGAGGATGGTTAACTAACGGTCCAGTCGAAGCGAGCAGATTGGGTGTGAGAGAGGGGTGAGCGCGTGGAGAGGAAGATCCGAGAAGGACGGGTGATTTGATTCTCGGGGGGTGGACAACAATTCTACTCAACTCGGGAAACTGATCTAAAGGTGCACCATAAATAAGGTAAGCAAAACCTGTTAAATCAAACTTTGCATATTGTCGTATAGTCTGCCTAAATTTTGATCAGTATTTCCGAGTAAGTATGAATTCTTGTGTAAATTTATAATTTGCTGACGAGTCGAAAAGAACAGTGTAGTGAAGATATGTAGAAACAAGCCAGCGACGGCTGGTGTGATATGAATCACTGATGAGATATCAGTCACAGTCTGATAGCTTTCAATGATGAGAGATCAATTAAAGGCCTAAAAAGTTCCAATAGGGATCGGACATATATAAATTCAGTTCCGATAGGGGTTGGACATGCGCATCAATGCTGATAGGGGTTAGTGCGATAGGGGTCGGGAATAGAGATCAGTCAGAAACCTAACGCCGATTTTGTCCCGTGTACCGGTAGAGCTAGGAAATTCACTGATAAGAGTCGGGAATAGAGATCAGTCAGAAACCTAACGCCGAGGGGGAGAAATTGAAATTTTTGTCCCGTGTCAGTAGAGGCGAGTCTGAGAAATTCACTGATAAGAGTCGGGAATAGAGATCAGTCAGGGGATAGTTAACTACTATTCATTAAACCTAACGCCGAGGGAGAAATTGCAAGGGAACCGGTTGAGGCTAGACTGATAAGAGATTCGCCGATAGGGATCGGCTTTCAGGGGTCAGAGAGATCGTGTATTAACGTGTATTAATTCTGATAGGGGTTCAATTCGATAGGGATCAGTAGGGGATAGAATTGGATTCTAGAGTTGAATTCTATCCAGTAAATCCGCTTAGCTCGGTCTGATAGGGGTCGAATTAATAGAGGTCAGAGATATAACCTGTAATTGTATGTTTTGTCTTGTTTTGTCTATTTGTAACTGTTTATATTAAAATGCAAGGTGGTTGTAATTGTTTCCATTAAGATTGTTGGTGGTTAGATAGAGAGAGAGAGATACAATTATAATAAGGGATATTGGATAAATCCGGAACCTCTATATTGTATGTACCTATGACTTCTGTGTTAAATGTATAATTAGAAACGAAATGACTGATGTATAATTGAAATAATATCTGAATATAATATTTGAATGTTGAGATTAATTAGTCGAATAGATCCCTTGGTTGTGCGCTCCACAAACGCTATACGGACCCATGCGTTTTTCTATAACTAAAACATACAAAGGAGAGGTTCAGAGATAAGACAGAGCACGTGCAGCAGTCTCTCTTCGAGTACATAGTGGTTATTAGTCAACGTTGGGCGAAGTATATACTAACTATATTCAGATAAAAGGAGAGAATTCCGAATAAAACTACGATTAAATTCCGATTGAATTAAATAAAATTACGATTAAAGCAAATTCACAATGGCGAACCCCAATACTCCAAAGCTGAGGTTTAATGAGTTCCTAGAACAAAAAATAGAATGTAGATCAGGGGGTAAGGAACAATGGAAGCACATGAAGAAAGTTTGGGAGGGATTAAAGCTAAAATGGACACAGGAAGGTTATTTAGGAGGGGGACCCCCATCCGCAGTTCAGCTGAAAACAATGGAATGTGGGTTAAGAGAGACGCTGCGGGAAGCTAGAGAGAAAGAGGCAGAAAAGAACAAAAATCACGTATTTAAGAAAGAAGGGACTAAAAAGAGAGAAAGAGCAGAAATGGAACTGAAGATAGGAACTTGGGCCATTGAAGAGGCGCTAAGAGCACAACTGAATAAAAAACCTGAAATGATGGGGGTGGCCACTCCCTCACAAGGGGAAGATGAGCAGACGGACCACCACCAGGAGATGGCGCCAAATGCATTTCCCTCTGCCCCGCCAACACATGCGCCCTCAACGACCCGACCCCTTTACCCTGTCCTATCAAACTTGCCTCCACCTTATACTGACAAGGAGAAAAGGGCCGGGCCCGCGTCAACACAGGCCCCTGTGTTCCTTGTAAAGGAAGGAGTACTTAGAGGGGATACGTTGATCACAGGGGGCCACCTGGAGTGTGAAGAATTTAAGCCTGACCCACAGGATTACTCCACACCAGGGGGTGCACAAAGGTGTACACCAGGGCCATCTGACATGAATGCCCCTCGATCTATGCGAGAACAGCTCCACCCCAGTGGCCACACGAGGAATCCATTAATAGATGGAACAGGGGGCATCGGGAGCAACTTGAAGTCAGAGGGGAGGGGAACCCCCACCTCCTGCACATCCAGAGTGTACAGAGAACATAGAGGGGAACCAAGGAGCGACATTAGTAAGGAGTATTTCACAAGTGGCCGCCGACAAGAAGAAAATGTAATGTCTTTCAGCGAACCGGAAGAACAGGGAGGAGATGATATGGAACCACAAGAGGAGACAGAGGAAGACGTTCCCCTCACGGCTGCAGGTGTATGGGAGGCAGAAAGCCAACTGAAACTCATGGAAAAAGTCGCAGGAGAAACGGATGAAATGGTCCTGATACAAGGAGTTTTTCAAGGAAAAACAACCCCCGTTGAAACGGCAGTAAGACGATCGAGGCGCCTCATAGCCAGACAAAGGAGAGAAGAAGAAGAAGAAGCCCGAAGACAACTTGGGTCGCATCAAATGCCACTCAGGATGGACGAGATAACGCACCGAGAGGAATACGTCGCCTGGAAGATGCAAGATTTAACGGCCCTGATGGAACAGCTCCCGAGCCTACATGGGGGTGCCTCGGCCTGGCTGCTTCAGCTCCAGTCCCTAACTTCCGGAGTCCGGCTTGCCTTGGGGGACATGAAGGCCTTATTGGCTAGGTCAACCGACTACACGACCATGAAGGCCCTAATAAACATAGCAGGACTGGGAAAATTGGGGTCAGCAACAGAACCTGAGAAATACAGAGCATCACTGTGGAATGAGCTCAGAAGGGCATATCCCACCGAGAAAAATTATGCAACCCTTACCTCTTTTGCCATGGAAGACGGGGAGCAGGCAGCTCAATACCTAGATAGGGCCAAGACCACCTGGAGGTCAGTCCATATTGAACCCCATGACCAAAGCGGAACCACTCTCAGCATGTGGAAGGAGATGGTGGTGAATGGGACACCCACAGAAGTGAAAACCAAACTTAGGGCCACAGTGGGGCTGATGGCCTTGCCCACTGCCCAATTCAACTCCCATATCCACCATCACATCTCTCAATACAACAAAGACAAAGGCACGGCTGATTCACAAGTTCAGTCGCTGCAACTCCAGTTGCTCAAATTACAATTGAATGAGGCCCAAAAGACCGCAAAGCCTAAAAAGCAACTGGTGGCGGAGGAATCCACTGATATAGCCAAGGTTTGGACTCAGACCATGAACCAGATGTTGGTGGCCGCTCAAGCACCACTGACCCCCGCACAGGCACCGGTCGTATACGCCGCCCCTCCAAATCCAGGAGCCAGCTACGGATATGGAGGTTATGCCCAGCCAAGCTACTCCAACCCCCCAGTACCAGTAGGGGGGAGGGGGGCACCACAAGCCAGACCCATTCAGTGCTACAACTGTAACCACGAAGGCCATTACGCCAGAGACTGCCCCACTCCCATCTCTCCGCAGCGCCAGTCATTCTTGGCCTACAGGGGGTGGAGAGGTGGACAACGGGGAAGAGGGGCCCAAAGGTACCCAGCCCCTGCCCAGGGATATCCACCTGCCCCTGCCCAGGGATATCCACCTGCCCCTGCCCAGGGATATCCACCAGCCCATGCCCAAGGATATCCACTAGCCCCTGCCCAGGGATATCCACCAGCATACAACCCAGCGCCCCCTACCGGTCCCACCTTCCAGGGGATGTCTGAGGGATATCCCCCATGGGAATGAGGCTGCCCACCACCACCAGTCGGGTTAGATGGCCAACAATTCTCTGTCCACACGGAACCCACTATTACATGTGTAGTACAAGGGGTCACCCACAGGTTTCTTGTGGACACTGGATGTACATATTCCGCCATCAATTTTAATCAACCCCTCTCTTCAGACAAGGTAAAGGTGGTGGGGGTTTCAGGAAATCCTGAAGATCAATACAAAACTACTCCCCTATTGTTCCAGTGGGGCCCTTCCAGTTTGAAACACCAATTCCTATATTGTCCAAATTGCCCAATCAACCTACTAGGTCGAGACCTACTCTGTAAGTTAGGATGCGCAATCTACCTAACTGAGTCAGGTGTGGAGGTCGCGCTCGATCCACCGCCAAGGGCCCGAATCCTGATGCTCCCAATTCTGCCCGCCTGCTCTATCCACCACACAGGAGGTTTACTGGCTCAAGTGTCTACAATCTGGACCTGGAACTCCTGCCATCCAATTTCAATTCAACCAATGGAGGAAGCTAATATACACCTTTCATCCCTATAAGACACCACTGGCAGAGTTGCACTGCACTCTCAACGTCACTGACGACGAAGACACACCTTACACACAAGATTGGGATGAAAACATGATGCATCTTACCCCAAACATACGCTGCCTTACCATCGTGTGCGGCCCTGAGGAGGTGGCAGCCCTAGTCATACTCCCACACCATACTAAACCTTGGTATCAACTGGGACCCGACTCTGCTCCACACGTGACCCTCGCAGTAGGGAATGGACACGAGGCCCGAAGCCTGGGTCCAATGATAAAAAGGGCCTCGAAACTCACTTGGGAAGCGACTAGTACACCAGGCCTGTTGAAGGCCACCACCGAAGAGATGTGGCGTCTGACCATGGTGGACACTGAAGAACAGTGCCAGCCTGAGCGCCTCACTCTCCCCAGGCATCACGGGAAACCATATTCTGATCACCCCTCCTCCCCTGCTGTCTTGGAGTCCATAGACAAGGCAATATGGACAACCACACCATTTGATGTGGGAAAGTTAAAGGTCCAACCAGTGTGCATTACCCTAACCAATCCGGCACAGGTACCAATATTTCGAACCCAATATCGATTGAAGCAAGAACAGACAGAGGGGATCAGACCCACTATCGAAGGCCTTCTTGGAGCTGGGTGCATATACAGAACTTGGTCACCCTGGAATACCCCCATACTTCCTGTTCTGAAGGCAGGAGGAGAAACATACCGGATGGTGCAGGATTTCCGGGCTGTAAATGAAGTTACCACACCCATCGATCTCCCTGTTCCCGACCCACACATCATACTGAGCAACCTGTCACCCAAACATCAGTATTTCACCGTAGTGGACTTGGCCAATGCTTTTTTCAGCATCCCATTGGATGAGGCTTCCCAGCCACTGTTTGCCTTTACCTACGAGAATCAGCAATTTACCTATTCCGTACTTCCCCAAGGTTACACATCTTCCCCGGGAATCTTCAATTATATTCTGAAGACTCACCTGGCAGAACTAAAAATCCCAGAAGGAGTGATACTCATACAATACGTAGACGACCTGTTGATGGGGGCTCCCACCTCAGACCTCTGTCTAGAAATGACTAAAACCCTGTTAGACTTTCTGGCAGTCAAGGGCTACAAAGTCAAGATGTCAAAAGTCCAATCATGCAGACGAACCGTTCTGTTCCTGGGAAGGGAAATCTCAGCGAGGGGCCAGCCTCTCAAAATCACACCGAAACTCAATCCTACATCATCCCAGGCCCATTACTGTTTCAGGAATGCTCTCTTTCCTGGGGTTGACGGGATACAGTCGTACTCACATCCCAGACTATACTGAAAGAACTGAACCTCTGAGAGAAATTGTTTGAGAAGCTGGCCCAAGAAACCTACAGGCCCCACTTACATGGACTCCTGAAGCTTCAACGGCGTTTGGGCACCTGAAGACTGACCTGTCTGTGGCTGCTGCTCTCACGGCACCAGACTACGGTAAAACATTTCACCTGGATGTTTCTGAGAAGGAAGGCTTTGCATCCGCCGTCCTTTTTCAGAAACATGAGGGGGAGAGAAGAGTACTCATGTACCACTCTTCAAAACTTGACCACATTGAAACTGGCCAGACCGCCTGCTCCAGGTACATTGCGGCGGTAGCCAAGGCGATTGAGAAGACAGCCCATCTGGTAATGTGCCACAAGATGCAAATACACACCCACCACGGGGTGGCAGCATACCTCATCAGCAAAGAATTTACCTTCAGTGCGGACAGAAAAAACAAAATCCAGAACAAATGCACCCAGTCACACATCACCTTTGTGAACACCGACAAGAACATGGCAGATGCACTTACCGCAGAAGATGGCCTAGCACACTCCTGCCAAGAGAGGGCAGCACGAGAGCTCAAACTGAGACCAGACCTGGAAAATGAACCACTGACATCTCCAGACCTATGGCTGTACACAGACGGATGTTGCTACAAGGGAGACACAGGAAACGTAGCTGCCTATGCGGTCGTACAGCAGCTGCATGACAAAACACATGTCACGTTGGAATCAGGAATTATCCCCAGCCAGCATCGGCACAACTTATGGAAATTGTGGCCTTGACTCAAGCTCTAGAGAAAGCCGAAGGAAAAACTGTAAACATTTACACGGACTCGGCATACGCACACGGAGCTGTGCACATAGATGGACCACAATGGGTTAGGCGCAACTTTACCACCACAGGTAACCTACCCATCAAGCACCGAGCCCAAATGGAACGTTTGATGCATGCCGTGTCCTTACCAAAGACAGTGGCCATAATGAAATGCTGAGGCCACCAAAGACTGACCAGCAGAATCAATCAAGGAAAGGATGCCGCAGACCTGGCAGCCAAGGCCGCAGGAGGATACAGCCCCGACAGATGGTGCTCGGGATAGATCCGGCAAGGACTGAATTGACAAGCCAACACATACTAGAACTACAGGAAAGGCGGGCCCTTACGAACATTCGGTTTGGACACAGAAGGAGGCTCCAAGGGACCAGATGGAATATGGAGATGCCATGACGGCCGACTGGTGGCTCCGGCTAATCTCTGTCCGGAACTGATAAGGGAAGCCCATGGACCCACTCATGAAGGGAAACCCAGAACCTTGCAGAAGGTTTCATACATATGGTGGCACCCCCACATGAAGGACATGACAGATTTATTCTGTAGACGAATGCAACATATGTGGGAGCCACAATCCAAGAAGCCCTACCAAACCCCCGATGGGGCCTACCCGGTGCCAAACGCATGTTTCAAGACATCAGTATAGACTATACAGACATGGGAGAAGACAATGTAAAGAACGGGAAGAGATATTTGCTAGTAATGGTAGATAGATTCTCTAGATGGGTAGAAGCAATTCCAACAGCTAAGGAGGATGGGCAAACGGTCATTAAGTGGCTGCAGTCAGAACTAATACCTAGATATGGGGTCCCTAGACATATCCGGCGACAATGGGTCCCACTTCGCAAACAAACATCTGAGACAGGTGGAGAAGAGGTTCGGCATTATACACAAGTTTGGTTCCGTGTATAAGCCGCAGGCCCAAGGCCTTGTGGAGCGCTGCAACCAATCTCTTAAGTGTAAGATAGCCAAAGTGTGTGCTGGTACCAAACTGACATGGGTGGAGGCCCTGCCACTGGCGTTGATGGCCATGAGGTCATCACCTGGGGCAGGGACTCATCTCTCACCCCACGAAATAATGACAGGGAGAGTAATGCCAGGTCCACCAAGAGAGGGAGGTCATATGCCCCCTCTTGATGTACACCAGATAGGTATGTCTGACTATGTAAGAAAATTGACGGAACTGTCCGCAGCTCTTTCCAAACAGATACACAAAGTCCATGAGGGAGCTGACGGGAGATCCGGAGAAACTGAGGGTAAAGGTCGGCGATTGGGTAAGGATCAAGGTCCACAAAAGAAAGTGGGCGGATCCCAGGTGGACTGGACCGCACGAAGTGAAGGAGGTTACTTCACACTCAGTCCAGGTCAAAGGTAAATCGGGCGCACCTTGGCACCACTTGACTCATTGTACACCAGCACCGACTCCTTCCAGAACTCTGACTGAAGTCAGGGTCGATTTGAGCGACCTAAATTCGATTACAACCACAGAACCCTTAGTTGGTGAGGATGTGGGAGCAACTCCCCAGCACACCAACTAACAGGTCGTCCAGAGATAGGGGCTATCCCTGGACGAGATTGGGGATATCAGGCCCCGTGTTTGTTATTTTCATTGTAGTCACAGGAGTTTCCATGGGGATTCTCCTGTGGGTATTAGGAGCATCTTACACCCACATTACAAGTAGATATAGGACCCCTAATGGGTCATCCAACCTGATCACACCCATGGCACATATAGAACTGACCAATCATTTGCATAAGAGGCATTCCACCACCCCTGACACTGATTGTAAGGCCAACGACATACGGAGCACGACCGTTTGCGTCCCCGCACACGCAACTAATATCATTAACATCCCTTGGGGGACTTTAGGGTACTCTAGGCTAAAGGGGAGGGAACAGGTGGGGGCCAGTGCACTCCGGTTCGCCGGACATGTTTGGTATATGACATTAGGGAAGGTTGGAGATTGGTCTTGGAGGAATTTGGTGGGGGAGACAGGTAATGGGTGGGAAGACTGGACAACAGACGAGGGGGCAGTGAAATGGCGGAAGCGACTGACTCTAACTAAGACAAATACGGGACTGAAACTTACTGTCAGGCCAGGGGGCCAGCCCTTAGGGTGTTATGATTTCATACTGGCCCCAGGGAATTCAGTTATTGGTTGTGGCGAATTTGCGTGACTAGTAATCCTAAACCGACTTCGGTTACAGTAAGGAATGACATGACCGCACCTGTAAAAGGGTCCCCGTCATCCCCACTGTTTGGCCCGGTGGAGGCAGTATCCAGGCTTAAAAGTCCAGATGATGTAATTTTAACAGCCACAGGAGTCTCAGGTTTTTCCAATAATTGGCTATTATTGACCGAGGAAGCTGCAAATACCACCAGGCAGAGTTGTGTGGTGTGCATGGGAGCTCGTCCATTGCTCCGCATTGTCCCAGCAGTAGTGACTCTAGCATGTCTAATCCCTCTTATGACTACAGATAACCCCAGGGATAATTGTACTGCCTGGGATGAGGTCTATCCGGTTACTAAATTCACCACTAGGAACCCAGTGTTTTCCAACCAGGTTGCAAGGGCAAATTTTACTTGTGTCAATATGACGGGAAGAGGAACCGAGGTGGGAGGGATTCCTGCGGATTGGTGTCTGGATACAATTAGTATTAAGGGGAGCCTCAGGCCAATATCCAGAGCAGATGTGTGGTGGTGGTGTGGTAGTACGGTCCTGTTTGATAAGTTACCCTCCAACAGTACTGGACGCTGTGCACTTGTTACTCTCTTGTTGCCTGTTTCTATCTACCCTATAGGAGCCGAGGACCTTGTTCTGCGGATCCAGGGAGTGAATCCCGGATATAGGGGGCGTTTCAGGAGAGCCACCACCCCATCTAGTGGAGACCCCTCCTACATAGACGCTATCGGAGTCCCTAGGGGAGTGCCTGATGAGTATAAGTTAATAGATCAGGTAGCAGCAGGGTTTGAATCATCCATCTGTTGGTGGTGCACAATTAACAAGAATGTAGATCGTATTAACTATATTCATTACAACGTCCAAAGACTAGGCAACTGGACTCAGCAGGGTTTTGAAGCAGTACATGGTCAACTGGCTGCAACCAGCCTGATGGCTTTCCAAAATCGTATTGCCATTGATATGTTACTCTCTGAGAAGGGCAGAGTTTGCTCTATGTTTGGTGACCAGTGTTGTACTTTCATCCCTAATAACACAGCCTCGGAGGGTAGCTTGACGGTCGCCCTGGAAGGTCTGCGGACGCTTAATAGTAAAATGAAATCTCATTCTGGGATAGATACCTCGATGTGGGACTCCTGGATGAGTGCGTTTGGTAAATATAAAACCCTGGTGTCCTCCATTTTGGTATCCATTTCGGTGTTCGCAGCCATTTTAGTTCTCTGTGGATGCTGTTGCATTCCATGTATCCGTTCCCTTACCACTAGGGTTATCTCTAGAGCTATTGACCCTTCCTCCCCTTCCCAGATGTTTCCCCTGCTGGATAAAGACCTACTTGAATTCGAGGATGAGGAGGAGAGTGCCTATTAGGTTTACATTATATCTGCTGTTGCCTTATGGGGATGTATGCATGTGTTATGCAAGTGGATCATTCCGCCTGACTTGCCTGGTTTAAGTCACATCTCTTTGGAGATGTGAAGGGAGGGAATCACAACTTTTTCCTGCGGGAAAAAGTTGGCTTATGTAGACAAGCATTTTTACTTTTATTTTGAGCTGTTGTTCTCTGCTATGTTAAATGAGGGTTGTAAGTTCCTAGGTGGCTGGTAGCCAACTTAGTACATAGTGGGATTGAATGGAGAACATGATGGTAATACATATATGTCTATTTCTGTTTAATACCGTGCCTTATTTCATAGTCCCTTATGGGAGAAGTTTCTCTTTGTGTCTGGATCCAGTTAGGTTGTGTCACGTCTCTGGTGAGACGTGAAGAGAGGGTTTTGTAAGGAATTGCTATTTCATATGCAGGTGACTAACTTACTGCTAATTACATGGCTACAACTCACAGTAAAGCCTGTAGGGTCCCCTACAGGATAGCTCCCACATTACACACATAATCTCTTTATACCGAACACTGTGCCCGAAGAAGATTCTACGATGACGGACAGACACCTGAGCCAATGGCGGAAGACTACCGACTACAACCAGCTGAACCAATCCGGAGATCCGATCTTCCTAGAATCAACCTTCTGTCTGTTCCGTATATTAGTGGTGGACTGAATAATAACGGTCTCTTTTCCTGCTGTTCCGCCTGAACTAACGGAAGAGCCGTAATTACGCTGTACTACATATTTTCACTCTGAATAAACTGTTTACTTGTCATAAAATTTACCACTTAGTCTGAATCGATCCTTGACCGGCTCACCCATCTACATATCCAATTGCTAACACTACCCGGACTATTTGCATTGTGTCCCCCCCAACCCCTCTTTTTACGCTGCTTCTCCTCTCTGTTTATCATATATGCATAGTCACTTTAACTATAAGTTCATGTACATACTACCTCAATTGGGCCGACCAACCAGTGCTCCCGCACATTGGCTAACCGGGCTATCTGCATTGTATCCCGCCACCCATCACCCACCAACCCCTCTTTTACGCTACTGCTACACTCTGTTCATCATATATGCATAGTCACTTTAACCATATCTACATGTACATACTACCTCAATCAGCCTGACTAACCGGTGTCTATATGTTGCCTCGCTACATTTATAGCCTCGCTACTGTATATAGCCTGTCTTTTTATTTCTTTAGTTACCTATTGTTCACCTAATAGATTTTTTGCACTATTGGTTAGAGCCTGTAAGTAAGCATTTGTTGTATTCGGCGCATGTGACAAATAAACTTTGATTTGATTTGATCAATACATGTTGATGATTTAATTCCTGTGATGTTTGTAACTACCCTGGTAGATTGACGGATAACCTGAACCAGGTTGCAGGCACTCGTTACAATTTGAAGCTTTTTCTTGAGTGGGCAACTTGATGAAAGCCAATTAATATTTAAATCACCCAGAAAATATACCTTTCTGTTGATATCACATACATTATCAAGCATTTCACACATGTTATCTAGATACTGACTGTTAGCAGTTGGTGGTCTATAGCAGCTTCTGTAAAACTTGCCGCCATTGGACTCTGGAGCAGTGGAAACGCGTTCTCTGGAGTGATGAATCATGCTTCACCATCTGGCAGTCCGACGGACTGCCCCCTCCCAGTTAGGGGGAGTGATGAGCTCTACAGCAGTCTCACAACTCAATTGCTGGTTGAAAACTGTTTTCTGCCCCTCCCAAAAGATAGAATTTGTAGATAATTGGCCCTCTTTCTGGGACTCACCCACAAACAGGACCAAGCCTGGCCTGCTGAGGAGTGATGGACTCCATCCTAGCTGGAGGGGTGCTCTTATCTACCAATATAGACAGGGGTCTAACTCCTCTAGCTCCACAATGAAATAGGGTGTAGGCCAGGCAGCAGGCTGTTAGCCAGCCTGCCAGCTTAGTAGAGTCTGCCACTAGCACAGTCAGTGTAGTCAGCTCAGCTATCCCCATTAAGACCGTGTCTGTGCCTCGACCTAGGTTGGGCAAAACTAAACATCAAATCAAATGTATTTATATAGCCCTTCGTACATCAGCTGATATCTCAAAGTGCTGTACAGAAATCAAATCAAAATCAAATCAAATCAAATGTATTTATATAGCCCTTCGTACATCAGCTGATATCTCAAAGTGCTGTACAGAAACCCAGCCTAAAACCCCAAACAGCAAGCAATGTAGGTGTTGAAGCACGTTGGCTAGGAAAAACTCCCTAGAAAGACCAAAACCTAGGAAGAAACCTAGAGAGGAACCAGGTTATGAGGGGTGGCCAGTCCTCTTCTGGCTGTGCCGGGTGGAGATTATAACAGAACATGGCCAAGATGTTCAAATGTTCATAAACGACTCCAACCAAACACAACGTAATCTTTCTCTGTCTTTCTAAGACAGAGCGGGTTGCAGTTGAATCATTGTCCAAAAATGAACAGATTGTGGTTAAAAAAGCAGACAAAGGTGGTGCTACAGTAGTGTGGAGTAAAGACAAATATGTGACAGAAGCCTACTGTCAATTAGACAATGATGAATTCTACCAATCTCTTACCTATAACCCTACAGAGGACCTAAAAACTGCATTGAAAGGGATCCTCACAGAAGCTAAGGAGAATGGTTACATTTCAGACAATGAGTTCAAATGTCTTTTCAATGGCAGTATGGCTTCTTTTAACCTTCTTCCAAAAGTCCACAAAAATCTTAAATCCCCCAGCAGACCAGTCATTAGTGGTAATGAAAGCCTGACAGAACCCATCTCTAAGTACATTGATTACTTTATTAAGCCTTTTCTGACGTCACTCCCAGCCCATCTTCAAGATACCACAGATGTGTTGAACAAAATGAAGGAATTGAACAATATAGGTACAGCTTCCTTTTTAGTCACCATGGATGTGGAGTCTCTATACACCACCATTGAACATGAACAGGGTTTGGCAGCTATGCACCATTTCTTGAGTACCCGACCTGAAACTGAGATGCCTCCTACAGAATTCATTGTCTCACTGACTGAATGGACTCTTAATCATAACATCTTTATCTTTCAGGACCGTATTAAACAGGTCAAAGGGTGTGCCATGGGAGCTTACAGCCCTTCCTACGCTGGTTTCTACTTGGGTAAATGGGAAAATGACTTCATTTTGGATCCTTCTAATAACCATTTCTTTGACCGGATTATATGGTGGGGACGCTATATTGATGATGTTTGCCTGTTTTGGTCCGGTTCAGAAGATGAACTTATTTCCTTCCACCAATACCTTAACAACATTAACCCTAACATCAAACTATCTATGGAGTACAGCAAGGATAACATTCATTTTTTGGACCTTGACATTAGTAAAAATGACAACAGTTGTTTGCACACATCAATCTTTAGGAAGCCTACAGATGGGAATACCATTCTGAGGGCAGACAGCTTTCACCCCAAAAGGCTAAAAGAGAATATTCCATATGGCCAATTCCGCAGAATTTGCGATCAGGAAACAGACTACAGTGTCAAATCTGCTGAATTGGAGAATCGCTTCTTGAATCGGGGCTACAGCGTTCAGGTCCTGAAAGATGGCGGTATAAGGGCTGGATTACTTGACAGAGAGAACTTGTTGCGAAGGGGAGAGCCTTGTGATACATCGGAGATAGTGTATTTTGTTACAGCACTGAAGCAGAGAACATTAAAATAATCATTAAAAATAATTGGGGAATCATCCGAAGTGATACGGTACTATGCCAAGTCTTTCCTGAGCCACCAGTCATAAGCTTTAAGAGATGTCCTACCCTAACTGACAAATTAGTCCAGTTATCTTCCGGGTGACTCTCAAAAAAACCCAAGGGCTCTTTTAAATGTAACCATTGCAACCATTGCAGTAATGTTGCACAGAAGAAGTATTTTGTTGACACAGCTTCCTAAATGGAGTATTACGTCAAGCATTTCATTAACTGCAAAACCCCTCATGTCATCTATAGATTGGAATGTCCACAGTGCAAGGTATTCTACATTGGACGGACGAAGAGACGCCTTCAAGACCACTTAGCGGAACAAGAAAAGGGGACCGTCATAAACAGCTAAACCAAAGGGAACGTTTTTGGATTTACAAACTACAGGCCACTAAATACCCTGGTTTAAATGAAGATATGGATTTACAGAACTACAGGCCACCATATACCCTAGTTTAAATGAAGATATGGATTTACAGAACTACAGGCCACCATATACCCTGGTTTAAATGAAGATATGGATTTACAAACTACAGGCCACCATATACCCTGGTTTAAATGAAGATATGGATTTACAAACTACAGGCCACCATATACCCTGGTTTAAATGAAGATATGGATTTACAAACTACAGGCCACCATATACCCTGGTTTAAATGAAGATATGGATTTACAAACTACAGGCCACTTTTAGGGGGGAGGGGAGAAGGATTACTTTATACCCTGGTTTAAATGAAGATATGGATTTACAGACTACAGGCCACTAAAGTGCCCTTGTTTGGGTGTACCCTGGTTTAAATGAAGATATGGATTTACAAACTACAGGCCACTAGGACCTGCGCCGCTTCCTGTGTACCCTGATGTTTAAATGAAGATATGGATTTACAAACTACAGGCCACTAATCATACCCTGGTTTAAATGAAGATATGGATTTACAAACTACAGGCCACAATGATAGGAGAGACCATATACCCTGGTTTAAATGAAGATATGGATTTACAAACTACAGGCCACTCCAAGCGTACCCTGGTTTAAATGAAGATATGGATTTACAAACTACAGGCCACTAAATACCCTGGTTTAAATGAAGATATGGATTTACAAACTACAGGCCACTAAATACCCTGGTTTTAAATCTGAAGATATGGATTTACGAGGAAACTACAGGCCACTAAATGGCAAAGGCTTCCCCTGGTTTAAATGAAGATATGGATTTACAAACTACAGGCCACTAAATACCCTGGTTTAAATGAAGATATGGAGGTTTACAGACTACAGGCCACTAAATACAGAGGAATGAGTCCTGGTTTAAATGAAGATATGGATTTACAAACTAAACTAAATACCCATGGGACCAGGCCACTAAATACCCTGGTTTAAATGAAGATATGGATTTACAAACTACAGGCCACTAAATACCCTGGTTTAAATGAAGATATGGATTTACAAACTACAGGCCACTAAATACCCTGGTTTAAATGAAGATATGGCCTGGTTTAAATGAAGATATCATTTACAAACTACTGATAGGTTTAAATGAAGATATGGATTTACAAACTACAGGCCACTAAATACCCTGGTTTAAATGAAGATATGGATTTACAAACTACAGGCCACTAAGTACCCTGGTTTAAATGAAGATATGGATTTACAAAATACAGGCCACTAAATACCCTGGTTTAAATGAAGATATGGATTTACAAACTACAGGCCACTAAGTACCCTGGTTTAAATGAAGATATGGATTTACAGACTACAGTCCACTAAATACCCTGGTTTAAATGAAGATATGGATTTACAAACTACAGGCCACTAAATACCCTGGTTTAAATGAAGATATGGATTTACAAACTACAGGCCACTAAATACCCTGGTTTAAATGAAGATATGGATTTACAGACTACAGTCCACTAAATACCCTGGTTTAAATGAAGATATGGATTTACAGACTACAGTCCACTAAGTACCCTGGTTTAAATGAAGATATGGATTTCTCACCCTTCCTGTAGGTTTGTGATGGGTCCATTTGCTGTCATCTAGTGGACATTTTGCTCAATTGCCCTCAGCTTTGGTTAGACTGTTGTTCATGTTTTGCTGTGTTCTTGTGTACTATGGAATATATTGCATTCTTATTCTTGACACTTCTCCCAGTCATATTTAAGGTTAGAACTACCTTTTAGTGTTCTGATACTTCTATCTTGGAGTTGTATTTTTATGATAACATAGCTACAGTATTTCACATTTTAATGTGTATAGTATTGCTTACTAGGTGTGTCCAATCAATTGTGTAACCACTCACTCTTCCAATTAGGGCTAATTGAAAAGCTGTTCAAAAGAGGACATTGTATTCCTTTTTTTTGGTTCTCCCTGACGAAGGCCATGCAGCCGAAAGCGTCGGTTTTTAAAAACTTTGTTTCTATTGAACATGCCATACCAATAAAGGCATTTTAATCAATTATATGAAGAGTGCTTTGGTCCTCCTTTCTTTTTGATGACCAATTTGCTCCTTTTACCAAAGGGAGCACCTTCTATCTACCAAAATGTACTATTGTGTACCTTAGTAGCGCTTCCCTTCCTCCTCTTTCCATAAATACATTTGATTTGATTTGATCTGGGTTTGGTGGATGGCAAGGGAACGCTACCTGCCTGAAAGCATAGTGCCAACTGTAAAGTTTGGTGGATCCGAAATAATGGTTTGGGGCAGTTTTTTATGGTTCAGGCTATGCCCCTTAGCTCCAGTGAAGGTAAATATTAACACTACAGCATACAATGACATTCTAGAGGATTCTGTGCGTCCAGCTTTGTGGCAACAGTTGGGGGAAGGGCCTTTCCTGTTTCAGCATGACAATGCCCCGGTGCACAAAGCGAGGTCCATACGGAAATGGTTTGTCGAGGTCGTTCTGGAAGAACTAGTCTGGTCTGCACATAGCCCTGATCTCAACCCCATCAAACACCTTTGGGATGAATTGGAACGCCGACTGCGGGACAGGGCTAATCACCCAACACCAGTGTCCGACCTCACTAATGCTCTTGTGGCCGAGTAGAAGCAAGTCAAAGCAGCAATGTTCTAACATCTAGTGAAAAGCCTTCCCAGAAGAGTGGAGGCTGTTATGACAGCAAAGGGCAGACCAACTTAATGCCCATGATTTTGGAATGAGATGTTCGACGAGCAGGTGCCACGTACTTTTGATCCTGTAGTGTATCTTTGTCAACACCAGCACGGTTTCCATTAGATAACACAGTCACATTGTCAAAATAGGCGCACAAGGTTTGAAATCAGATTTTAAGAAGAGAAATGATAGAAATGGGCAGGGTTTAGACATAATTATGACTTTATGGCCGTGATAACTAGTGACGACCCTACAGCACACTTTGACTACAGGCAAACGTGGCTTTACCAAAGACAACACTGAGTAAAGTGCAAAAAATTAAACCAAAGTTGACACAATGCTGAATCCAAAATATACGGATTGTTTAATACACAGCAAAGTAATAACAACAATAAACAGTTCAAGAATACATATAAAAAATATTTGTATTTTTCTCCTTTGCTCATATATGTTTGACGGTTTATTTATTTTTATTGTCAAGCGACAAATCACATGTACAGTAGCTGACGTGTGTACATATCTGATCACATGTACAGTAGCTGATGTGTGTACATATCTGATCACATGTACAGTAGCTGACATGTGTACATATCTGATCACATGTACAGTAGTTGATGTGTGTACATATCTGATCACATGTACAGTAGCTGACGTGTGTACATATCTGATCACATGTACAGTAGCTGATGTGTGTACATATCTGATCACATGTACAGTAGCTGACGTGTGTACATATCTGATCACATGTACAGTAGCTGATGTGTGTACATATCTGATCACATGTACAGTAGCTGACGTGTGTACATATCTGATCAGATGTACAGTAGCTGACGTGTGTACATATCTGATCACATGTACAGTAGCTGACATGTGTACATGTCTGATAACATGTACAGTAGCTGACGTGTGTACATATCTGATCACATGTACAGTAGCTGACGTGTGTACATATCTGATCACATGTACAGTAGCTGATGTGTGTACATATCTGATCACATGTACAGTAGCTGACATGTGTACATATCTGATCACATGTACATTAGCTGATGTGTGTACATATCTGATCACGTGTACAGTAGCTGGCGTGTGTACATATCTGATCACATGTACAGTAGCTGATGTGTGTACATATCTGATCACATGTACAGTAGCTGATGTGTGTACATATCTGATCACATGCACAGTAGCTGGCGTGTGTACATATCTGATCACATGCACAGTAGCTGACGTGTGTACATATCTGATCACATGTACAGTAGCTGACATGTGTACATATCTGATCGCATGTACATTAGCTGACGTGTGTACATATCTGATCACATATACCGTAGCTGACATGTGTACATATCTGATCACATGTACAGTAGCTGACATGTGTACATATCTGATCACATGTACAGTAGCTGACGTGTGTACATATCTGATCACATGTACAGTAGCTGACGTGTGTACATATCTGATATGAAACCATTTAGCTCCATTGTTATGCTCACAGATACTTTTGAACATTAGCCTTTGTGTTACAAATACTTTTACAGTTAACATTACAGTACCACAGCAATACACACAGACATTTAGCCATGTGAATATATAATGAAGAGACCGATTTAAGCACTAATACAAAAATACTGGCTACCATGTTGGAAGGCTGCACCTCTACTCTGTGAATGGTTCTAACTGATGGGAAGTGCATGATGGCAATGTACAAACAATATCTCATTTGGTAATCATATTGAGAATATCCCTGCACAAAATAGCTAAATTTAAGGCAAAACACATACAAAAACATCCTGAAGCAATATGCAAAAGAGTTTTTGTTTTTAAAAGGGTACATTCACTAAGTGAACAATTCAATTTATTCAAACGTATTGATTATAATGTTAATTACCTGAACATAGGAAAGTGCTTTTAGAGACACAGAAATATTGTGTTGTGCAATTATTGTAGTGTGAGTATATTTTCAGTATGGGTCACCTGATGATTTCAGGAATATAAATAATTATTTAGAAGCATGATTTTGAAATACTGAATAATTGTTTTTTTATAGCTTTCATACAAATACAAGTGAACATATTGTCAAAATGTTGCACACTGAGTGAAAGGGAAAGGAACAGACACATGGTGGATTACTTGTTTTCTATGAGAGTCTGCACTTTGAGGACCAAGTCTCGAGCCATCGTTAGGACCTGCGGGACGTTGTGATGCTCGGCCATTTCTGAAGAGGGAAATCAAATCAAACACACTGTGTTACAAGAACCTAATTGGTTGTGTTGATTTACATATGAGTGCAGCCTATGGAGTTGTGCTTTTTGATGTTGTTAGCACGCACAATAAAAGCAGTTGCTACATTCAAAACATACATTCAGCAAGCAAAAAGAAAGTGGCAATGAAATTAAATAACTGAATTGTCAAATATTACATTCCATAACAACATCTAAAGTCATCGTTTAGCCTCACCGTTGAAGAACTTGATGATGTCAGTGAAGTCCATGTTGTTCTCCAGGATGATGTCTCGGTACATCTCCACCAGTGCCAGAGCGATGAAGAGGACAAAATGAGTGGAGGAGGTATACGTGGCCGCCCAGATGGTCTCCCACACGGAGAACACATCATCATACACCATCTCTGAAGGGAAGAATGGCACAGCAGGTTATACACCAAAGAAGACTGTGATATGACCTGCCTGCAGAACAGTCATGTCACAGAAATAAAATGTCAGAAAAAACTAGCTAAAAATCTGTATCGGTCCTTCATATTGTATAACTTGAACAAGATTCATTTAGGTTTAAACATCACCAGCATGGCCCTTTCATAGTGTGTGCGATGTAACACATGCCCGTGCAGATGTCAGCACCTCGTTTGAAGTCTAGCAGGAACCAGCGGTAGCAGAAGTAGAAGTGAGTGTAGTCTCCATTCATCTGCATCACTTCAAAGAGCTCTGCATCAAGGATCTAGCAGAAAAGATGATGAGAGTGCCTATCTGGTACTACAGAGTAATATCACTGTACGTATAATAATGTGCATGTGTGACTGTGTATATACGTGCGTGTGTGTGAGCATACGTGTTTATGGTACCTGGATGAGGGAGCGCATGTTGGCAAAGTGTGAGTCCATGGCTCCTCCATGGGGGAAGTTGTGATTCATCCTTTTCATCAACTCAGAGAAGCAGCTGAACGCTATGACCTCTGAGTAACACACAGACACAAATAAACAGCAAATGATTCATGTTATCTTACTCATGTCTGCAAATGATGCAGTAATATTATGCAGTATAAGAGAGCTATTGTTAATGCAGACTGACCGTCATCCAGAATGACCAGTAAAGGAGCCAGCAGATCACACATGCCCTGGACATAGCCAATCTCCAGATGCTGCCATACATAACTGCACATTATGTTGCGTAGTTTCTCCAGGTTAGCAGGAGTGAAGTACCAGTAGGATCTGTCACAGCGCCTCACGTCCTTATCAATGCGATGCAGGTTGAGCAAGTACAAATCCAGCTGCTCTTGCTGCACAGAGTGACAAAAGGGACTAAGATTAGTTAAATTTGATCAACTTCAAATGGCTATTGTTTCGTCATTCATACCAGCATTGTGTCAGCTCTGTAGCCAGTTGGGTACTGTATGTTAAACCAACCCTTAGCCAATTAACCTCAAAAGCTGTGACATTCATTACAGTACACATACAGTAGGTAACTCATTTGGAGTACTTACAGAATAGGTAGTCCCTGCTGGGGACAATGCCACTGGTGAGAAATCAGGTTTGAGTTCCTCTGTCTCAACCACAGAGTCAGACTGAGTGTAGAGACTTTCCATCTCAGGCTCCTCCTCAGACAGGGCTGGCTCTGTTCCATCAGGACTGGTGTTGGAGGGTGCTTCCAGGACAGGCTCCCCTGAACCAACTCTCCCCAGGGCCAAGGGGGCAGGTGGGGTAGCCATCAGGCCAGACAAAGGTCTAGCCCAGGCCGTGGGAATATCCTCCATCTCTAAGGCGGAGGGCGAGTCATCAGAATCTAGTGTATCAGGAGATCGCCTAGAGTGGGATGTCACTGTAACACTGGCCCTGGCCTCAGGCAGGGTTGGATTCAGTACTGGCAATGCAGGTGCATGTTTCTCTGAATCTATGGCAGCTGTCATTTCTAAAGCTTTGTTATTGTAATTCTCAGGGAAATTGGCCTCCACAGAGTCTAATGGTTTGGTTACAAATACATCTGCAACCTTTTCTTTAGTACTATCCATGTCTTTCTCACAAACACAAGCCTTGCTGGTTTGAGGGGTTTGCATTTTTTGAAATTCAGATTCTGTGATTTCTTCCATTTCAGAAGAAGTTGTGTCCTCTTTTTCAGCAATACCAGCCTCCCTTATCATTGTTGAATCTTTGTTTCCTTCTGTTACAGATGGCTCTCTGGAACAGAAGGGCTCTGTCGCTGGGGCTTTGTTCTCTTGTGTTTTAGTAAATGTGGCCTCGCCTAGTGGCGGAGCTGGAATATATATATTAGAAACCTCCATTTCTAGTTTGAGAATATCAGTATTCTCAGTTGCAAACACTGCTCTCACAAAGAGCTTTGTGTCTTCTGTGGTGGAAACTTCAGACAACCCATCTGCTATAACGTTGTTTTCTTCGATTTCAACATTTCCTAAGGACTTTGCATATTTTTTGTCAGAACCCTCTTCAACTTTCTCTGAGGTTTTCACGATTTCTACCAATCTAGAGCTTTCAACCACTTCACGCTCTGGGGCCTTGAACTCTCCGGCTGATGCAGCCTTGTCGTCAACTGTTATCGGCAGCTTTAGGTCTTCAGATCCAACTTCAGTTCCCAAGACAGTGAAAGGATTCTCTATTAGGGGTGGCTCAGCCTTGGCCACTAGGCTAGATGCAGCTCCTTGGACCGCTGATGGCTCTGGTGATGGCTGAGTGGCTGCTGGTCTGACTGGTGAGTCAGATACAGGACTGTTGCTGTTGTTTGTGCTTTGAGGCTGTTCTGGAAGACCTGAGTCAACAGACAAGCTGTAGAAGGATGGGTCCCCAGAGTCTGAGGTGCCATTTGGGATGGCTACATCTCGGAGGTCTTTCAGTGGGGTTTTGGACCGCTCTTTGCTTTTCTCTCGCTTCGTCTCAGATTCAATCAGTTCCACTTCCTCGACAAACCAAAATACCTGCAACAGCAGACCATAGGAGAGTGAATACCAAGTATTATCAAGATTAGAGGTTGACCGATTAATCGGAATGGCAGATTAATTAGGGCCGATTTTAAGTTTTCATAACAATCGGAAATCTGTATTTTTGGGCGCCAATTTTGCAGGTGTTTTAAAAAAAAAAAATGTATACCCTTATTTAACTAGGCAAGTCAGTTAAGAACACATTCTTATTTTCAATGACGGCCTAGGAACGGTGGGTTAACTGCCTTGTTCAGGGGCAGAACAACAGATTTTCACCTTGTCAGCTCGGGGGATTCAATCTTGCAACCTTACAGTTAACTAGTCCAACGCTCTAACCACCTACCCCTCATTGCACTCCATGAGGAGCCTGCCTGTTATGCGAATGTAGTAGAAGCCAATGTAATTTGCTAGCTAGCATTAAACTTATCTTATAAAAAACAATCAATCATAATCACTAGTTATAACTACACATGGTTGATGAAATTACTCGTTTATCTAGCGTGTCCTGCGTTGCATATAATCGATGGAACGCTGGGGGATGATTTAACAAAAGCGCATTTGAAAAAAAAAGCACAATCGTTGGACGACTGTACCTAACCATAAACACTAATGCCTTTATTAAAATCAGTACACAGAAGTATATATTTTTAAACCTGCATATTTAGCTAAATGAAATCCAGGTTAGCAGGCAATATTAACCAGGTGAAATTGTGTCATTTCTCTTGCGTCCATTGCACGCAGAGTTAGGGTATATGCAACAGTTTGGGCAGCCTGGCTCATTGCGAACTAATTTGCCAGAATTATGACATAACATTGAAGGTTGTGCAATGGTATAAGAATATTTAGACTTAGGGATGCCACCCGTTAGATAAAACACCGAACGATTCCGTATTTCACTGAAATAATAAACGTTTTGTTTTCGAAATGGTAGTTTCCGGATTTGACCATATTAATGACCAAAGGCTTATATTCCTGTGTGTTATTATGTTATAATTAAGTCTATGATTTGATAGAGCAGTCTGACTGAGCGATTTTAGGCAGCAGCAGGCTCGTAAGCATTCATTCATTCAAACAGCACTTTCGTGCGTTTTGTGAGTAGCTCTTTGCAAGCACAGCGCTGTTTATGACTTCAAGCCTATCAGCCTAATGACTGGTGTAACCGATGTGAAATGGCTAGTTAGTTAGCTGGGTGTGCGCTAATAGCGTTTCAAACGTCACTCGCTCTGAGACTTGGAGCAGTTATTCCCCTTGCTCTGCAAGGGCCCCAGCTTTTGTGGAGCGATGGGTAACGCTGCTTTGAGTGTGGCTGTTGTCGATGTGTTCCTGGTTCGAGCCCAGATAGGGGCGAGGAGAGGGACGGAAGCTATACTGTTACACTGGCAAAACTAAAGTGCCTATAAGAACATCCGATAGTCAAAGGTATATGCAATACAAATGGTATAGAGAGAAATAGTCCTATAAATACTATATTAACTACAACCTAAAACCTCTTACCTTGGAATATTGAAGTCTCATGTTAAACCACCAACTTTCATATGTTCTCATGTTCTGAGCAAGGAACTCAAACGTTAGCTTTTTTACATGACACATATTGCACTTTTACTTCTACAACACTTTGTTTTTGCATTATTTAAACCAAATTGAACATGTTTCATTATTTATTTGAGGCTAAATTGATTTTTATTGATGTATTATATTAAGTTAAAATAAGTGTTCATTCAGTATTGTTGTAATTGTCATTATTACAAATATATATATATATTTTTTAATTGGTCGATTAATCGGTATCGGCTTTTTTGGTCCTCCAATAATCGTTATCGGTATCGGCGTTGAAAAATCATAATTGGTCGAACTCTAATCAAGATATTCTATTAAAATCCTTCAGTATAAACATACTATACCTGTGTGCTACTTCTGGAGTCACTCTGTGAGTGGGCAATCTGTTTGTCTGAACCAATGCTCTGTGAGGACTGGCGTAGGAGGATGAGACAAATGCCAACCAGGAAGAGACCAGAACAGCATGGGGAGAGACATATGTAAGTGTGTTAACCATATGAGTATGAGTCACAAATTCTGTCATGTGTTGCACTCATCAAATGGGACTGGTATGGCCCACTTACATCAGTGCTGATGGTGGAGTCTCTCTGCACTGGTCCTGGTCTGTCCACACTGGCCACAGAGTTGCACTTGGCTATGGCTTCAGCATGCTTCTCCCCCTCTTTCTGCTTTACGATGGCCTCACAGCCCAGCCACTCTTTCATAGTTTGCTCATAGCAGGCCCGCACCTGCTCATCCACCTATACACAGATTATAAACACACAGGGTCACTAGTGTGTACATTTGACCATCCTTCCTACTTTGATTCCTGAGTTCCATAATTTTACCACATTACAATATAACAATACCCACCTCCATCCTACATTTCTGGGTCATATCGAAGTGGTAGTGTCCCAGCAGGAATGGCCAGACCTCCTTGCGTATTGTAGGAGCCACACCACCATAGTACACCAGACGCAGAAGCTCATGCTCATCATATGCCTGCAGGAGAAAAGATTGTGACTGTGATTATATACAGACTCAATACAGTACTGTCATCAGCAGCTGTGTGATTCTGTACGCCTCAGTGGGATGTTGATGAAGCAGTTACATTCACACTGTGATCAGTTATCTAAGCCTTGAAGAACATACACAATCACTGCATGTTGTGGTTGTGTGTACAGTGTGTTGAGAATGATGAGCAGATGGTACAGTAGATCTTACAGAGCGGTCCTGGAGGAAGCTGCTCCAGACATCCACAGTGAGTCCTTTCTGGGCATCATGAGGCACGTTAGGGTCGACGATGGTGGGGTTGACCAGGGCAGAGAGGTGGATACGAACAGTGGACAGGTGACGGCAGTAGGCAAGCCCTTCAATGAAGAAGTGAAGAAACGTGCATGGTTATCAATCCAACCATAACATGAAGACACTGGCGTACAAAACATTCCCGCAAGACACCCCCCCCCCCTCTCCCTTGTGAAGCTGCAGTATGCCACTGCATGAAGATTATAGCATTTGAATCAGTCTTTCCTAAATGAATTTATGATGCATGTACTCACAACCATAGAAAGCACGGGAAATGATCTGGTACTTCATGGTGTCACAGAGGAGTTTCAGGGGAGCCCTGTCCTGGTTGCAGCCATTGGGTAGTGAGCCAACACGGGATCCGTTGAGAGCGCAGGAGAAACAGGAGGACTTCCTGGGTGTGGGGTGCCACATGTTCAACGCCTGGTCCATCAGCTCTGGAGCCACTGGACAGCAAACAACAGGCTCAATGTTATCATCAGCATGAACATCGTCGTTATTGTTATTGTCATTAGCAACAGCTACAAGATCTTCTAGAACTGATAGAGGATTTGGGTGACTTTCTTTCATAATAACCATGGAAACATTGACAAACCAATACAGAAGATGGAGGTGTGACAAAGACAACTTGATATCCATGTATGGTCTTAAATCCAGGGTAACTAATGGAGGGTGTTCGCAGATTCACAGGACTACAGATACAGGCCGAGACAGATGGGCTGGACAGAGAGGGGCTGAGGGAAGGCACATGGGACAATGGTCAACAAAACAATGAGAGCGAGCAAAAACAATGAATGAAAACGTTTATTCTGAACATATTTGAACAGAAAATCGATACAGAATAAGAAGATCACAAGTGACATACCAAAGTCTGACGGAGTACCAGGAAGAAGGATCCGAAAGACATAGTCAGTGGCCTCGTCCTCTTCTTTATCCGACACAGACTCCACAGAGCCCTGCGGACTCCTCTTCCGCAATTTAGGGAAAACCTTTCCCTGTATGCAAAGGAATGTACTGCACTCAGTATAAGACAAAGGAATGTACTGCACCCAGTATAAGACAAAGGAATGTAAGCACTCAGTATAAGACAAAGGAATGTACTGCACTCAGTATAATACAAAGGAATGTACTGCACTCAGTATAAGACAAAGGAATGTAAGCACTCAGTATAAGACAAAGGAATGTAAGCACTCAGTATAAGACAAAGGAATGTACTGCACTCAGTATAATACAAAGGAATGTACTGCACTCAGTATAAGACAAAGGAATGTACTGCACCCAGTATAAGACAAAGGAATGTACTGCACTCAGTATAAGACAAAGGAATGTACTGCACTCAGTATAAGACAAAGGAATGTACTGCACTCAGTATAAGACAAAGGAATGTACTGCACTCAGTATAAGACAAAGGAATGTACTGCACTCAGCATAAGACAAAGGGATGTACTGCACACAGTATAAGACAAAGGGATGTACTGCACTCAGTATAAGACAAAGGAATGTACTGCACTCAGTATAAGACAAAGGAATGTACTGCACTCAGTATAAGACAAAGGGATGTACTGCACTCAGTATAAGACAAAGGGATGTTATGATGATGATTTGCGAGAGTGATTAAAGTTTTATTTGATCTTACTCTAAAACTCAGATCCCTATTGTTTAATTGTGAAGCACGACTAGGCTATATACAATTAATGATCCAGCCTGAGAAGGCCAGTCTCAAGTCAATATCCTTGTCCTTGGTCTCGCAAATGTCCTTCATGTTATCCAGAGGATGTATTAAGACCCCACTCACACTTAAATTCCTAGGTTTTATATTCTTTCACTGCCCTGCTGGTAATATACCACAACCCTTACAAAGCTATCTTCTATTGCAGCCTGTGAATTATATTCCCAGCTCTGCTATCACTACCACTTTCATCATCACAAATCATATAAAAAACCTTCAGACCGTGTTCCCTTTGCTTTGGCAGGTCAATGTTATTTTCTACTTGGAGGCTAAATTGGTGGATAAGATCAATGTCAGTGTAAAAGTATTCCTCTGGCAGCAGTGTACTAACACAGAGATCAGAGTTATCCTCAGCCAAACAACATACATTATGCTATAGATGACCCTGTTTTAATGTTTTAGAAACAACTAGCTAAATCATACCATCAGGCTTAATTTAGTGGATGTGGACATAATGGCTACAGTAAACATGAATTGAGATGGGAATAATGCAGACCTTTCCCCTCTGGGACCAGAGCGGGGGATCCAGTTGTCCGTGTGGCAGCAGGCCCGTCTCCAGGCAGGTCAGGAACTGGAGCAGGTGTCCTCCCCGGGGGAACCGCAATGGAGGCCTCTGGATCCCATCCTGACTCACCAGAACCACTGTCCCACCACTGTCCACTGGGAAAAAACATGATCACAAGGTCAATAACACACAAACAAACAAATGTATACAAAGCTATAGGACTACATAATTAAGAGAGGTTCCTGTACCTTGCTGATGGCAGTGCAGATAAACAATCTCCGCCAGGCGAATAGTCATGGCAAAGTCCCAGTAAACACTGTAGGAAAATAAATGTGTGAACAAATCATATATAATTTGGCATGCTCAGTGGATAAATATGAGTGTCAGAATATGTTTCTATTACTGTGATTTGATATTACATTACCTTTTTTCAGTATCATCTGCCACAGTGCCATTCATGAGCTGGTTGGGCGTCCATTTCAGGGTCATGAGATCTGCAGTCTGGTGGAGAGACAGGTACCCTGGAATAGCCTCCATGTCATCCCTCTGTTGACCAAGACAATATATTTGTTACAAAGCATTCCCTGCTGTTTAAATAGTGATAAAAAGTTATGTCAGATCCTTTAAATCACACACATGCACACACATACACACACCGGCTGCACCAGGACGTTGTTCTTGCCAAACAGCAGTGTAGCCCTGTTGTTCTGATGGAGGGACTCAACATAGTCCCTAGCCCACAGGATGGGCCGGTCCTCCATACTGCCACTGGACTGCCTCTTCTGGATCTAATAGAAAATACCATTTGACCATTTTTTATACATCATATACTTCACACACATCATTCATTTACAAACACATCATCCACACACTGACCAGGGCAGGTCGCCTGGAGGGGGAGTCCTGGCGACAGTGGCCACTGTGGATGCGGTGTCTCTGGACTAGCTCATCAGCAGATGGGTCTGTCCAGAAGTGGTCGGCTGTCTTCACCTTAGTGTACTCCAGAGCACAGGGGCCGACTGCAAGAGTAAAAGCAACAAAACACTGAGATCCACAACAGTTTGGGCGTGGAAAAGTGAAATCACTATTTCTAGCCCCTAAAGAACTGTACTAAACCATCATCATACAGAGTGAAATAACTAGGTACCAGCAATGTCATTGTTACGCTCACAGGAAGAGGTAAATGCACTTGTCTGTTATAAGTGTGAGTATAAAGTCAATTTGGAGTTAGTAACCAGTATATTTATCTTCTAAACCACAGAGCTATGTCCTTATCTGAAATAAGGTAATATCCACTGTTAAGCACTAGTCTCCTACGGTTGAAGTCGGAAGTTTAAATACACTTATGTTGGAGTCATTAAAAGTCGTTTTTCTTGTTAACAAACAATAGTTTTGGCAAGTCGGTTAGGACATCTACTTTGTGCATGACACAAGTAATTTTTCCAACAATTGCTTACAGACATATTATTTCACTTATAATTCACTGTATCACAATTCCAGTGAGTCAGAAGTTTACACACACTAAGTTGACTGTGCCTTTAAACATCTTGGAAAATTCCAGAAAATTATGTCATTGCTTTAGAAGCTTCTGGTAGGCTAATTGGCATAATTTGAGTCAATTGGAGGTCTACCTGTGGATGTATTTCAAGGCCTACCTTCAAACTCAGTGCCTCTTTGCTTGACATTATGGGAAAATCAAAAGAAATCAGCCAAGACCTCAGAAAAAATATTGTAGACCTACACAAGTCTGTGTTCATCCTTGGGAGCAATTTCCAAACGCTTGAAAGAACCACGTTCATCTGTACAAACAATAGTACGCAAGTATAAACACCATGGCACCACGCAGCTGTCATACAGCTCAGGAAGGAGACACGTTCTGTCTCCTAGAGATGAACGTACTTCAGTTGAAAAAGTGCAAATCAATCCCAGAACAACAGCAAAGGACCTTGTGAGGATGCTGGAGGAAACAGGTACAAAATCTATATCCACAGTAAAAACGAGTCCTATATCGACATAACCTGAAAGGCCGCTCAGCAAGGAAGAAGCCACTGCTCTAAAACCACCATAAAAAAAGGGGGAGGCTTGCAAGCCGAAGAACACCATCGCAACCGTGAAGCACAGGGGTGGCAGCATCATGTTGTTTTGCTGCAGGAGGGACTGATGATCTTTCCTTTCATGAGGAAACGAAAATTATGTGGATATATTGAAGCAACATCTCAAGACATCAGTCAGGAAGTTAAAACTTGGTCGCAAATGGGTATTCCAAATGGACAATGACCCCAAGCATACTTCCAAAGTTGTGGCAAAATGGCTTAAGGACAACAAAGTCAAGGTATTGGAGTGTCCATCACAAAGCCCTGAGCTCAATCCTATAGAAAATGTGTGGGCAGAACTGAACAAGCGTGTGTGAGCAAGGAGTCCTACAAACCTGACTCAGTTACACCAGCTCTGTCAGGAGGAATGGCCCGAAATTCACCCAACTTATTGTGGGAAGCTTATGGAAGGCTACCCGAAACGTTTGACCCAAGTTAAACAACTTAAAGGCAATGCTACCAAATACTAATTGAGTGTATGTAAACTTCTGACCCACTGGGAATGTTATGATAGAAAAAAATCTTAAATAAAGAATTCTATCTACTATAATTCTGACATTTCACATTCTTAAAATAAAGTGGTGATCCTAACTGACCTAAGACAGGGAATTTTTTACTAGGATTAAATGTCAGGAATTGTGAAACACAGAGTTTAAATGTATTTGGCTAAGGTGTATGTAAACTTCCGACTTCAACTGTGTCATGTTGTATCTATAGGTTATCTTAGAGGGAGTCACAGTCACTGTAATGTGCCATTCAATGTGCTATTTCTTATCTTATCCGATCTGTCTGGCCACATCCTGGCAATAGAAGCTATAAGAAGAGGTCCATTAATACCTAACAGAGAGGCAAGGATTGGTCCATCCACAGCATCCATTAGAATGGCCTCCCTGTCATAGAAAGTACTGGAAGACAGAAAATCATGTTTACTAAAAATGGTGCAAGACTCTGAAAAGTGACTGTAATACTGTTTTTGCATAAGATTTACAGTATTTTGACAAAATAAATGACAATGTTTATATGACCCCCTTACAAACAAGGCATGTGAAATCTCCCACATTCTTGCCTACACATGCCTTTTATACCTCCTGTGCGCATTCCGGCAGGTCAGTGACAAGTGGTAATAGTAATGTGCAGATGTGAGCGGGCGTTTATTTGAATAAATCCATTGAATATACACAATCAAAAATACATCTATTATTCATTTGTTAAGGCAAGTCCTACGAAACATAACACTAATAAAAGTCATTTTCAAAACAATAGAATTACATATTTTGAGTTTAATTATGTTACCTCCAAATGAGATCTATTTTGTTCATGAAACAGTCAAGACACACCTACCCCGATCACAGTCCACACCCATATATTTTGTAGTAAGAATATGATAGAATAAAAACAGAGTAAAATACAAATAATATTGTTCCCACACAACTTGTGTCACGGGAATGTGTGGAACAGCTGTCATATAAAAAAAGTGATAGCCTATTATTGCTAAATGTTTCTGATCAGCGATATTGTAGGTAACCAAATCAACAGATGAGCTATACCACCTCCATTTGCCTGAAACCAATGAACCAAATAGTCCATACAGATAGAGATTCAATTAAACAAAATCACATTGATTGAGACAAGTCAGTGAAGACATTACATGGGCTTGCTCCTACCTATCTCTCTGATTTGGTCCTGCCGTACATACCTACACGTACGCTACGGTCACAAGACGCAGGCCTCCTAATTGTCCCTAGAATTTCTAAGCAAACAGCTGGAAGCAGGGCTTTCTCCTATAGAGCTCAATTTTTATGGAACGGTCTGCCTACCCATGTCAGAGACGCAAACTCGGTCTCAACCTTTAAGTCTTTACTGAAGACTCATCTCTTCAGTGGGTCATATGATTGAGTGTAGTCTGGCCCAGCAGTGGGAAGGTGAACGGAAAGGCTCTGGAGCAACGAACCGCCCTTGCTGTCTCTGCCTGGCCGGTTCCCCTCTTTCCACTGGGATTCTCTGCCTCTAACCCTATTACAGGGGCTGAGTCACTGGCTTACTGGGGCTCTCTCATGCCGTCCCTGGAAGGGGTGCGCCTCCTGAGTGGGTTGATTCACTGATGTGGTCATCCTGTCTGGGTTGGCGCCCCCCCTTGGGTTGTGCCATGGCGGAGATCTTTGTGGGCTATACTCAGCCTTGTCTCAGGATGGTAAGTTGGTGGTTGAAGATATCCCACTAGTGGTGTGGGGGCTGTGCTTTGGCAAAGTGGGTGGGGTTATATCCTTCCTGTTTGACCCTGTCCGGGGGTGTCCTCGGATGGGGCCACAGTGTCTCCTGACCCCTCCTGTCTCAGCCTCCAGTATTCATGCTGCAGTAGTTTATGTGTCGGGGGGCTAGGGTCAGTTTGTTATATCTGGAGTACTTCTCCTGTCCTATTCGGTGTCCTGTGTGAATTTAAGTGTGCTTTCTCTAATTCTCTCTTTCTCTCTTTCTTTCTCTCTCTCAGAGGACCTGAGCCCTAGGACCATGCCCCAGGACTACCTGACATGATGACTCCTTGCTGTCCCCAGTCTACCTGGCCGTGCTGCTGCTCCAGTTTCAACTGTTCTGCTTTATTATTATTTGACCATGCTGGTCATTTATGAACATTTGAACATCTTGGCCATGTTCTGTTATAATCTCCACCCGGCACAGCCAGAAGAGGCCTGGTTCCTCTCTAGGTTTCTTCCTAGGTTTTGGCCTTTCTAGGGAGTTTTTCCTAGCCACCGTGCTTCTACACCTGCATTGCTTGCTGTTTGGGGTTTTAGGCTGGGTTTCTGTACAGCACTTTGAGATATCAGCTGATGTACGAAGGGCTATATAAATAAATTTGATTTGATTTGATTTGAAGACACAGGGTTTTAGTCAGGAGTAGGCCTAGGCTACTAAGCGTCTGCGAGTGAAGAGCAAAATAATATATTACATAACATGCTGGCAAAATGTTCTAAATAATTAGCCAACTAGACTAGATGATCATAAGCAAGCACTCACCTCAACTTAGCTAACATTTCCCTAGCCAAATTGTAGAACTGGCAGGAGGATGGTTTACTGCCGCTGCCTAGCAACCATAAAGAGTTTAAGAGAGTAGTGCGTGCCAATGCCTGCCCAGCATTACGGCTACGTTTCATACTGAGCCGTAGGCAGAACTTTACCGAAATAATTACTCGGTTGTTAGGCGGGAAATAAAAGTTTTGGCTTTGATTCCGGCAATAGTTGGTGGTATGGTATAGTTAGTAGAAAAATGACTTAGTGTGAAAGGGATATGAGTAGTAGGCTATACATTGAACAGCAACTGTTGGGATTGGTAAGATCAAACACAATATCAGCCAGAAGCTGATCAGTTGATTAACCTGCTGTTCTCCACTAGGTACATGACAATCTTGTCCAGAAGCTTCTCCATGAGAGCAGTGCGGATCCACAGGTTCCTCAAGCCCTGGGGGGGGAGGTTGGTCACCCTGGGTTGTTTCGGAACACTGACATTATTTAGTTGAGCCTGTCTGCTGGATGAGAGGAGAGGAGAGTGTGATACAAATGTGGTATACTTTTGACATCTCTGTGTGTGTGGAGGGGGGGGGGTGATGGGAATTACTATCCAAGATCATTGTCTTACTTGGTCTCGATGAGCTGCTCTAGTTCTTGGACCTTTTGACACAGTTCCTCCACCGGGGTGAAGCTCTTCCCCACCTTCATGAAGAGTGCTGCTACCTTATTACTGCACAGGAGGCCCGCTGCTCGCCTCTTCAGCCCATGGAGCACACATGCCTCCACTACAGCTGTTGACACACATAGTACAGAATATACAGACACAAACAGTAAACACAGTTTGGTTTTCCCCAAAGCGATATTCACTAAGCTATGATTGCATACCCTGTAAACAACAAGTAAACCACATACTGTTTATGGATTTCCCTAGCAAAGTTTGATATTTTTCAGGAGCACCTGTGGGAGCAAGATGTACATATAGGGAGAAACATAATACTGTACCACAAGAGAAAGATACACTTAGAGTGCATTTGCCATTCTGGTAAAATGCATTGTCTATTGTATAGGACAGGAAACCAAAGTAAGGCCATGAGAGCATAGGACAGCTGGACATACTAAGGTCAGAGGGACACACAAAGGAGGGGGTCAGCCAAATGACCAACTGATGGACTATAGACATAGGGCATATATTTTTAGGACATGAAGAGAAGAGACACATAGTCTACTAGTCCTAATAAGGACAGACATACCAAAGACCACACCAAGCTGAACTTAAGGGGCCCATAGGATAAGATGGGCATGTATTATTTTTGGGACATGAAGAGGTCCTGTCACCATTATAACTTAACTGAAAGCAGATATGGGCGTTATTGTGCGTGAACAAGCAGGATGCACAGATTGGGATATAATGGTGGCAGATGGACTGAGGGAAGTAACTTCATTTGCATGTGGGATCTACTCATATGTTGTATGTGTATAAAAACAGAGCCAGTGCTCTGGAAAAGTGTGTGTTCCGCGGACCATCTAGGCTTCTGATATGTTTGTATTAAAAGCCTATATTGAATTCACAAGTTCTTGTAAGTATTATATTTTGTAACGATCCTCCACGACACACCCGGTGAAAATTAAGTGAGAAACCCTTGGACATTTTGAGTGCTACTGCAGAGAGGCAGGGATGGGTTGGAGGGCAGGCGCAGGTGGCTCTCAACAGGACCAGAAATAGACTGAAAACCGACAAATGCTGTTTACTGTTGCTACACTCTTATAAAAAAAAGGTGCCAATTAGAACCATACAGGATTATTTGGTTTGTCCCCATAGAGGAACCCTTTTTGGTGCAGGGTAGAACCATTTGCAGAGGGTTTTTAATCTAGAACCTTCTATGTAGGATCCTTCAAAGGACCCCCTGTATATGGTTCTGCCTAGAACCCTCTATGAAGGGTTCTACCAAGAACCATTTTATAATCTAAAGGTTCTTCCTAGAACCGTCTATGGAGGGTTCTACTAGCCTTATTATGACAATACATATGCACCAAGCCTTTATTTGAGGGCCTAGCTATACCCTAAAATAGTGGTGTTAGGAGTTTCCACATCCGGCCTGCAAGTCACATTATGCTGGTTTGCAAAGTTATTTGTAATTCCTATTGGAATCCAGACAGAGTTAGGATATCCAGCAAGTGGAATTGTTAATCACTCGCAACCTGCATCCAAAATGACTGCCAGGGTAGGGAAGAATACTGAGACTACCTCAATCATCTAAACTGGAACAAATATCTCAGTAACAGGAGCAATAAATCCAACAGATTGAATTAGTTTAGATGTATGTTATTTATCTTTGTGTAGCATAAAATGTATCAACCAATCAATGTACATGCAAAAACACAGATATTAGAGTCAAACTGGGAAATATTATATATGTTTCTATTTATAAACCCTTCTTGCCTTCCAAAGAATCCTTCTTGCCTTACAAAGAGTTATCAAAGAACCCTTTCTTCCCAAAAATGGTTCTTAAGATGTTAACGGTTCTTCCAGGTAGAACCCTTTGTCTTACAAAGAACCCTTGTCTTACAAAAATAGTTATTCTGATCAAACGGTTGTTGGTAGAACCTTATCCTTCCCCAAGAACCCTTTTGGAACCCTTTTTTCAAAGAGTGTAGGGTATCCATGGATGTGTGGAGGTGTAGTATCAACACCTTTGAATAGTGTAACGAATTCCCGCTGTTGGGGTGGCGACAAAAGGTGGCTTGACCTGCTCTACCTGCTGACTCTTTACAAATAGTGTCTGCTGACAGTTCAATTTAACACAGATAGACCTACATTTGCAGAGCAAAGTGACATCAGGCATCATCCTGTGGGAGTGGAAATGTCGAGCCCTGTCAAGCCCTGCCACCTCCTACTACCCCAATCTGCGTACGGTCACATTCTCAACCAACACAGCTTGATTTTAGGCAGGCACTGGCCACAGCCATAGTAAAGAATAAGAGACAGCCTAAAATCAAGCTGTGTTGGTTGAGAATGTGACCGTACACAGATTGGGGTAGTAGGAGGTGGCAGGACTTGACATGGCTTGACATTTCAACTCCACAGGATGATGCCTGATGTAACTTTGCTCTGTAAATGTCAATGTAGTCATGAGTAAATGTCTGACCATACAATCAGTTAAGATTTTGTATGTGAAATTAACTGTATGTCTATGGCAGGAATCACCAACTTGATTCAGCCGCGGGCCGTTTTTGTCTTGAGCGGATGGTCAGGGGGCCGGAACATAATTACAAGTAATTTATAGAAGCCCAAACAAAATATAATATTTGACTTAACATAATCATTTCAAACATTGCTTACATTTGTATATGATCACATATACATCATCTCTCTATTATGCGTGGGAATACTATGGAACAGATTTACAAAAGTAAAATCACTTGAAGCTGACATGTCCAAAAATAAAACATTTTTTAGAAAAAAAACATAAATAAAAAAAGAAATACAATTTTTGCTTATAAAACTTGGGGGACCAAATAATAATCCCCCTGCTTTTGACTCCAGAATCTTACTACTGAGCTGTTAATGGAACAATAATCCTATGTGTCATATCACAAGTGTGAAATGTGAGGCTGTGACACCAGAGGGATGGGGTGGAGGTTTACAAAGGACTAGTTCAAACCAACAGTGATTCTTCAGTTTATAGAGAATAGCAGCACTGCATGGGTCTTTGAGAAGAGAAAGAAAGGTGCTCTTTGGAGATAAAGTTACTCATCTCACGAAACATGTGAGTTTCTTACTTACTACAACCTCTTGCTTCTATCCACTCCTCTCTTGCTCTCATTACAATCGTAATGGTGTTTGGTCCAAGATGATAAACCAAGCACTTGTGCATTTGTTACACATAAGCTAAGCAGTCATGGAATCAACACTTAGGCCCACCCAAAGCAGCTATGCAGCTAGGCCTGCCCATCAACCACGGCACCCTCCCTCCCATCAAATGACTGCAGCACTGACATATGGCACTGAAGTCCGTCAGTGGGCTTGTAGATCAGTTTAATGAATCCATCTCTAATCTATCTGCATAAACTTTAACTGGGGGATAGCAAACCAGCCAAAAAGATATAGGCAAGTCAAAACTCCAATGAGCAATACGAACTGTCAGTACTTCTGTTCACAAACAAATTGGCCTTGACAAACTGTAAAATCTGCAACACTGATTAAATAAGTAATACACTACTTCATGAACACACTCACCACAGAAGGATATTATATGGCTGCTGTCTGCATGCACAAACTTCCGGGTAACTGCCTCTTCCATGATCTGTTTCACCTGGGAAGAAAAGAGCGAGATAAAGGTGACGTTGGCTTTAATTTAACAGGCAGATGAAGAGACAGGTTCTGACATGAGGAAACAGAAAGAAAATCAAAGTGTAGAAGGTTGGGGAGTGATTACGCAACAATAGATCATCACAGGTAGGCAGAGGGAGGGTGGCGAGGGAATGCAAGTGAGCATGCAGATATGTATCACTTCAGACAAGACAGAGCTTGACCAGTGTAAAAAAACGTGCACTAGTAAAATATATTGTGACCAATTCCCCGATTCTGGAATTATACAGTACAGAGAAATTGTGAACATTGTGAGATAGAAATCCAATCAAATCTACTCGAAAAACTGGGAAAACCTGTCAGAGTTTGAGATACAGTATATTTAGTATCACCGACTAAGACCCTCTTCCTTGCTGCACGACCTGGTGCCAGTCATGTCCCCAGTGTGATGAGGCCTCCACAGGCATGGTGAAGCTAAACGTGGAAGACTCCAACCCACACACTACTGAATAAAACATCCTGTTTACCCCCCAGCAGGCACCAGAGCCAATGATTGCCTTCACAAGACTCACAATAAGAATTGCTGCCATGAATAACTTGTCAGAATAAGGGTATTTTGTCTTGCATGTGCCTGTGTGAGCGTGTGTGTGCGTGCGTGATGATGCATGCTGTGTATGTGTGTGTGTGTAGTAAGTTATCTATATATAACATTCTAATATGTATCACCAATGAAAGTCACCCATTTATTTATTCAGCTCTGTCAAAGATCAAGCTCTCATAATTACAAACAATGGAAGTGAATAGCCAATCACTTGGTCTGTTGTCCAAACCGTTATTTTCCTCTTCTAAAAATATCACAATGATGAACAGTGCCAGTGATTTAGTGATAAAAAAATGTGTGTAAACTTTGAAAGCTGGTTGTGGGGGAAAAAGTCAGCTTTCCTATACTTTCCATGCATTTGTCCGCAAAAGCTGGGTACTTTCCATGCATTGTTCTGCTAAATCTGAGTAAACTGTGTTTACTTGCGTTTACCCTACACTACACCACTGGTCAGTGCTATCCATACAAATGAGTACACTATATAGTCTGCTGCTAATGATGTACTTTTCCCCCCCTAAAACAACAAAGTGCAACTCTTAAATGGACAGAGGACACACCAGCATGCAGCTACACAGAAAAGGAGCCAGACAGGGAGGTCGTCTCCTCTCTCCCTTTCATGTTCCCCAAATCTGCAGCCCAAACTATACCATAAGCCAATTTTCCTTTGAAGAAGTATGATATGGCTGTAGCTAACAGATGGGGGTCTCTTGCAGAGGTGGTGGGGTCAGATAACGGTGAGGAGTCGCCAAATAATAAACTGGAACATCATGGAACAACAGCAACATCCTAAGAATTTATGAAAATGACCATATATCTAAGTGCTCCATGTCAAAAATGTTTTTAAAAAGTGTCATATTCTTCCTGGGGGTGAAAATGAACAGGTTTGAATAAGATGTAATGTTGCTGTCAGTTACACTTGAACTTTCTAAACAATTGATGAAGCAAGACAATCTTATCAATTGATTTGGTGTTGTGTTTTATATAAAAGAGAGAGGGGCACTAGGCTATCTGAGATATTAGCGCCCAGTGAACTGAATTGCCCTCCATTACAGCACGAGCATTAACATGAAAGACATCTCAGTAAAAGCAGTTATCAATAATCATAGAAATGATGATGCTCATTGGCTCTGCACTGTGACATACACACGTATTCACATGCAGATAACCGATCCATACCTTAACTAACCGTTACACTGATCTTGGCGTTATTGCCTAGGCTACCTACTGAGACCAAATTATGATTATGATTTCTCTGCATAGGCTATAATCCAAGTATTTCAATCCAAGTCGTCACTGAATGCATGAACGCACCGTTTATAATTAAATAACGATCCAAAAAAACATATTAGGCTACATTCTCACAATTAGGCAACATTTTATTGAAACATATCAATTCGATTAGACCTCCCTATTTTACAATCTCATTTTGGCAATCCCAATAAAACAGAACTGCTGCCAGCGATCCATGACCAAGGTTAGTTCTAATAATTAGTTGTTATAAACATTGCAAATAGATAGGCACCCACCTCTTTCTTCACATTGCGCAGCAATTTATGGCGCGTCTCGGCCTCTGGAATAAGAAAATAACAGTATCATTCGAAAACTGCCGAGGCATTCAAGCCTATGTTGATTTGTCCCTCCTATTAAAATAGAAAAACGAAATTATTGAAACATCTTACCTCCCATTGCGCCCCACTGTTGCTGTTGATTCAATTGCACAAAGACAGCTATTTGCTTCAAATGAGCCTCTCTTCAGTTTACACTCTGGCCGATTGTGAATATGCGTCCAAACGCCCCCTTTAAAGCAACACACGCCACATGGTGCAATACACAGTCAATCTTGATGATATGGCTTGTATTTACAGTCTATGATTGATAAAGGATGCAAGGAAGCACGCAGGTAGGCTACACACGAAGGCAGGTACAAGCGCGCGCGCCCTCTCTCGCTCACTCAACTGTATATATCCACACACACAAACACACACAATAAGGGGTTAAATATGTGGGTTGAAAGGTATTCCACTGTCTTATTTAGCTAGGCAATCTGGGATTATCTCCAACTCATATAGACTATATATGATTATTGACAGTAATAATAACTCATTTGCAGTAGTCAGCTATTGTCTAGATAACAGCTAATAAATAAAATCTCCATAGTAGTCAATGTGAAAAGCAGGCTATCACGTCCCGTATCAAAATAAATTAGTAGTAGACCTAACACAATTTCATGTAAATATGTATAGAATTTTGAGTATGCGTTTTCAATGGCACAACACCAGATGCCTCTCGCTTTCCGTTGCTGATGTCAGACATAACTGAGAGGGAGGGCTCATTGGGGAGGGTATCGTGATGATAGTGATGTACAGTGGCGATTTTAGCATGTACATGTTGGTGAGGCAAACTCAAAAAATATTTTGGGATGCATGCCAGCAAAGCCACTACACAACACAGCACTAAATAATACATGGATTGCACTTTAACGGTGACAAACGGTTCCCACAAACTGTTAGGGCCTACATAATGCTGCCCTAGCAACAAAGCTTTCTTTCAACACCATGGAGTGAATCCTTACCACTGCTCCACCTGTCTATCAGCGGAGCCTTGTCTGGCAGCAAAACAGTTCATTCAGCCTCATTTACTGCCTTTAAAAAACCCATAACTGATATGGCTGACTTGCCTAAACAAATGTGGTTTCTACTGACAATTGAGATGTACAAACTATGGCATAAAGGGAAGACGAGCAGATAAGAGGCAATCCGTAATTTCAATGAGCAGATAAGAGGCAATCTGTAATTTCAATGAGCAGATAAGAGGAAATCCATAATTTTGATTAAGACATTAATGAGCAAGATAGGACGAACGTAGTCAAGGTAACTATTTGTCAGCACTTTTAGAATGTACAGTGACAGAATTCAGAACATGGGCTGTTCTTATAGTATTCTCCTTGTACACCAAGTCAGAACCGCAGGATCAATAAAGGGGGCATATGAGCAATGAAAGCTCTTAAAATATTCAATTATTACATTTCTCCAAAACAGGCTATAGGCTACATGTGCACCACCATGTCAGAACAGTATCATGACGTCAGTGATCTTCAGGTCGGAGCTCTAGAAAGAGGCCCAAGAAGGATGACTGTTCAAAGCGTATTTTCCCAGTTGGAGCTTGTTATTTTCAGAGTGCCCAGTTGTCTTGAACTCACTGAAGTCAGAGATTTTCCAGTTCCAAGTTTCCAGTTGTTTTGAACGTGGCAGATTGACATCATGGCCAATGTATTCAACCTTTTCTGGCCCATGGTGTTGAATGTTTATCCTTTTAAGCTTGGAAAAGAGACCCTTAAACCCAGACTTGGACCACACACCCACTCCACTGAATAGAAGGTTAGTTATTGCTTTGCAACACTTGCAGTTAGCCACTGATTCCTACCAAACCACCCATTGTTGAATTTGTTGAACTTGTTGTGTAATGTATATATGTCCAATGGCCAAAGAGCACCATATGACATATGACAAGGTTTGAAAAGGATTTGCCAGTAGATTGTCGACGTGATTCATGATGATGACTGCTTGTCTAGCTTGCTAGCTAAGATGTTGACATGATCAGTCCAATCAAAGCTATGGTAGATATAATGTGATTAGACTTAATTTTATCTGTGGCCAATGACCTTGAGCCTTATTGGATGGGCACTTCTAATATAACTCTATGGCAACACCTAAGGGGCTAGAATTTTCAAGCTCTCCCCATAGATTTTGTGGTGATGTAGTGTCCAGAAAACTGAGCCAATCACAGCGCAACTAGAGAACATTATCAACCCCTATGGGCCGTATTTTCCAGTGGCTGCCACAGAAAGCACTGAGCTAAGCTGAAACACCTGCAATTTGGAGCTGCCTTACTCAAGAAAGCAAAAAAGAGACCATGTTTGTATGCAGCTTTATTAACTCAGTTGTTATTATTTTTACAATGTTTGCAAACTGATTAATGTCAAAATAACCTGCAAAACAGGCAACAACAACAAAACATATATATATACTCTATATATAATTATTATATATATATATTTTTATCTAAACAGGTGGGGCTCAATGCCCTGAATGACGGGTTGCCACGTGCCCTGAATGAGGTAGCTAATGTTAGTAACATGCCAGGAGTGGTAGACCCATGTCACTTGAATCGAATGATAAATGGAAAGAAGGAGCTAAGCCTATCGATGTTGCTGTCGTTTGATGAAGTGGTTCTCCTAACTTATATACAACTTTGGTATGTGAGATATGCGGTGAGACCGTATGTACAGAAGCCGGTGCAGTCTTGCAATTGTAAAAAGTTTGGACACGTGGCAAGTGTTTGTCAAAGCAATACATTTTTTGTAGTTGAAGAGTCAGATGAGGCATGATGTTGTAATTGTGATGGGAATCACGTTCCTGAGATCTCGGAGTGCCCTGTACGGATGGAGGTCACAGTAGCTAGGTTCAGGGCAATCCAGCAGGTCTCCTATGTGTAGGCAGTGAAAATAGCTGAAGGAGTCAGTAGAAAGGAGATGGTAGTGGATGTCCCACAGTCTACAGTGAATGCCATGCAGGAGAAGGTTCCCGACACACTAATAGTGAAGAAGGTGGACTTTGTTGCGTTTATAGCGCAAGTGCCAAATTGCACTAGTCAAACTAATAACAAATCAAAGAAGCTAGACATCATTGTGAAGGCGGCAAATAAATGTCTGGATCCCCAGGACTTTAGAGACAAAATGTTACAGGGAGTACTGAATGAAGAGGTTCCCCCCTCCCAGGTCCCTGAGCCTGTGTAGAGATCTGAATAGACATTTAAATCGACTGAAGGAGTACAGTTTTTTGTTTTGGTTTGAAATTCAGGGTAGTACAGTAGCATGAATTTGGTTGGTGTTTTTGTTTTTGGTAATTAGTATGAACTTGCTCATCCAAAATATATTTTGTTTTTTTGGGGTATTTTTTACTATCCCGTAGGTGGCGGCAATACACCTTATGAGTGTGGTCCGTCAATAATCCTCAAAGAAGAAGAAGCTAAATAAGCTAACGTTAGACTGTTAGCATTTTTCCTCATCACATTTTCTGACCTCGTCGTTGTACAGTAGTGTAAACTGTCTCATGAGTGTCTGTCTGAAACGGAGTGTTTAAAGGACATTCTGTATACAAACAACTATTTTGCTACCTAAAGTAAAAAGGGATGTCAAAGCGGCTGCGGAGCAGAGAGGTCTGCGCTGATTGTAGCTCCCAGGGTAAGCTAAACGATTGCTGGCTAGCCTTAGAATTTTAGGTAGCATGATAGCTAGTTTATGTTAGCAGTTGTATGTAATGGTAACGCAAGCAATTTTAATATTTGCTTGCTTGATTTTCACTTTCAAAGGGATTCATATTCTGTTTGATTGCTTGTAGTTCCAGCAACGCAATAGCTTTGCTTGCAAGCTAAACTAGCTGCTAGTATGACAATGTCCAAGAAGAATGGGGAAGTCCGCTAACCTTAACTGTCTGTTGCTAGTTAGCAGCTGGTAGCCCTTAACTTTGTTATTGTTGCTAGTTAGTTTATGCCATCTAGACTTTACAATAGTCTTCGTTTTATAACGTTAGCTTGCAAACTAGTTGGGGTATATCTCGTTTGTGGCTGTGTGAAAGTAAAATTATGACATTTGTAGTTAGGGAGCTGCCTGAAATCATGAAAAAGAATGCATGCAGAATGATGTGACTCTCTTTTAGTCTAAATGGTTTGTGTGGACTCGGAGCCTTTGTGGTAATATAGAGTCTAAAGGTTGTGTGTGTCCCAGGCCCGTGCTGGGCCTCAGTGAACAGGGGCGTGCTGATCTGTGATGAGTGCTGCAGCGTCCACCGGGGTCTGGGCCGACACAGTTCCCAAGTCCGACACCTGACTCATACACCATGGCCACCCTCCCAGCTACAGGTGAGCACCTCACACAAGCAGCTATACTGACACTCAAGAACAGTCAACTTCTTCAATTGTTGTTTTCCCTTACCAATTGGTTGTATTGTAGATGGTTCAGAAATTGTACAGCAATGGGGCCAACTCCATCTGGGAGCACAGCCTTCTGGACCCCTCGTCTATCACTAGTGGGAAACGCAAGGCCAACCCCCAGGACAGAGTCCAGTGAGTGGGGCACATTTCAAACTTTTAGTTGAAGGTTAAACAATATAATTTTAAACCAATGTGATGACAAATATGGGTATCTCATCTCACCATGATCTATCACTCTCACATTGTTGGACTCTATGTTGTATTAAAGTGCCATTGGGGTCAGGTTTGCCTGGACAGTCTGTTTGTAAGTGTGATTTTCTGTTCTCTTCACAGTCCCCATAAAACTGAATTCATCAAGGCCAAATATCAGATGCTGGCGTATGTCCATCGAATGCCCTGTCGAGAGGATGACAGTGTCACCACAAAGGACCTCAGTAAGGTGAGAGATTGCAGCCAGACCATGCCCTGGATTGCAGGCTTCATTGCCATTGAGCTCATTAATTCACCAATTTATCAATTGTTTTTTATTATCTGTTAGCTAACCAAACCTCCTTTGGCTTACACTCTAGCAACTCCACTCCAGTGTTCGGACTGGGAACCTGGAGACGTGCTTGAGACTGTTGTCTTTGGGAGCCCAGGCCAACTTCTTCCACCCGGTATGTAAAAAAAAAAAAAAAAAAAGTATGTAAATCAAATCAAATTTTATTGGACACATACACATGGTTAGCAGATGTTAATGCGAGAGTAGCGAAATACTTGTGCTTCTAGTTCTGACCGTGCAGTAATATCTAACAAGTAATCTAACAATTTCACAACAACTACCTTATACACACAAGTGTAAAGGAATGAATAAGAATATGTGCATACAAATATATGGATGAGCGAAGGCCGTGCGGCATAGACAAGATACAGTAGATGGTATAGAGTACAGTATATACCTATGAGATGAGTAATGTAGGGTATGTAAACATTATATTAAGTGGCATTGTTTAAAGTGAATAGTGATACATTTATTACATACCATTTTTAATTATTAAAGTGGCTAGAGATTTGAGTTAGTATGTTGGCAGCAGCCACTCCATGTTAATGATGGCCTTTTAACAGTCTGATGACTTTGAGATTGAAGCTGTCCCAGCTTTGATGCACCTGTACTGACCTCGCCTTCTGGATGATAGCGGGGGGAACCGGCAGTGGCTCGGGTGGTTGTTGTTCTTGATGATCTTTTTGGCCTTCCTGTGACATCGGGTGGTGTAGGTGTCCTGGAGGGCAGGTAGTTTGCCCCCGGTGATGCGTTGTGCAGACCTCACTACCCTTTGGAGAGCCTTACGGTTGTGGGCGGAGCAGTTGCCATACCAGGCGGTGATACAGCCTGACAGGATGCTCTCGATTGTGCATCTGTAAAAGTTTGTGAGTGCTTTTGGTGACAAGCCACATTTCTTCAGCCTCCTGAGGTTGAAGAGGCGCTGTTGCGCCTTCTTCACCACGCTGTCTGTGTGGGTGGACCATTTCAGTTTGTCCGTGATGTTTACGCCGAGGAACTTAACATTTTCCACCTTCTCCACTCCTGTCCCATTGATGTGGATAGGGGGGTGCTCCCTCTGCTGTTTCCTGAAGTCCAAGATCATCTCCTTTGTTTTGTTGACGTTGAGTGTGAGGTTATTTTCCTGACACCACACTCCGAGGGCCCTGTAGGCTGTCTTGTCGTTGTTGATAATCACTGTAGTGTCGTCTGCAAACTTGATGATTTAGTTGGAGGCGGGCATGGCCATGCAGTCATGGGTGAACACGGAGTACAAGAGAGGGCTGAGAACGCACCCTTGTGGGGCCCCAATGTTGAGGATCAGCGGGGTGGAGATGTTGTTTCCCACCCTCACCACCTGCGGGCGGCCTGTCAAAGTCCAGGACCCAGTTGCACAGGGCGGGGTCGAGACCCAGGGTCTCGAGCTTAATGACAAGTTTGGAGGGTACTATGGTGTTAAATGCTGAGCTGTAATCGATGAACAGCATTCTTACAGAGGTATTCCTCTTGTCCAGATGGGTTAGGACAGTGTGATTGTGTCGTCTGTGGACCTATTGGGGCGATAAGCAAATTGGAGTGGGTATAGGGTGTCAGGTAGGGTGGAGGTGATATGATCCTTGACTAGTCTCTCAAAGCACTTCATTATGACGGAAGTGAGTGCTACGGGGCGATAGCCGTTTAGCTCCGTTACCATAGCTTTCTTGGGAACAGGAACAATGGTGGCCCTCTTGAAGCATGTGGGAACAGCAGACTGGGATAGGGATTGATTGAATATGTCCATAAACACACCAGCCAGGTGGTCTGCGCATGCAGGAGCGGTGAAGGAGAGCCCACATGTTTTCGTAGCGGGCCGTGTCCGTGGCACTGTATTGTCCTCAAAGCGAATAAAGAAGTTGTTTAATATATCTGGGAGCAAGACGTCGGTGTCCGCGACGGGGCTGGTTTTCTTTTTGTAATCTGTGATTGACTGTTTACCCTGCCACATACGTCTCGTGTCTGAGCCGTTGAATTGCGACTCACATTTGTCTCTATACTGACTCTTAGCTTGTTTGATTGCCTTGCGGAGGGAATAGCTACTGTATTCGGTCATGTTTCCGGTTGCATTGCCATGATTAAAAGCAGTGGTTCACGCTTTGAGTTTTGCGCGAATGCTGCCATCAATCCACGGTTTCTGGTTGGGGAAGGTTTTAATGTTCACCGTGGGTTCAACATCACTGATGCACTTGTTAACTTCATACGGCTGAAATCCCGTTAACGGGATTGATTTGACAACAGCCAGTGAAAGGGCAGGGTGCCAAATTCAAACAACAATAATCTCATAATTAAAATTCCTCAAACATACATGTATTATACACCATTTTAAAGAAACTTGTTGTTAATCCCACCACAGTGTCCAATTTCAAAAAGGCTTTACGGTGAAAATATACCATGCGATTATGTTAGGTCAGCGCCTAGTCACAAAAAAACACAGCCATTTTCTAGCCAAAGAGAGGAGTCACAAAAAGCAGAAAGAGATAAAATTCCAGCGCTCAGCCACCGTACAGATTAGAGGTCGACTGATTAATCGGAATGGCCGATTTAATTAGGGCCGATTTCAAGTTTTCATAACAATCGGAAATCAGTATTTTTGGACACCGATTTTGCCGATTCTTTATATAAAAAAATGTACACCTTTATTTAATCTTTATTTAACTAGGCAAGTCAGTTAAGAACACATTCTTATTTTCACTGACGTCCTAGGAACGGTGGGTTAACTGCCTCGTTCAGGGGCAGAACGACAGATTTTCACCTTGTCAGCTCGGTGGATCCAATCTTGCAACCGTACAGTTAACTAGTCCAACGCTTTAACGACCTGCCTCTCTCTCGTTGCACTCCACAAGGAGACTGCCTGTTACGCGAATGCAGTAAGCCAAGGTAAGTTGCTAGTTGCATTAAACTTATCTTATAAAAAACAATCAATCATAATCACTAGTTAACTACACATGGTTGATGATATTACTAGATATTGATATTATCTAGCGTGTCCTGCGTTGCATATAATTTGACTGAGCATGCAAGTATCTAAGTATCTGACTGAGCGGTGGTAGGCAGAAGCAGGCATGTAAACATTTATTCAAACAGCACTTTCTTTGCGTTTTGCCAGCAGCGCTTCGTTGTGCGTCAAGCATTGCGCTGTTTATGACTTCAAGCCTATCAACTCCCGAGATGAGGCTGGTGTAACCGAAGTGAAATGGCTAGCTAGTTAGCGCGCGCTAATAGCGTTTCAAACGTCACTCTCTCTGAGCCTGTGGTTGTTTCCCTTGCTCTGCATGGGTAACGCTGCTTCGAGGGTTGCTGTTGTCGTTGCGTTCCTGGTTCGAGCCCAGGGAGGAGCGAGGAGAGGGACGGAAGCTATACTGTTACACTTGCAATATTAAAGTGCCTTTAAGAACATCCAATAGTCAAAGGTTAATTAAATACAAATGGTATAGAGAGAAATAGTCCTATAATTCCTATAATAAACTACAACCTAAAACTTCTTACCTGGGAATATTGAAGACTCATGTTAAAAGGAACCACCAGCTTTCATATGTTCTCATGTTCTGAGCAAGGAACTTAAACGTTAACTTTCTTACATAGCACATATTGCACTTTTACTCTCTTCTCCAACACTTTGTTTTTGCATTATTTAAACCAAATTGAACGTGTTTCATTATTTGAGGCTAAATTGAATTTATTGATGTATTATATTAAGTTTTAAAATAAGTGTTCATTCAGTATTTACATTTACATTTAAGTCATTTAGCAGACGCTCTTATCCAGAGCGACTTACAAATTGGTGCATTCACCTTATGACATCCAGTGGAACAGTAGTGCATCTAAATCTTTTAAGGGGGGTGAGAGGGATTACTTTATCCTATCCTAGGTATTCCTTAAAGAGGTGGGGTTTCAGGTGTCTCCGGAATTATTGTTGTAATTGTCAATTTTACAAATTTAAAAATAAAAATCGTCCGATTAATCGGTATCGCCTTTTTAGGTCCTCCAATAATCGGTATCGTCATCGGCGTTGAAAAATCATAATCAGTCGACCTCTAATACAGATACCCGCCATGTTGTGGAGTCAACAAGTCAGACATAGCATTATAAATATTCACTTACCTTTGAGGATCTTCATCAGAATGCACTCCCAGGAATCCCAGTTCCACAATAAATGTTTGATAAAGTCCATAATTTATGTCCAAATACCTCCTTTTTGTTCGCGCATTTAATCCAGTAATCCAAATGCGCAAGCACTAAGTCTAGACGAAAAGTTAAAAAGTAGAAACATGTCGAATGATGTATGTAATCAATCTTTAGGATGTTTTTATCATAAATCTTTATGTTTCAACCGGACAATTCCTTTTTATCTTTAGAAATGAAAAGGAACAGAGCTCGTGCTCACGGCCGCGGGCGTCACTAAACTCAAGGCTTTCAGCCAGACCCCTGATTCAAACAGCTCTTATTCGCTCCCCCTTCACAGTAGAAGCCTGAAACAAGGTTCTAAAGACTGTTGAAATCTAGTGGAAGCCTTAGGATGTGCAAATTGACCAAATTTACACTGTATATTGGATAGGCAATCACTTTTTAAAAACTACAAACCTCAGATTTCCCACGTCCTGGTTGGATTTTTCTCAGGTTATCGCCTGCCATATAAGCTTTGTTATACTCACAGACATCATTCAAACAGTTTTAGAAACTTCAGTGTTTTCTTTCCAAATTTACTAATAATATGCGTATCTTAGCTTCCTGATGTGAAAATAGCGCCCCCAAGCCATTAGAAGTTAATAAACTCGCTCACCGAATCAGCGTATACATCAATGTTGTTGTCTGAGGCTATCCGGAACATATCCCAGTCCACGTGATCGAAGTAATCTTGAAGCGTGGAATCCGATTGGTCGGACCAGCGTTGAAGAGACCTGAGCACGGGTGTTTCCTGTTTTAGTTTGTCTATAGGCTGGGAGCAACGAAATGGAGTCATGGTCAGATTTGCCGAAAGGAGGGCGAGGGAGGGCTTTGTATGCGTCGTGGAAGTTAGAGTAGCAATGATCCAGAATGCTGCCAGCCCCGGCTGCGCATTCGATATGCTGATAAAAATTTAGGGAGCCTTGTTTTCAGATTAGCTTTGTTAAAATCCCCAGCTACTTTAAATGCAGCTTCAGGATATGTGGTTTCCAGTTTATATAGAGTCCAATGTAGTTCTTTCAGGGCCGTCAAGGTGTCTGCTTGGGGGGATAGACACAGCTGTGATTATAATCGAAGAAAATTATGTTGGTAGATAATGCGGTCGGCACTTGGTTGTTAAGGAATTCTAGTTCAGGTGAACAAAAGGACTTTTTCCTGTATGTTATGATCACACCACGACTCGTTAATCATAAGGCATACACCCCGCCCTTCTTCTTACCAGAGAGATGTTTGTTTCTGTCGGCACGATGCCTGACGAAATCAGATGGCTTTACCGACTCCCGAGTTAGCCATGTTTCCATGAAACAGAGAATGTTATGATCTCTGACGTCTCTGGAAGGCAACCCTTGCTCGAATTTCATCTACCTTGTTGTCAAGAGACTGGACATTGGCGAGTAGCATACTCAGGAGCGGTGAGCGATGTGCCCGTCTACGGAGTCGGACCAGAAGACCGCTCCGTCTGCCCTTTCTGCGGCGCTGTTGTTTTGGGTGGCCTACTGGGAACCGATCCATTGTCCTGGTGGTCAAAATAGAGGATCCGCTTCGGGAAAGTCGTATTCCTGGTCGTAATGTTGGTAAGTTGACAAATAAGAAATAAGAAATAATACATTAAAAAAATACAGCAGTTTCCTAAGAACGCGAAGCGAGGTGACCATCTCTGTCGGCGCCATCATGGAATCCACTCAGTTGCCTGAAATGTATCAATACATAAAAGCCTGCACGCTATTGCACCAGTGCCCACACAGTGTCCAGTGTCTCATTGTATTGAAGTGACGTGGCCTGTCCAGTGTCTCATTGTATTGAGGTGGCGTGGCCTGTCTAGTGTCTCATTGTTCTTATTATTATTTGTTTCGCCTTTTATTTAACCAGGTAGGCAAGTTGAGAACAAGTTCTCATTTACAATTGCGACCTGGTCAAGATAAAGCAAAGCAGTTCGACGCATACCACAACACAGAGTTACACATGGAGTAAAACAAACATAGTAAATAATACAGTAGAAACAAGTCTATATACGATGTGAGCAAATGAGGTGAGATAAGGGAGATAAAGTTTTTTTAAAGGCCATGGTGGCAAAGTAAATACAATATACCAAGTAAAACACTGTAATGGTAGATTTGCAGTGGAAGAATGTGCAAAGTAGAAATAAAAATAATGGCGTGCAAAGGAGCAAAATAAATAAATACAGTAGGGAAAGAGTTGTTTGGGCTAAATTATAGGTGGGCTATGTACAGGTGCAGTAATCTGTGAGCTGCTCTGACAGTTGGTGCTTAAAGCTAGTGAGGAAGATAAGTGTTTCCAGTTTCAGAGATTTTTGTAGTTTGTTCCTGTCATTGGCAGCAGAGAACTTGATGGAGAGGCGGCCAAATAAATAATTGGTTTTGGGGGTGACCAGAGAGATATACCTGTTGGAGCGCGTGCTACAGGTGGGTGATGCTATGGTGACCAGCGAGCTGAGATAAGGGGGGACTTTACCTAGCAGGGTCTTGTAGATGACATGGAGCCAGTGGGTTTGGCGACGAGTATGAAGCGAGGGCCAGCCAACGAGAGCGTACAGGTCGCAATGGTGGGTAGTATATGGGGCTTTGGTGACAAAACGGATGGCACTGTGATAGACTGCATCCAATTTGTTGAGTAGGGTATTGGAGGCTATTTTGTAAATGACATCGCCGAAGTCGAGGATTGGTAGGATGGTCAGTTTTACAAGGGTATGTTTGGCAGCATGAGTGAAGGATGCTTTGTTGTGAAATAGGAAGCCAATTCTAGATTTAACGTTGGATTGGAGATGTTTGATGTGGGTCTGGAAGGAGAGTTTACAGTCTAACCAGACACCTAGGTATTTGTAGTTGTCCACGTATTCTAAGTCCGAGCCGTCCAGAGTAGTGATGTTGGACAGGCGGGCAGGTGCTGGCAGTTGTATGGGGGGGTGGCCTGTCCAGTGTCTCATTGTGTTTGGGTGGCGTGGCCTGTCCAGTGTCTCATTGTATTGAGGTGGCGTGGCCTGTCCAGTGTCTCATTGTATTGAGGTGGCGTGACATGTCCAGTGTCTCATTGTATTGAGGTGGCGTGGCCTGTCCAGTGTCTCATTGTATTGAGGTGGCGTGGCCTGTCCAGTGTCTCATTGTATTGAGGTGGCGTGGCCTGTCCAGTGTCTCATTGTGTTGGGGGTGGCGTGGCCTGTCCAGTGTCTCATTGTGTTGGGGGTGGCGTGGCCTGTCCAGTGTCTCATTGTATTGAGGTGGCGTGGCCTGTCCAGTGTCTCATTGTATTGAGGTGGCGTGGCCTGTCCAGTGTATCATTGTGTTGGGGGTGGCGTGGCCTGTCCAGTGTCTCATTGTGTTGGGGGTGGTGTGGCCTGTCCAGTGTCTCATTGTGTTGGGGGTGGTGTGGCCTGTCCAGTGTCTCATTGTGTTGGGGGTGGTGTGGTCTGTCCAGTGTCTCATTGTATTGGGCTGGTGTGTCCTGTCCAGTGTCTCATTGTGTTGGGGGTGGTGTGGCCTGTCCAGTGTCTCATTGTGTTGGGGGTGGTGTGGCCTGTCCAGTGTCTCATTGTGTTGGGGGTGGTGTGGCCTGTCCAGTGTCTCATTGTATTGGGCTGGTGTGTCCTGTTTGTCCTTCAGGAAAAAGGAAACAGTCCACTGCATGTAGCAGCTAAGGCATGTCAGGTGTCACAAGCAGAGCTGCTGGCTGTGTATGGGGCGGATCCTGGTGCCCTAGACACAGGGGGTAAGACCCCTGTTGACTACGCAAGGTAAAGCAATCTTCATACTCTTTTGTACTGCACTTGAGCCATCCATTACCGCTGATGGTGTGACAACTCTTTCCCAGAAACGGTTTATGAGGCTGCCTAGTACTTACATTTATTAGAAGAATGATGTAAATTATTACAGATCCTGAATAAACTGAAACTTCACCACCTTTGGGTTTTATTGTAAAGAGGTCTAAAAATACAGTGCTATGGTTGGCATTTACAGTAAACATACATTGACCTCACCGTCACTTATATTGATGTGGAAAAGACTCATGACCTTTTATTCATGTTCCAATCAGACAATCAGGCCACCAGGAGCTGGCAGACAGACTGGTAGAGATCCAGTATGAACTCACAGACCGCCTGGCATTTTACCTCTGTGGGAGAAGGCCAGGTAAGAGTGGAGAAGACTCATTGACAGGGGCAAGGTAGCCTAGCGGTTAAGAGTGTTGGGCCAGTAACCAAATGGGCGCTGGTTTGAATTCCTGAGTTAACTAGGTGAAAACAATCTGATCTTTTCCCCTTGAGCAAGGCACTTAACCGTAATTCCTCCAGTAAGTCACTCTGGATAAGAGTAATCAGGGTTTCCCAAACTCGGTCCTGGGGCACACCCTGGGTGCACGTTTTGTTTTTTGCCCTAGCACTACACAGCTGATTCAAATAATCAAAGCCTGTTGTTGGGGGCTCTGTGCTAAATTCTTAATGTAAATATCCGTTGTTTTAATCTGACTGTTTGTCTACTAGATCATAGGAATGGACAACACTTCATAATCCCACAAATGGCTGACAGGTAAGAACTGAGCCCAACATGATGGCATGTTTATGGAGAATGGGAATGGAATGTTGTTGAGACATGTTGGTGGTTCAGTGGCATTTTACAAAAACCTCTTCTCAATGTCCTGATAAGCCAGCTGTGTGTATCCATCCTATGGTTTAGTAACTGAAGTTAAAACATAATGCATTTATCAAACCATCCTTGTTTATCTCTTTCCTGCCATATCTTGATGGAAAAGAAATTTGTAAGTATGTCAACTGTTGTCTATAGTTATGTCTTGAATGAACTATATAAACTGATATCCAACTGGCCTCACAACCGCAGAATGCGTGTAACCATGCCTGCCCAGGACCACCTTCACCTGCGGGATTGTCTGAGGGGGGAGGGGTGCATCTCTTTCTGTAATAAAAACCCTTTGGTGGGGAAAAACACATTCTGATTGGCTGGGCTTGACTCCCTAGTGTGTGTGTGTGTGTGTGTGTGTCAAAAGTACCAGTCAAAAGTTTGGACACCTACTCATTCCAGGGTTTTTCTTTTCTTTTTATTATTTTCTACATTTGTAGAATAATAGTGAAAACATAACTATGAAATAACACGTGTAGTAACCAAAAGGTGTTAAACAAATCCAAATATATTTGAGATTCTTCAAAGGAGTCACCCTTTGCCTAAACAGTTTTGCACACTCTTGGCATTATCTCAACCAGCTTCATGAGGTACTACCTGGAATGCATTTCAATGAACATATGTACCTTGTTAATTTGCGGAATGTCTTTCCTCAATGTATTTGAGCCAATCAGTTGTGTTGTGACAAGGTAGGGGTGGTATACAGCAGATAGCCCTATTTGGTAAAAAATAAAATAAAAAGTCCATATTATGGCAAGAACAGCTCATATAAGCAGAGAAACTACAGTCCATCATTACTTTAAGACATGAAGGTCAAGTCACTCCGGAATATTTCAAGAACTTTGAAAGTACCTTCAAGTGCAGTCACAAAAACCATCGAGCGCTATGATGAAACTGGTTCTCACGAGGACCTCCAAAGAAAAGGAAGACCCAGAGTTACCTCTGCTGCAGAGGATAAGTTCATTAGAGTTACCAGCCTCAGAAATGGGCAATTAACTGCACCTCAGATTGCAGCCCAAATAAAACCAGAGTTCAAGTAACAGACTCATCTCAACATCAACTGTTCAGAGGAGACTGCATGAATCAGGCCTTCATGGTCAAAGAAACCACTACTAAATGACACCAATAATAAGAAGAGACTTGCTTGGGCCAATAAGCAGGAGCAATGGACATCCTTTGGTCTGATGAGTCCAAATTTTAGATTTTTGGTTCCAACCGCTGTGTCTTTGTGAGATGCAGAGTAGGGGAACGAATGATCTCCGCATGTGTGGTTCCCACCGTGAAGCATGGAGGAGGTGGTTTGGGGGTGCATTGCTGATGACCCTGTCTGTGATTTATTTAGAAATCAAGGCACACTTAACCAGCATGGCTACCACCGCATTCTGCAGTGATACGCCATCCCATCAGGTTTGCATTTAGTGGGACTATCATTTGTTTTTCAAGAGGGCAATGACCCAACACACCTCCAGGCCGTGTAAGGGCTATTTAACCAAGAATGAGAGTGATGGAAAAGTGCTCAGCATCTGTGGTAACTCCTTTAAGCATTCCAGATGACTACCTCATGAAGCTGGTTGAGAGAATGCCAAGAGTGTGCAAAGCTGTCATCAAGGCAAAGTGTGGCTACTTTGAAGAATGTAAAATATGAAATATATTTATTTTAGTAAAAAGAAAGAAAGAATGTTGAATGAGGTGTGTCCAAACCTTTGACTGGGGGTGTATGTAATTGTGATTTCTTATTTGTTATATATAAATTAGCCATTTCTAAAAACCTGTTTTTGCTTTGTCATTATGGGATATTGTGTGTAGATTGATGAGGGGAAAACACTATTTAATTTTAGAATAAAGCTGTAACCTAACAAAATGTAGTTAGTCACTGTATATATTTTATTTTTATGTCTACAGCAGTCTGGATTTGTCAGAATTTGCAAAAGCTGCAAAAAAAAAACTCCAGTCTGTGAGTGACCGTATATATTTTTTCCAAACATGGTTTTATTATGGTCCTTTTCGACATACCAGTGATGCGATTTTACTGTGGCTTGTGATTTCAGCTCACTAACCATCAGTTTGAAGAGCTTGCCATGGACGTTTATGATGAAGTGGACAGAAGAGAAACTGATGCAGGTTGAACTGACATTTGACATGTTTGTAGTGTTTGATAAAGGTATCATTAGGTGTTTTAATAGATTATTAGTGTGATTTTTAACAAAACAAATTATTTTTATTTCTGTTCTGTCTTTGCTGTATCAGTGTGGCTCGTGACTCAGAACCACAGCACTCTGGTAACAGATACAACTTTGGTGCCTTTCCTCCCTGTCAACCCTGAATACTCATCCACCAGGAACCAGGCAAGTCACCTAAAAATGTCTTTCAACATTATATAAAATTTGGTTGGTCTCTTTCCCAAGCCTTTAGGTAAATGTTATGCATTTGATTGAAGAGCCTACACTTTCAGCACTGCTGCTTCATAATATTGTCTTGTTGTCATTTGTTTTGCAGGGCAGACAGAAGCTAGCAAGGTTCAATGCACATGAATTTTCAACACTCGTCATTGATATTTTAACTGATGCCAAACGTCGGCAACGGGGGAACTCCTGTGAAAGTCCCAGAGGTATAGTACAGTAATCTGAAGCTACATTTATTCAAATGGGCTATTTCTGATTTGATCCAGCACCTGATTAGAACAAAGCTCATTACTGTACCCACTAGGGCATGGTTGTTGCGTGGTCCACTCACCTGACTGTTGCTCTCTCTCCTCAGAGGACATAGAGCTCATCCTGAAGGGAATCGGCAGCCGTCATGGGAGTGATAACCAGGATAATGAAGACCAACCAGATTATGACAGTGTGGCGTCAGATGAAGATCCAGAGCGGGAACCCGCCTCTGGGAAGAATGGGAAAGATGACAGGACCAAGGTATCACCATATTTGTAGTTTTTTAATATAGTTTTTCATTACCATTCACATTGGATCGGCTTAGCCATTCAACTCTCCGTTCCATCCTGCTTCCCCATGCTTCAGAGCTCGGAGTCGTCTGACCTGTCTGATGGACCCATCACAGTACAGGAGTTCATGGAGGTGAAGAGCGCCCTCACAGCCTCCGAGGCCAAGATACAGCAGCTGCTCAAGATCAACTGTCACCTGAGTGAGGAGATCCGGATGATGCAGAGCAAGGTATGTTTATGACTTGAGCATTATAACAACTTAACTGTTCCCACAGTAAGTCTGGAATGAGTTGGTGTCCAAACTTTTGGCTGGTACTTATATATATATATAATTTGCGATTGCTCGACTAAAAAATCTTGGTCGACGAACAGCCGATCAACCAACCACTTGACCAATCTACGAAATGGAGTCGGTACTAACTTCCACTGTGTTTTCACTTTTCTGTTAATTGCCCTGATCTGCATTTAGAAATCATTTGTCCCCAACCAAGCACATCCAGTTCCAAAATGCTGTAAAACAGGTCACCCACTCTCTCTTCCTCTATGCTCTTCCTCGCGCTCTCTCTCTATGCTCTCTCGTGAGGAAGAGCATAGAGAGAGAGCGAGGAAGAGCATAGAGAAAGCGAGGAAGAACAATGAGAGCGAGAGAGAACTGCTCCATTGTTGTGTTGGTCCTGCTCATGTCAGTGCAAAAAAGGGCAACCTGTTTTACAGCATTTTGGAACTGGATGTGCTTGGGTGGGGACAAATTCAGATTGTAATCCATACATGACGTGAACATTTAGCTCATTCAAGGAAGCAGCTGGTTTGTTGTTTTCTCATGAGAAGTTGAGAACAATAGTCTGGGGGTGTCCTTCATGACCAGATCAGGGCTATTGTGTTTTTCACAATTCCTGACATTTAATCCTAGTAGACATTCCCTGTCTTAGGTCAGTTAGGATCACCACTTTATTTTAAGAATGTGAAATGTCAGAATAATAGTAGAGAGAATTATTTATTTTAGCTTTTATTTCTTTCACATTCCCATTGGGTCAGAAGTTTACATACACTCAATTAGTATTTGGTAGCATTGCCTTTCAATTGTTTAACTTGGGTCAAACGTTTCAGGTAGCTTCCCACAATAAGTTGGGTGAATTTTGGCCCATTCCTCCTGACAGAGCTGGTGTAACTGAGTCAGGTTTGTAGGCCTCCTAGCTCGTACATGCTTTTTCAGTTCTGCCCACACATTTTCTATGGGATTGAGGTCAGGGCTTTGTGATGGCCACTCCAATATCTTGACTTTGTTGTCCTTAAGCCATTTTGCCACAACTTTGGACATATGCTTCGGGTCATTGTCCATTTGGAAGACCCATTTGCTACCAAGATTTAACTTCCTGACTGATGTCTTGAGATGTTGCTTCAATATATCCACATCATTTTCCCTCCTGCAGCAAAGCACCCCCAGAACATGATGCTGCCACCCCCGTGCTTCGCGGTTGGGATGGTGTTCTTCGGCTTGCAAGCCTCCCCTTTTTACTCCAAACAGTTCTATTTTTGTTTCATCAGACCAGAGGACATTTCTCCAAAAAGTATGATCTTTGTCCCCATGTGCAGTTGCAAACCGTAGTCTGGCTTTTTTATGGCAGTTTTGGAGCAGTGGCTTCTTCCTTGCTGAGCGGCCTTCCAGGTTATGTCGATATAGGACTCGTTTTACTGTGGATATAGATTTTGTACCTGTTTCCGCCAGCATCTTCACAAGGTCCTTTGCTGCTGTTCTGGGATTTTTTTGCACCGAAGTACGTTCATCTCTAGGAGACAGAACGTGTCTCCTTCCTGAGTGCTATTTTTATTTTTTCACATTTTTATTTCACCTTTATTTAACCAGGTAGGCTAGTTGAGAACAAGTTCTCATTTGCAACTGCGACCTGGCCAAGATAAAGCATAGCAGTGTGAACAGACAACAACACAGAGTTACGCATGGAGTAAACAAACAATAAACAAGTCAATAACATAGTAGAAGTTTTTTTAAATATATATACATTGTGTGCAAAAGGCATGAGGAGGTAGGCAATAAATAGGCCATAGGAGTGAATAATTACAATTTAGTAGATTAACACTGGAGTGATAACTGATGAGATGAACATGTGCAGGTAGAGATAATGGTGTGCAAAAGAGCAGAAAAGTAAATAAAATTAAAACAGTATGGGGATGAGGTAGGTAAATTGGGTGGGGTATATACCGATGGACTATGTACAGCTGCAGCGATCGGTTAGCTGCTCAGATAGCAGATGTTTAAAGTTGTTGAGGGAGATAAGTCTCCAACTTCAGAGATTTTTGCAATTCGTTCTAGTCACAGGAAGCAGAGAACTGGAAGGAAAGGCGGCCAAATGAGGTTTTGGCTTTAGGAATGATCAGTGAGATACACCTGCTGGAGCGCGTGCTACGGGTGGGTGTTGCCATCGTGACCAGTGAACCGAGATAAGGTGGAGCTTTACCTAGCATAGACTTGTAGATGACCTGGAGCCAGTGGGTCTGGCGACGAACATGTAGCGAGGGCCAGCCGACTAGAGCATACAGGTCGCAGTGGTGGGTGGTATAAGGTGCTTTAGTAATAAAACGGATGGGACTGTGATAAACTGCATCCAGTTTGCTGAGTAGAGTATTGGAAGCTATTTTGTAGATGAGATCGCCGAAGTCGAGGATTGGTAGGATAGTCAATTTTACTAGGGTATGTTTGGCGGCGTGAGTGAAGGAGGCTTTGTTGCGAAATAGAAAGCCGACTCTAGATTTGATTTTGGATTGGAGATGTTTGATGTGAGTCTGGAAGGAGAGTTTGCAGTCTAGCCAGACACCTAGGTACTTATAGAGGTCCACATATTCTAGGTCAGAACCATCCAGGGTGGTGATGCAAGTTGGGCGTGCGGGTGCAGGCAGCGAACTGTTGAAAAGCATGCATTTGGTTTTACTAGCGTTTAAGAGCAGTTGGAGGCCACGGAAGGAGTGTTGTATAGCATTGAATCTCGTTTGGAGGTTAGATAGCATAGTGTCCAAGGAAGGGCCAGAAGTATATAGAATGGTGTCGTCTGCGTAGAGGTGGATCAGGGAATCGCCCGCAGCAAGAGCAACATCAAATCAATTGTTATTTGTCACATACACATGGTTAGCAGACGTTAGTGCGAGTGTAGCGAAATGCTTGTGCTTCTAGTTCCGACAATGCAGTAATAACCAACAAGTAATCTAGCTAACAATTCCAAAACTACTACCTTATAGACACAAGTGTAAGGGGATAAAGAATATGTACATAAAGATATATGAATGAGTGATGGTACAGAGCGGCATAGGCAAGATACAGTAGATGGTATTGAGTGCAGTATATACATATGAGATGAGTATGTAAACAAAGTGGCATAGTTAAAGTGGCTAGTGATACATGTATTACATAAGGATGCAGTAGATGAAATGGAGTACAGTATATACGTATACATATGAGATGAATAATGTAGGGTATGTAAACATTATATTAGGTAGCATTGTCTAAAGTGGCTAGTGATATATTTTACATAATTTCCCATCAATTCCCATTATTAAAGTGGCTGGAGTTGGGTCAGTGTGTTGGCAGCAGCCACTCAATGTTAGTGGTGGCTGTTTAACAGTCTGATGGCCTTGAGATAGAAGCTGTTTTTCAGTCTCTCGGTCCCAGCTTTGATGCACCTGTACTGACCTCGCCTTCTGGATGATAGCGGGGTGAACAGGCAGTGGCTCGGGTGGTTGTTGTCCTTGACGATCTTTATGGCCTTCCTGTGACATCGGGTGGTGTAGGTGTCCTGGAGGGCAGGTAGTTTGCCCCCGGTGATGCGTTGTGTAGACCTCCCTACCCTTTGGAGAGCCTTACGGTTGTGGGCGGAGCAGTTGCCGTACCAGGCGGTGATACTCTCGATTGTGCATCTTTAGAAGTTTGTGAGTGCTTTTGGTGACAAGCCGAATTTCTTCAGCCTCCTGAGGTTGAAGAGGCGCTGCTGCGCCTTCTTCACGATGCTGTCTGTTTGGGTGGACCAATTCAGTTTGTCTGTGATGTGTATGCCGAGGAACTTAAAACTTACTACCCTCTCCACTACTGTTCCATCGATGTGGATAGGGGGGTGTTCCCTCTGCTGTTTCCTGAAGTCCACAATCATCTCCTTAGTTTTGTTGACGTTGAGTGTGAGGTTATTTTCCTGACACCACACTCCGAGGGCCCCCACCTCCTCCCTGTAGGCCGTCTCGTCGTTGTTGGTAATCAAGCCTACCACTGTTGTGTCGTCCGCAAACTTGATGATTGAGTTGGAGGCGTGTGTGGCCACGCAGTCGTGGGTGAACAGGGAGTACAGGAGAGGGCTCAGAACGCACCCTTGTGGGGCCCCAGTGTTGAGGATCAGCGGGGTGGAGATGTTGTTGCCTACCCTCACCACCTGGGGGCGGCCCGTCAGGAAGTCCAGTATCCAGTTGCGCAGGGCGGGGTCGAGACCCAGGGTCTCGAGCTTGGAGGGCACTATGGTGTTAAATGCCGAGCTGTAGTCGATGAACAGCATTCTCACATAGGTATTCCTCTTGTCCAGATGGGTTAGGGCAGTGTGCAGTGTGGTTGAGATTGCATCGTCTGTGGACCTATTTGGGCGGTAAGCAAATTGGAGTGGATCTAGGGTGTCAGGTAGGGTGGAGGTGATATGGTCCTTGACTAGTCTCTCAAAGCACTTCATGATGACGGAAGTGAGTGCTACGGGGCGGTAGTCGTTTACCTCAGTTACCTTAGCTTTCTTGGGAACAGGAACAATGGTGGCCCTCTTGAAGCATGTGGGAACAACAGACTGGGATAGGGATTGATTGAATATGTCCGTAAACACACCAGCCAGCTGGTCTGCGCATGCTCTGAGGGCGCGGCTGGGGATGCTGTCTGGGCCTGCATCCTTGCGAGGGTTGACACGTTTAAATGTTTTCCTCACGTCGGCTGCAGTGAAGGAGAGTCCTTATGTTTTAGTTGCGGGCAGTGTCAGTGGCACTGTATTGTCCTCAAAGCGGGCAAAAAAGTTATTTAGTCTGCCTGGGAGCAAGACATCCTGGTCTGTGACGGTGCTGGTTTTCTTTTTGTAATCCGTGATTGACTGTAGACCCTGCCACATACCTCTTGTGTCTGAGCCGTTGAATTGAGATTCTACTTTGTCTCTATACTGACGCTTAGCTTGTTTGATTGCCTTGCGGAGGAAATAGTTACACTGTTTGTATTCGGTCATGTTTCCAGTCACCTTGCCCTGATTAAAAGCAGTGGTTCGCGCTTTCAGTTTCACGCGAATGCTGCCATCAATCCACGGTTTCTGGTTTGGGAATGTTTTAATCGTTGCTATGGGAACGACATCTTCAACGCATGTTCTAATGAACTCGCACACCGAATCAGCGTATTCGTCAATGTTGTCGTCTGACGCAATACGGAACATATCCCAGTCCACGTGATGGAAGCAGTCTTGGAGTGTGGAATCAGATTGGTCGGACCAGCGTTGAACAGACCTCAGCGGGAGCTTTTTGTTTTAGTTTCTGTCTGTAGGCAGGGATCAACAAAATGGAGTCGTGGTCAGCTTTTCCGAAAGGAGGGCGGGGCAGGGCCTTATATGCGTCGCGGCAGTTGGAATAGCAATGATCCAAGGTTTTTCCAGCCCTGGTTGCGCAATCGATATGCTGATAAAATTTAGGGAGTCTTGTTTTCAGATTAGCCTTGTTAAAATCCCCAGCTACAATGAATGCAGCCTCCGGATATATGGATTCCAGTTTGCAAAGAGTCAAATAAAGTTCGTTCAGAGCCATCAATGTGTCTGCTTGGGGGGGAATATATACGGCTGTGATTATAATCGAAGAGAATTCCCTTGGTAGATAATGCGGTCTGGTCTACATTTGATTGTGAGGAATTCTAAATCAGGTGAACAGAAGGACTTGAGTTCCTGTATGTTGTTTTGGCCACACCACGTCACGTTAACCATAAAGCATACGCCCCCGCCCCTCTTCTTACCAGAAAGATGTTTGTTTCTGTCGGCGCGATGCGTGGAGAAACCAGCTGGCTGCACCGTCTCCGATAGCGTCTCTCCAGTGAGCCATGTTTCCGTGAAGCAAAGAACGTTACAGTCTCTGATGTCCCTCTGGAATGCTACCCTTGCTCGGATTTCATCAACCTTGTTGTCAAGAGACTGGACATTGGCGAGGAGAATGCTAGGGAGTGGTGCACGATGTGCCCGTCTCCGGAGTCAGACCAGAAGACCGCTTCGTTTTCCCCTTTTTCGAAGTCGTTTTTTGGGGTCGCCGGCTGGGATCCATTCCGTTGTCCTGGGTGAAAGGCAGAACACAGGATCTGCTTCGCGAAAGTCATATTCTTGGTCGTACTGATGGTGAGTTGACGCTGCTCTTATGTTCAGTAGTTCTTCTCGACTGTATGTAATGAAACCTAAGATGACCTGGGGTACCAATGTAAGAAATAACATGTAAAAAATTTTTTTTAAACTGCATAGTTTCCTAGGAACGCGAAGCGAGGCGGCCATCTCTGTCGGCACCGGAAGTACAATATATTCTCTGATATATACAGAGAATAGAGTCGGCCCAAGAATTGAACCCTGTGGTACCCCCATAGAGACTGCCAGAGGACCGGACAACATGCCCTCCGATTTGACACACTGAACTCTGTCTGCAAAGTAGTTGGTGAACCAGTCTGCCGATAAGAATATGGTGATTGACAGAGTCGAAAGCCTTGGCCAGGTCGATGAAGACAGCTGCACAGTACTGTCTTTTATCGATGGCGGTTATGATATCGTTTAGTACCTTGAGCGTGGCTGAGGTACACCCGTGACCGGCTCGGAAACCGGATTGCACAGCGGAGAAGGTACGGTGGGATTCGAGATGGTCAGTGATCTGTTTGTTGACTTGGCTTTCGAAGACCTTAGATAGGCAGGGCAGGATGGATATAGGTCTGTAACAGTTTGGGTCCAGGGTGTCTCCCCCTTTGAAGAGGGGGATGACCGCGGCAGCTTTCCAATCCTTGGGGATCTCAGATGATACGAAGGAGAGGTTGAACAGGCTGGTAATAGGGGTTGCGACAATGGCGGCGGACAGTTTCAGAAATAGAGGGTCCAGATTGTCAAGCCCAGCTGATTTGTATGGGTCCAGGTTTTGCAGCTCTTTCAGAACATCTGCTATCTGGATTTGGGTAAAGGAGAAGCTGGGGAGGCTTGGGCGAGTAGCTGGGGGGGCGGAGCTGTTGGCCGAGGTTGGAGTAGCCAGGAGGAAGGCATGGCCAGCCGTTGAGAAATGCTTGTTGAAGTTTTCGATTATCACGGATTTATCGGTGGTGACTGTGTTACCTAGCCTCAGTGCAGTGGGCAGCTGGGAGGAGGTGCTCTTGTTCTCCATGGACTTTACAGTGTCCCAGAACTTTTTGGAGTTAGAGCTAAAGGATGCAAATTTCTGCTTGAAAAAACTGGCCTTTGCTTTCCTGACTGACTGCGTGTATTGGTTCCTGACTTCCCTGAACAGTTGCATATCGCGGGGACTATTCGATGCTATTGCAGTCCGCCACAGGATGTTTTTGTGCTGGTCGAGGGCAGTCAGGTCTGGAGTGAACCAAGGGCTATATCTGTTCTTAGTTCTGCATTTTTTTAACGGAGCATGCTTATCTAATATGGTGAGGAAGTTACTCTTAAAGAATGACCAGGCATCGTCAACTGACGGGATGAGGTCAATATCCTTCCAGGATACCCGGGCCAGGTCGATTAGAAAGGCCTGCTCGCAGAAGGGTTTTATGGAGCGTTTGACAGTGACGAGGAGTGGTCATTTGACCGCGGACCCGTAGCAGATACAGGCAGTGATTGCTGAGATCCTGATTGAAGACAGCAGAGGTGTATTTGGAGGGCAAGTTGGTCAGGATAATGTCTAATAGGGTGCCCATGTTTACGGATTTAGGGTTGTACCTGGTGGGTTCCTTGATGATTTGTGTGAGATTGAGGGCATCTAGCTTAGATTGTAGGAATGCCGGGGTGTTAAGCATATCCCAGTTTAGGTCACCTAACAGAACAAACTCTGAAGCTAAATGGGGGGCGATCAATGCACAGATGGTGTCCAGGGCACAGCTGGGAGCTGAGGGGGTCCGGTAGCAGGCGGCAACAGTGAGAGACTTATTTCTGGAGAGATTAATTTTTTTAATTTGGAGTTCGAACTGTTTGGGCATAGACCTGGAAAGTATGACAGAACTTTGCAGGCTATCTCTCCAGTAGATTGCAACTCCTCCCCCTCTGGCAGTTCTATCTTGACGGAAAGTGTTATAGTTTGGTATGGAAATCTCTGAATTTTTGGGGGCCTTCCTAAGCCAGGATTCAGACACGACAGGGACATCAGGGTTAGCAGAGTGTGCTAAAGCAGTGAGTAAAACAAACTTAGGGAGGAGGCTTCTGATGTTGACATGCATGAAACCAAGGCTTTTTCAATCACAGAAGTCAACAAATGAGGGTGCCTGGGGACATGCAGGGCCTGGGTTTACCTCCACATCACCCGGGGAACAGAGTAGGGTGAGGTTGCGGCTAAAGGCTATCAAAACTGGAATAGCTCTGAGCTAGCTAGCTGCAAGATAGCTGCAAGATAGCTGTGAGGATCAGAAGTAGTGGCTCAGGGATTATGGCAGGAATCCGGCGTTGTTGTGGAGAGACAGTCCGATACTGGTAGATTGGCGAGTAATATCCAGGCTAAAAACAGGGCTGGCGTCTGTGCAGAAGGTAAAAGCCGCTAGCAGTGGCTAAAAATGACTAAATAGCTTGTAGCTAATTAGCTGGTTAGCTTCTGGAGGTTCTTGAATGTGTTCCAAAGTAAAAAATAATAGTTATTCCGTATCACATTGGGTGAGGCAGGTTACCAGATGGTATAATCGAATTAAAAATCAAAAAGAGAGAATTTTTTTGGGGGTGAAATGTATACAAAAGTACACGAGAGGACGAACAAAACACTGCTACGCCATCTAGGAAATGTTAATGACGGCTGCTTGGTCCCATGGTGTTTGTACAGATGAACGTGGTACCTTCAGGCATTTGGAAATTACTCCCAATGAGACTTGTGGAGGTCTACCATTTTTCTTTCTGAGGTCTTGGCTTATTTCTTTTGATTTTCCCATGATGTCAAGCAAAGAGGCACTGAGTTTGAAGGCGGGCCTTGAGAAATACATCCACAAGTACACCTCCAATTCACTCAGGCTAATTGACATCATTTATCAGAAGCTTCTAAAGCCATTATATAATTTTCTGGAATTTTCCATGCTGTTTAAAGGCACAGTCAACTTAGTGTGTGTAAACTTCTGACCCACTGGAATTGTGATACAGTGAATAAGTGAAATAATCTGTCTGTAAACAATTGTTGGAAAAATGACTTGTCATGCACAAAGTAGATGTCCTAACCGACTTGCCAAAACTATAGGTTATTAACAAGAAAGTTGTGGAGAGGTTGAAAAACAAGTTTTAATGACTAAGTCTATGTGAATCTAAGTGTATGTGAACATCTGATTTCAACTGTATATGTACACACACTACCGTTCAAAAGTTTGGGGTCACTTAGAAATGTCCTAGTTTTTTAAAGAAAAGCACATTTTTTGGTCCATTACAATAACATCAAATTGATCAGAAATACAGTGTAGACATTGTTAATGTTGTAAATGACTATTGTAGCTTGGAATGTCCGTTTTTTTTAATGGAAAATCTACATAGGCCCATTACCAGCAACCACAATGGCATGTTGTGTTAGCTAATCCAAGTTTATAATTTTAAAAGGCTAATTGATCATTAGAAAACCCTTTTGCAATTATGTTAGCACAGCTGAAAACTGTTGTCCTGATTAAAGAAGCAATAAAACTGGCCTTCTTTAGACTAGTTGAGTATCTTGAGCATCAGCATTTGTGGGTTTGATTACAGGCTCAAAATGGCCAGAAGCAAATAACTTTCTTCTGAAACTCGTCAGTCTATTCTTGTTCTGAGAAATGAAAGAAATTACCAAGAAACTGAAGATCTCTGCACAACGCTGTGTACTACTTCCTTCACAGAACAGCGCAAACTGGCTTTAACCAGAATAGCCCTTACGCAGCCTGGTGGTGTGTTTTGGGTCATTGTCCTGTTGAAAAGGAGAGTGGTGGAGTGCTACATCAGATGACCTGGCCTCCACAATCACCCGACCTCAACCCAATTGAGATGGTTTGGGATGAGTTGGACCACAGAGTGAAGGAAAAGCAGCCAACAAATGCTCAGCATATGTGGGAACTCCTTCAAGACTGTTGGAATAGCATTCCAGTTGAAGCTGGTTGAGAGAATGCCAAGCTTGTGTAAAGCTGTCAAGGCAAAGGGTGGCAATTTTGAAGAATGTAAAATATATTTTGATTTGTATAACACTTTTTTGGTTACTACATGATTCCATGTGTGTTAATAGTTGTGATGTCTTCACTATTATTCTACAATGTAGAAAATAGTTTTAAAAAATAAAGAAAAACCCTTATGAGTAGGATGTGTCAACTTTTAATATTTTTATTGAACCTTTATTTAACTAGGCAAGTCAGTTAAGAACGTTCTCATTGGTTAAAAGGGGGACAAAATGGCGCCGTAGAGAGAACACGGTGTTTCAGCGAGCTCTCGTGGCATTCGTAAATTTATATTCTTACATTAATCTCCTAGCTTGAAAAAGTGGTAGAATTGGCTAAATATGTTACCATATAATGAGTCTTGACGACTATTTCGCAAAAATCTCCGACAACATGCCCAATAGAACTACTAAGAAGTCGACCAAAACCACCACCCCTGTGGATGTGCACGAGGAGCTAGCTAAAGTTAGCGAAGCTAACACCATTGCGGACCCAGGCACAATGGACCTGATAATTCAAAAGATGACTGATAACATTAAGTTATCGATGCTAAGATAAGAACGGTCTTGGAAGCAATAGCAGGTCATTCAGCTGAAATACAGAGCGTTGTGAAACGGGTTGTTGAGGCGGAAGGAAGAATTGCTGCAGTGGAAACTTCAACTACATCTATGGACGCTAAGATAAAAGCACTCGAGAAACAGGTGCGCGAAATGGCGGAGCACATTGACGACTTGGATAATCGAGGACGCAGATGCAATATTCGTGTTGTGGGACTCCCGGAAAATTCTGAAGGGACACGTTCAGTAAAATTCTTTGAGGAATGGATCCCTGGCTACCTACAAATGGACACTAAGGCTGGTCGTGTGAAGCTGGACAGAGCCCATCGCTCTCAAGCGCCGATACCCGGCCCCAATCAACGCCCACGGCCGGTGGTTATAAAGTTCCACAACTTCACCGACAAGCAGCGCATCATGGATGCTGCTAGAAACATCGGCTCTGATGGTAGTCAACATAAAGGTCCAAAGGTCTCATTCTTCAATGATTATTCCACAGCGGTTGTACGAAGACGCAAAGCGTTTGATGAGGCGAAGGCTCGACTCAGGAGAATGAAGATGGACTACGCACTGTTGTACCCGGCCACATTGAAGATTATGGTCAACGGATCACCTAAAAAGCTCTACACACCTGAAGAGGCTGCTGCGTTTATTGACTCTCTCGGGTAAATAACTTTAAGCTGCCCTCCACAGCATTGTATAAGTTTGGTTATTTTTGGTTGAATCTGATCATGAAACAGTGGTGCGAGTCCTCACGTACTCCGGCTCAGTAATATTCGTATCTTTATTATTTTTCTTGCTAAAGTAATAGCCGCTATAGCTCAGGCTGAGATATGTGTGAATCCATATTGGTGCCCAGGCTTGGTTTTAGGTGGAAGAGCCTCAATCTTCTTCTATTGATTTTCTTTTCCATATATATAAAGGATGAGGCTATTGAGCGGCAATGCGGACTTAAGAGTCTACATTGGAGAGTTGAAATCCCCTGCATGTTAGCTAGTGGGAAAACCCCCTTTTGGATTTTTACATGTTTCATTTTTGGGTTTAGTATAGTTCGAGTTCAGGGTTCATATTTTTTGTTTGTGCTCAGTGAGATAGAGGAGAGTTCAACACATGGAAAAAGGTACCACCCCACTTTTACAGTAGGATCCAGTCTGAATATTGAATGGTCAAGATACAATGGCAGATAACAGACTGCGTGTATGTACGTGGAACATTAGAGGGAGCCATAACCCCATTAAGAGGAAGAAAGTATTGTCTTTTTTGAAAAAAGAAAATATTGATATTGCCCTGTTGCAAGAAACTCATTTGGATGATAAGGAGCACCTGAAATTACAACAAGGAGGGTTTGGTCAAGTGTTTTTCTCATCATTTACATCCAGAAGTAGAGGTGTAGCAATTCTGGTGAAAAAGAACTTAAGGTCTTGAATTGTGTGAAAGATAAATTTGGTCGCTTTGTTATAATTAATGGTACTTTACAAGGGCAGAACATTTCCATAATGAATATTTACTTCCCCCCTGCTCACCCCCCTGATTTCCTCACTAAGGCATTTCTAGACTTTTCAGAATTAAACTCAGACATTGCAGTGGTTGGAGGAGATTTTAACTGCTTGTTGAACCCCCTTATTGATAAGTTTCCCAGTGGTATAGCTTCACTCTCTCATCAAGCTAAGTCACTTAAAGTTATTTGTGATGATCTGGGGTATGCGGATGTCTGGAGAGCTTTCCATCCCTCCAACAGAGAGTTCACTTTTTTCTCTGCACCTCATGGATGTCAGACTAGAATAGATTATTTTTTTATGCCCAAGATGTCTTTGCAGTCTGTTTTATCTGCTAGGATAGGAAGCATAGTCATATCTGATCATGCTGAGGTGATCCTGGACATAAAACTCAATTCAATCGGTCAAGACATTGGAGGTTGAACACAACCATTCTTAAAGACCATACATTCACATCATATTTTATATCAGAGTTTAAAGCATTTTTCTCTAACTCTCAATCAACAGATAACCCCTGGCTCCTTTGGGAGACCTGTAAAGCGTATGCCAGGGGTCTGATTATGTCATACACAGCTACTAAGAGACGGAAAAAGCGGGAAAAGCTAAAAATGTTAGAGGGTGAATTAGGAACTAAAGAGAAGGACTACATTAAAACGCCCACTCCTGCACTATTAAAGGAAATATCAGTCATTAGATCAACGTTAGACTCTCTCCTAACACAGGACGCTGAAAAGAAAATGAGATTTGTCAGGCAAAAGCTATATGAACATGGCGATAAGCCAGGAAAGTACTTGGCATACCTAGCTAAAAAGAGGGCTGACTCTCAGTCAATTGCTACTATTACTGATTCTGATGGTAATCATTTATATGAAAATAAATTGATAAGTGACTCATTTAAGAAATTTTATACAAACCTTTATGCCTCAGAACTGCCAAAGGATGCACCCAAATTAATGGAGAACTTATTTTGTAAGATTGAGCTCCCTACTATCTCCGAAGAACAGAGGTCCCTCCTTAATGCCCCTATTACCAAGGAAGAGATAATGTTCGCAATTAAGAATCTGCAAAATGGTAAGGCTCCAGGACCAGACGGGTTTTGTAGTGAGTTCTATAAAGAGTTCCATGGCCTGATCCTTGAGCCATTGCGTGATATGTTTAACCACTCATTTTCAAATGACCAACTCCCTCAAACGCTGAGAGAAGCCAACATTTCACTTATTCTCAAAAAGGGAAAATGTCCAGAGTCTTGTTCCTCGTACAGACCAATTTCCCTTCTGAATGTGGATAGAAAATTGCTTTCTAAAATTCTAGCCACAAGATTAGAGGACTCACTGCCACTAATTGTGAAAGGAGACCAAACTGGCTTCATTAGGGGCCGTAAGTCATGCAACAACGTCAGGCGGCTTCTTAATGTAATTCAAGCCTACCAACAAAGTGCTGTGGATGGTCTTGTGCTCTCCCTAGATGCTGAGAAAGCATTTGATCGTGTGGAGTGGTCTTACCTATTATTTGCTCTAAATAAATTTGGTCTGGGGGACAACTTTATAAAATGGGTGAAAGTTTTATATGATGACCCTCAGGCTGCTGTCCTTACTAATGGGCTACGGTCAAATAGCTTCTCTATACACAGAGGTACCAGACAGGGCTGTCCTTTATCCCCCCTCTTTGCACTCGTTATGGAACCACTGGCCGAGGCCATCAGGGTAACGCCTGCTATACAGGGGCTGCTCATTGGTGATCTTCACCATAAAATAAGCTTGTATGCTGATGATGTCCTGATATTCCTCTCTAGTCCCGAGACTTCAATTACATCTCTTATTAATATTATTGAATTATTCAGCGGATTCTCAGGCTACAAGATTAACCTTACTAAGTCAGAGGCTATGCCACTTGGTAGCCTGCACTCTGTACCTAATACTTCTCCCCCCTTCCCTTTTAAATGGTCTCCCTCAGGTTTCATGTATCTGGGTATATTTGTAACTCCTAAATTCCAGCTAATGTACAAAGCCAATTTTGTTCCCTTGTTTGATACAATAAGACAGGATCTGGAGCGCTGGAACTCTCTCCCGATTTCTTGGTTGGGTAGAATATCCCTCTTGAAAATGAACGTTTTACCTAGACTACTTTACCCAATCCAAATGATCCCAGTATTGCTCTCCAATAAGGTAATAAGGATGTAAATGGATGGCTAAGTTCCTTTATATGGAGTAAACGCAAGCCAAGACTTAAGATGGCAATATTGCAGCTGCCAAGTTCTATGGGCGGCTTGGACCTGCCCAATATCAGGTTCTATCAATGGTGTGCCCACCTTTGTTATATTTCTGACTGGATCACAAATGATGACTCCTCTATTTGGTTAGACATTGAGACTTTTCTTTCAAAATGCCCCTTACAGGATATTTTATTTTTCAGAAGTTTCAAGTCTGTAGAACACTGCAATAATCCCGTTACACTTAACACACTCAAAGTATGGAGGTCAGTTCAACGCTTCCTGGGAAGGTCCAAACTAACCTCTGCTCTTACCCCAATTCTTAACAACCCAGATTTCAGCCCAGGATTGCTGGATGCTGGCTTTAACTTATGGCTTAATAAGGGCATACGCAGGCTAAACGACTTATTCGCTGATAAGATTTTGTTGTCATTTGAGCAGATGGTCGAGAAATATCGACTCCCAAAGCAGGACTTTTTCCGCTTCCTACAAGTAAGACATTATATTCTGGAGAGCACCACCTTAATTGGTAACCCTGATGTGTCTGTCATTGAAAGAATGCTTTTTTTCCCACAAAGGAAAATGTCTGTAAGTCTGTTTTATGATACTTTAAGGTCCTTTTCTGCTGTCAACACACAGAGGGTGAAACAAGTGTGGGAGAAAGAATTGTCTGTTACTATTGACGAAGAGATGTGGGAGGACATTTGGAGATATGCAAAAACAATATCTATATGTAACCGTACTAGAGCAATCCAATTAAGAATAATACACAGATTGCATATATCCCCAAATCGCAGACATGCTTTTAGCCCCACTTCCTCTTCCCCTCAGTGTCTTAAATGCAAAACTGATACAGGCACCCTAACACATTGTTTATGGTCATGTACCAAAATACAAAGATACTGGTCTGGTGTCCTGCAAGAAATTGAAAAGATCCTAGGGGTTGATCTAGAATTGGACCCAGTTTCTTTGCTGTTAGGTGTCCCTAGTAGGCATGTTACTTCTGTCTGTAAAAGGAGGCTTTACAACATCCTTACCTTCGCAGCGAGGAAAAACATCCTTTTACAGTGGATTAGTGATAAGGTTCCTTCTATTAAAGACTGGCATAAGATACTATTTGAATGGGTGCCTCTGGAATATCTGACATGTACATTGCATTCTAAAACAGACCAGTTCTACAAAGTATGGGAACCTTATCTAAATTACCTAGAACCTGAGTTATCAGCTATTATGCTGCAAGGATTCTCTTAGAATGGCGGGGATCTATGTATTTCAGAACTACACTGTACGTTCCATGTGTGGAACCTAACCTCTTGGTTTAAACTGAGCTTTTTTGTTTAATTTCTGTTTGTAAGTTTGTTTAAAATGTATGTATTGAGAGACGCAATGATGGTGATGGGGTGAGAGAAGCACCGAGCGGGAAGGGGAAAATGGTGTACGTATGTATGGGTGTGTATATGTGTGTGTGCGCGTGCGTGTATGTATGCATATGTATATGTATGTGTATGTGTGTATGTATATGCACGTAGATATGGGTAAGTGGGGGCTGTTTTTCTTGTTTTTGTTCTGTGTGCTGTTGTTGTATCTCTTAATATGGGTGAAAATTGTGAAATTTCAATAAAAATACTGTTACAAGAACGTTCTCATTTACAATGACGGCCAAACCTTAACCCGGACGACGCTGGGCCAATTGTGTGCCGCCCTATGGGCCTCCCAATCACGACCGGTTGTGATACAGCCTGGAATCGAACCAGGGTCTGTAATGACGCCTCTAGCACTGAGATGCATTCCCTTAGATGGTGCGCCACTCGAGAGCCCCCTGACTTTTGACTGGCACTGTATATATATTATGGCTCAAGAGACACCTGTCAGATTCACGCCTGTCTCAGTGGACTAATCCATTGTGGAGGCCGCGGGGATGGCTCACCAGTAGTACATTTACCATTTAATTCCCATCATTTCTAATCTACAATGTCTGTTTGGTTACAGTATTTTTTTTTTTATGCATTCAATATTATTATTACAACAGTCTTTTACCGTTCTCATTGTCGGAGTGGACACTTTGTTTGCGGACCGCTCAAGCTAGGCTACACTTGTGTGGAACAAGTTTTGGTTAATTTCATTCCATTTACGTGTTGTCAAGTTATTAATTGTCTTTTGTTTGTAGCGCTCTTGTCAATGTTGAGTAAGGACACGCACCTGATTATGCATAGGAGTACGCATAGGCTACCTAACCTGCGCGCAAATGTAGGCCTATAAATGTGCCCATTTGCAGATTTGATTGTCTTAATAAGGCTAGCAGAACCCCTCGACAACATCCGCTGAAAAGGCAGAGCGCGAAATTCAAAAATATTTTTTTTTTAAATATTTAACTTTCATACATTCACAAGGGTAAATACCAAATTAAAACTTCACTTCTTGTTAATCTACCCATCGTGTCCGATTTCAAACATGCTTTACAGCGAAAGCACACCATATGATTGTTAGTTCAGAGCCTAGTCACAAAAGAACATACAGCCATTTTTTCAGCCAAAGAGGAGTCACAAAAAGCAGAAATAGAGATAAAATGAATCACTAACCTTTGATGATCTTCATCAGATGGCACTCATAGGACTTCATGTTACACAATACATGTATGTTTTGTTCGATAAAGTTCATATTTATATCCAGAAATCTCAGTTTACATTGGCACGTTATGTTCAGTAATGTTGTGCCCCGAAAACATCCGGCGAATTTGCAGAGAGCCACATCAATTTACAGAAATAGTCATCATAAACTTTGAATAAAGATACAAGTGAATTAAAGATATACTTCTCCTTAATGCAACCGCTGTGTCAGATTTCAAAAAAGCTTTATGAAAAAAGCAGGCCATGCAATAATCTGAGTACAGCGCTCAGACACAAAAACAAGCCATACAGATACCCGCCATGTTGTGGAGTCAACAGAAGTCAGAAATAGAAATAAACATTCCCTTACCTTTGATGATCTTCATCAGAATGCACTCCCAGGAATCCCAGTTCCACACAAAAATGTTTTGTTTTGTTTGATAAAGTCCATTTATGTCCAAATAACTCTTTTGTTAGCTCGTTTAGTTCACAAATCCAACCTCACGAGGCGCGGGCAAGTCCAGGCGAAAGTTCAGATAAAGTCCAAAAAGTGTTATTACAGTTCGTAGAAACATGTCAAATGATGTATAGAATCAATCTTTAGCATGTTTTTAACATAAATATTCAATAATGTTTCAACCGGACAATTCCTTTGTCTTTAGAAATGCAATGGAACGCAGGTCACTCTCACGGCCACACGCGTGACTGAGCTCATGGACTTCTGCCAGACCTCTTAGTCAATCAGCTCTTATTCTCTCCCCCTTCACAGTAGAAACCTGAAACAAGGTTCTAAAGACTGTTGACATCTAGTGGAAGCCTTAGGAAGTGCAATATGACCCAATTTACACTGTATATTAGAAAGGCAATGAGTTGAAAAACTACAAACCTCAGATTTCCCACTGGTTGGATTTTTCTCAGGTTTTTGCCTGCCATATGAGTTCTGTTATACTCAGACATAATTCAAACCGTTTTAGAAACTTCAGTGTTTTCTATCCAAATGTGAAAATGCTGCCCCCTATCTTCTCTTAGTAATTTTTTCTTCACCTCAAACGGCAAGTAAATTAAGTCTATTTTTACATCCATTGAGAATGACAATAGTTTCTCATCGTAGCATATTTGAACAACGTTTCCAGGTCTCTTTCGAATAAACACTCGGCGTGAAAGGGGTAAAAAATGTCATGTTCTGATCCCGTGGAAACGTCATAAAATAGGCCTAACTGATTACTTTATATCCCTTGCGCAAATAGCCTTCAGCTATGTCTGTCCGGCACTCACTGGCATGGGAAACTCTAAGGACCCAGTATATTTTATACAATGTTGCTCGTGCTAGCTTCAGGCCAGACCCAAGTTAATAGTTCATACACTGTTTCAAGTTCCTTGCAGACAGGCCATGCTTACTTAGCCAGTGTGCTTTTATAGGATATTTTAATCACGATATTTTCTACCTGCGGGCTGCTATGTTTTTATTTGTTGGCTTCATGGAGGGTATTTTTTACATAGTTGGCAATACAAGTTCAAAATCAAATCAAATTGTATTAGTCACATGCGCTGAATACAACAGGTGTAGTAGACCTTACAGTGAAATGCTTACTTACAAGCCCCTAACCAACAATGCAATTTAAGAAAATAAGGATAAGAAAAATAAATAAAAGTAACAAGTAATTAAAGAGCAGCAGTAAAATAACAATAGCGATACTATATACAGGGGGGTACTGTGACTTTTTTTTAGAATTTTGATTAACCACAATGAATTTGAGATATGAAGACTTTATTACTGGCATGCAGATTGGTAGAAATGGGAAGATGAATTGGCACTCCAAATGGACAACCTCTGGTGTAGCCTATTATCTCCCTGCAACTTCAGGAGCTTAATGGCAGAATCTGCGAAGGCCAGCAGTAGCTGGAGGATGGCCTGGCTCTCTTGAGTCATTTGTGTCTTAATTATTTAATCACAGTGTGGTTAAAGTATTAGAAAAGCTCAGTAGCCTACATATAGTTGATTTTTATTAAAACACGTGGTGGGTGTGTCTTTATAAGGGAAAGGTTCAACCAATCGATTGGTCGAAAGAACAGACGAATCTAGATCGACCAAGATTTTTTTCTAGTGGAAGTGCAGCTGTGCTTTCTGGCTGGCCAGGGTTCCCTTTTTCTACAGGGATGGGTTCCCTTTTTTACAGTCTGGAAGGAGAGATTTGTCTCCATCTAAACCTGCACTGATACTATCACATCCTCCATGTTATGGTCACCCTAGGTTTCACCCATAGGCTGTTATTTAAGTTATTACACAGAAATAAAGCTGATGTTCTGAACTGTTGTCCCCTGCAGCTGAACTCCCTGCAGACTGAGAACTCAACCCTGCAATGGCAGGCCCCCAGGGGCTCGCAACAACCTCCGGACCCCTCTGGCCACCCCCCTGTCCACGGAGGCCGCCCCATGTCCATGTACGAGACAGGCTCGGGCATGAGGCAGTACCCCCACAGGGGTGACCCTCCTTGCCGTGCCGACGGCCTCACCATACAGCCCCTCCCTACAAACGTAAGTACAGAGACCACTCACACCACTCCCTCCTGGACTGTTCTAGGACAGTCACATTGGACCGGTGCTGTCAGCAGTTTTGGTCTGCGGTAATTCAGTTTTTGTTTGTGAATTGATCTCCTCCCCCATCCTCCTCTAGAATATAGTCAACTCCCTTTATGTGTAAACTTGATTTGACCCCTTTCTAGATTGGGAGGGGGACTGCCTCATCCTCCCTCCCTACCTTCCCCTCCTCCCTGTCCTGGTCGCGGGATGAAAGAGCTCGAAGGGTTAAGTAATTCATCTCCCCTCGAGAGGGTGGGGGCAGTAGCCCCAGGGGAAGGGGTGGACTATCCCCTCTGCTTGTCCACTACTGTTCCTGTCCTCCTTTACCTCCTCCTTCCCTCTGTCCTTTAACTGCTCCTGTACCTCACTGCATCTCCTCTCAGCATCGCCTGGCTGCATACACCACCGTGCTGCTGCTACTGTTCTTCATTGACCCTTGTTCCCCCAGCCAGCACTGTTGTGTTTGCCATCAGTGTGTTTTCAAAGGCCCCAAAGCACTACATGTACGGTATGATGTTTCCGAAACATACATCCTGTCAGAAGGCTACAGTGGTGTTGAAACAGACAAGGAATACAAATTGATATATGGTTCATGATAGTGTGAATAGTATTATTTACCAGCCATACTGGTAGGGAACCATCTGTACTGAAGCCTTTACCCGTACAGCAGAATGTCTTGATCTTAAGCTTGCACTAACAGCACCCACTGCTGTACCTACTGCTTAATGCCACACGGAGCTGGTCCCTGGTTTCAAACTTCCTACATCTTTTTACTTTCTGCTTTGAAACCAATTGAGGTCTGTTTTAATATGAAATGGCTTTTTAGGTTCAGAGAGCATGATTCTGGCACGTATGCTTCCTCAAGCACATTCAGAACTCTGTAACATGTCCGTACTGCTGTTCAGATGCTCTCTCCAGATTCAACAGTTGTCTGGAAGCTTACTGTATCATTCCTCCCATTGTAGGGTTGCAGCCTAGAGGGACCGAGCATGCTGGAGAGTGACTATGACAACACACCAAATCACTCCGGACTGGAGGAGTCCGGGTAGGACTTTTGATTAAAATCTCTATAGTAGAAAAATATTGTATATTTGAGAAATATACTGTATGTGAAATGTAGGAACTTAATCATGTGGCAGTGAATCCTATACAAAGCGATCCACAAGTGAGGGAGCTCCTTACCCTGTAACCTCTCCTCTCCCAATGCAGTCTGAGCAGGAACAGCAGTTGGCTGGGGGACGGCAGTACATCAGATCAGGGGGAGGATGAGACTGAGGCAGACTCCACCCTACCCTTCACCGAGGACGTCATCTGTAAGACAGAGCAGATCACCAAGAACATCCAGGAGCTGCTGAGGGCCGCACAGGAGAACAAACATGAGAGGTAAGGTCAGGGGTCATAAGAACACAGAAAACACCAATCAGCAGTTAGAGAAAAGGTCTGTTGACTTAAAGGTTGTGTGTTCATGTGGAACTTGCCCTTACAGTTCAAAATATAGGAAATTATGCTGTCTATATATTGATCCTTCATCCAACCTTCCAGCACCTGTCTTTCAACCTACTACAGTCATTGTTTTTTAGAGGATGTATCTTGTTTTTCTATCTTTCTGTTCTCCTGAGTTCTGTTTTCACTATCCTGTATTCCCACTCTGTCCTCCCCTCCCTGTGTTTTCCTGTCTGTCTGACCCCCTTCCTCACGGTGTGGGCTAGCTCCAGGCCAGGCAGTCTAGGTTGCTTCTCTGGCCTGCTGCCCTGCTGTGAGGGGGGTGGCCGGGGACGTGTCTGTCTCTACAGCCTGATGCCCTGCACTGACAGGGCTGTCTCTCTACCCTGCTGCCCTGCTCTGAGAGTGCTGAAGAGACCCCCCCTGGCTCCTGGTACTCTGGCCTCTGTCCCTGTCTCCCAGGCACTGTCACGGTCTCCTCTGTCTGTGTGCTGAGGGGCAGGGCTTGTGTCAAACGCAGCTGGCAGAAAACAAAGATTCCCTTATGGAATGCCAAATATAGGCCTACAGGGCTTTTACATGTCAACACACAGGCTATCCTTATCTATATTTGTCTGTTTGGTTAATATTTGTGCTCTCAATCTTGGATTTATGTTCGATGTTTAAAAAAATAATTAAAAAAATAGAGACATTTTAACACTGGCATTCATTCAGTGTTTATACAGTCCACTTGATTGTGTTGTCTTTAACACAAACCCTCACTATTGGCCCCCCTTTGACTAAAGCTGTGTGGTATTTGCTTAGCTTTTGTGCTTGTGTACCAAACCTCACTCTAGCTGGTGACCAAAGAACACCTGCCAATTTGTATGCGTCCTCTCAGTCACTTAGCTACTGGGTTATAACGGAGGCATTGTTATTGATTTGAAACGGTGAAAGTTATGATGTATTTCATGACCTACTTTTTAAGCCATGTTTTTTGTCATTCATTGTTGATATTGTCATGGCTTAACAGCCTCCATTGTTGTCTATGGAATAATACAGGACGTGTTCAATTTACTCAAATGGAGCACATGGTTGCTATTAATGAACACACCTAGTATTCAGTATATTCTCTATTTTGTCTGCCATTAGCCAGGGCTTCTCATTCTCTCACTTGTCCACAAATAAACCTCCACCAGGATATCACTGGCTGACTTTGCTATTTTGAGAGGTGTTTCATATAGTAAGGAGGTCAAGGGCTTAGCAAGCGTCTGTAAACATTCCTAAGTATTCTACATATTTGTTTAACAATGTTATTGGAAAAAAACTGGGCCGGAGTTTTCTACTAACATCTATGTTGGAAAAAGGATCACTCCCTTGACGTTCTCTTTCTCCATCCCCCTCAGCTTTGTACCATGCTCAGAAAGGATCCATGTGGCTGTGAGGGAGATGGCCACTCTGTTTCCTAAGGTAAGCTGGGATGACCTCAACAACAGAGACACCTCCTTTGTATGCAAGAGCCAGTGAGGGTTGTTTGTTTGGTGAACATGGATGGGAAATAAATGTCTTGCAGCTGTTGTTCTGTTAGATGTTGCACTCTTTTCTTCAGGGTGGAGATAATTTAGCACACACACAACGGCAGTAAATCCGCCCATTACTCTCGTGTTGAGGGCCGTTTATTGCCTATGTTTTGCCAACAGTATGTGACCCCTCCCTGCCTCCTCCTCAGAGGCCGTACTCTGACACAGTGAGAGGGTCCCTGCGGCTGCTCACCTCCAGTGCCAGCCGGCTCCAGGGGGAGTGCCAGAAGGCCACGCCCCACGACCCTTGCCCCTCCGACATGCAGCTGGTCACGCAGCAGGTCATCCAGTGCGCCTACGACATTGCCAAGGCTGCCAAACAACTCGTCACTGTGACAACCAAAGAAAACAGCAACTGATTTTTAACCCAAAGACTAACATCCCTCTTGGATATTTGAATATGTCATTATGGCTAATTTCAAGTTATCAGTGTTGCGTTATGTTATTATTTGTATGCCTCCATTTTTATTTAAAATGCTTAATTGGTCATAGTAGATTTCTAGTGAAGAACGTTTACAGAAAATGTACCTTCCGAAACATGGGTCAACCCAGGGATTTGTCCATGGGTTTGTCTGTTAAATATACTAATATTGCTAGAGTGTGACGACCTGCCTCTCTGAGCTTACCTCATTGGAGACGTGCTAGTTACATTGAAGTTACTAAACAGTTTTGCAATGTTACACATTTAAACATTTCTGTGGTTGCTGGGGTGCTTGTCCTTGATGCTCTTCCCTATGCACCAATGACACGTGACTGTCCAAAGGTTTCAAACAGCATTTTAAGCAGTTAGCTTTTAACTTCTTATTCAATGCCAAACACATTGGGATTTTGAACATAAGTTAGTGGAATACTGCCTCATGAGTCATGATACGTCCATTACAAGGCTTTCGTCAAGGTATTTTCCATGAATGCCATTTCTATGTTTTATACTAAAGCCATAAAAGTGAGGACAACTGCCAAGCCAGTTTTCCATTGTTTCATTTTTCTTTTTGTAGTTTGAGCAGAAGGTGAAGCCATACCTCTAATATACATGTACCTCTTACACATGCCCAATATACATTTTTATTTAGTGTTTAAAAAATATATAATTAAATCTCTCCCAAAGGGATACTCAAAATGGCCAACCCCAATTTTATAATTTGTGTTCTTTTTTTATGAAAGAATGAAAATGTACAAACATATTCTGAATTCATACAACCCCAATCTATATTATATTTCTGAATACAATATCCCTCACCTATCTAACAAAATATTTATTTTCATAAAATGTATGTGTAACAGTTAGTCTCTAATATATTCCGTGCTGTTTGAAGACATGCGAGAAGTTTTAATCTTGGTGGTATGTGTTTCCATATATATCCACCGGCAATAAGTTGTGCTCGTGATCTCTCTCTCTCTGTGTGGGTGTGGTGCTAAACCCAGTCTATGCCTTTGTGTGTCCCATGCCTTGTATTGTCTTGATTATGCTGCTAATGGTCAAACATGTGCAACTAATACGGTGTTAAGATGTGTTAAAAGCATTGGTTCTGTATATGTAATATGGACTATTTTATATTAGTCATGTGTTGTCCAGGGATGTGGGAGTGATGATCAATTATGTGTGCCATTGAGTGTTATTATGAGCTCGACACAAGTCATAGTTATTGCCTTTGTGGTTTAAATACCTGCCTTTTTAAAGTAATAAACTTTACTTTATAACTCAACTGTTACAGTTTGTGTTAAATATATGAATACCTTGACTATTATGCTACACAGTTTGTGTGCTGTGGTGTGGCCGAGGTACCAGTCTGTTTACCTTCACACATTCCACTTGTACTCTGTGTCATATGCCAAAGATAAGATGTTTAGCATGACAAGGAGTGAAATGATAGCTAAACAGACTGGTACCTTGACTAGTTGTGTATATATATATTTTTATTTACATTATTTTTTTTAATACAATTTTCCTTGGGCGGATGTTCGGGGGGCAGGAACATAGTTAGAAATAATTTGTACATTGCAAATTGACCACAAGAATCCCAAACGGATATAGTATTTGACCGAAATTATCTTAACTTGATTGCTAACATGCACAACTTTGGGGATTGTATTAACTGTGTAATTAATGAAATAGTATAAGGTGTTTTTTTCCATTCAGGAAAGCTATGTTGAGTACATTTTGCTCCATCGCCTCCACATCCTGGACAGTATTCATAGGGAAATCACCCCCCTTGGTAGTACTGCTGTCGCTGTTACTACTGTCAGGTTGACTCTTCTTCATCCATGTCTGAGTCCGTCTGCAGATCAGAAATCTCCTCTACCTTTTTAAGTTTGATCTGAGCCTGTTCATAGGTTGCTGTGAAAAGAAAAACATGATGTATTTAGGCTGCTGATCTAGTGCAACATGTTGGTCTTTATGGTCATCTTAGCTGGTACCTAGTTGGGTTAACCTTTTGGGCCAGACATGGACAAACCTATGTGGGCTACAAAATGGGTCCCTATGGCAGCATTTACACAGGCAGCCCAATTCTGATGATCTTTTCCACTAATCAGATCAGCTCTTTTGCCAATAATTGGGTAAAAGATCAGAATTGGTTGCCTGTGTAAATGTAGCCAAATGGACCCTTTACCATTTGAATGGGCTCTAGTTGACATACAGTAACCTTAATCGCTTTTTTTTTTTTCATTTGAAAATATTTATATTTTTTGACCAGTCAGATGTCAGAATAAATTCAAGATCATGTCATTTAAATGTATCTGGTCAGTCTGTTCTAACAAGCTGAGTTTAGCCAGCTCAATAATTGAACATGGTATTTATTTTTATTTCAGTTAGTATAGGAGGCAAACTTTCAAATTTCAGTTTCATTTGGGTTAGTTTAAGTTTTTTTTATTTTACGAAATCTTTATATATTAAATCTTATAATTCCTCCAAAAATACTTGAATCCTTAAATCAGTTCTACTCAAGTTTGTTCGATTCCACTCAAAAAAAATCCCCAACATATTACAGCATGTGAATCTCAAATCATTTCCCAAGCAATTCCTGAACAATTCATCAGCTTTCTGCAACCAAAATGGCAGCCATCATATTAACCCTTCATGTGGAATATTTACATTTACATTTAAGTCATTTAGCAGACGCTCTTATCCAGAGCGACTTACAAATTGGTGCATTCACCTTATGACATCCAGTGGAACAGTAGTGCATCTAAATCTTTTAAGGGGGGGTGAGAGGGATTACTTTATCCTATCCTAGGTATTCCTTAAAGAGGTGGGGTTTCAGGTGTCTCCGGAAGGTGGTGATTGACTCCGCTGTCCTGGCGTCGTGAGGGAGTTTGTTCCACCATTGGGGGGCCAGAGCAGCGAACAGTTTTGACTGGGCTGAGCGGGAACTGTACTTCCTCAGTGGTAGGGAGGCGAGCAGGCCAGAGGTGGATGAACGCAGTGCCCTTGTTTGGGTGTAGGGCCTGATCAGAGCCTGGAGGTACTGAGGTGCCGTTCCCCTCACAGCTCCGTAGGCAAGCACCATGGTATTGTAGCGGATGCGAGCTTCAACTGGAAGCCAGTGGAGAGAGCGGAGGAGCGGGGTGACGTGAGAGAACTTGGGAAGGTTGAACACCAGACGGGCTGCGGCGTTCTGGATGAGTTGTAGGGGTTTAATGGCACAGGCAGGGAGCCCAGGCAACAGCGAGTTGCAGTAATCCAGACGGGAGATGACAAGTGCCTGGATTAGGACCTGCGCCGCTTCCTGTGTGAGGCAGGGTCGTACTCTGCGGATGTTGTAGAGCATGAACCTACAGGAACGGGCCACCGCCTTGATGTTAGTTGAGAACGACAGGGTGTTGTCCAGGATCACGCCAAGGTTCTTAGCGCTCTGGGAGGAGGACACAATGGAGTTGTCAACCGTGATGGCGAGATCATGGAACGGGCAGTCCTTCCCCGGGAGGAAGAGCAGCTCCGTCTTGCCGAGGTTCAGCTTGAGGTGGTGATCCGTCATCCACACTGATATGTCTGCCAGACATGCAGAGATGCGATTCGCCACCTGGTCATCAGAAGGGGAAAGGAGAAGATTAATTGTGTGTCGTCTGCATAGCAATGATAGGAGAGACCATGTGAGGTTATGACAGAGCCAAGTGACTTGGTGTATAGCGAGAATAGGAGAGGGCCTAGAACAGAGCCCTGGGGGACACCAGTGGTGAGCACGTGGTGTGGAGACGGATTCTCGCCACGCCACCTGGTAGGAGCGACCTGTCAGGTAGGACGCAATCCAGCGTGGGCCGCGCCGGAGATGCCCAACTCGGAGAGGGTGGAGAGGAGGATCTGATGGTTCACAGTGTCGAAGGCAGCTGATAGGTCTAGAAGGATGAGAGCAGAGGAGAGAGAGTTAGCTTTAGCAGTGCGGAGCGCCTCCGTGATACAGAGAAGAGCAGTCTCAGTTGAATGACTAGTCTTGAAACCTGACTGATTTGGATCAAGAAGGTCATTCTGAGAGAGATAGCGGGAGAGCTGGCCAAGGACGGCACGTTCAAGAGTTTTGGAGAGAAAAGAAAGAAGGGATACTGGTCTGTAGTTGTTGACATCGGAGGGATCGAGTGTAGGTTTTTTCAGAAGGGGTGCAACTCTCGCTCTCTTGAAGACGGAAGGGACGTAGCCAGCGGTCAGGGATGAGTTGATGAGCGAGGTGAGGTAAGGGAGAAGGTCTCCGGAAATGGTCTGGAGAAGAGAGGAGGGGATAGGGTCAAGCGGGCAGGTTGTTGGGCGGCCGGCCGTCACAAGACGCGAGATTTCATCTGGAGAGAGAGGGGAGAAAGAGGTCAGAGCACAGGGTAGGGCAGTGTGAGCAGAACCAGCGGTGTCGTTTGACTTAGCAAACGAGGATCGGATGTCGTCGACCTTCTTTTCAAAATGGTCGACGAAGTCATCTGCAGAGAGGGAGGAGGGGGAGGAGGATTCAGGAGGGAGGAGAAGGTGGCAAAGAGCTTCCTAGGGTTAGAGGCAGATGCTTGGAATTTAGAGTGGTAGAAAGTGACTTTAGCAGCAGAGAGAGAAGAGGAAAATGTAGAGAGGAGGGAGTGAAAGGATGCCAGGTCCGCAGGGAGGCGAGTTTTCCTCCATTTCCGCTCGGCTGCCCGGAGCCCTGTTCTGTGAGCTCGCAATGAGTCGTCGAGCCACGGAGCGGGAGGGGAGGACCGAGCCGGCCTGGAGGATAGGGGACATAGAGAGTCAAAGGATGCAGAAAGGGAGGAGAGGAGGGTTGAGGAGGCAGAATCAGGAGATAGGTTGGAGAAGGTTTGAGCAGAGGGAAGAGATGATAGGATGGAAGAGGAGAGAGTAGCGGGGGAGAGAGAGCGAAGGTTGGGACGGCGCGATACCATCCGAGTAGGGGCAGTGTGGGAAGTGTTGGATGAGAGCGAGAGGGAAAAGGATACAGGGTAGTGGTCGGAGACTTGGAGGGGAGTTGCAATGAGGTTAGTGGAAGAACAGCATCTAGTAAAGATGAGGTCGAGCGTATTTCCTGCCTTGTGAGTAGGGGGGGAAGGTGAGAGGGTGAGGTCAAAAGAGGAGAGGAGTGGAAAGAAGGAGGCAGAGAGGAATGAGTCAAAGGTAGACGTGGGGAGGTTAAAGTCGCCCAGAACTGTGAGAGGTGAGCCGTCCTCAGGAAAGGAGCTTATCAAGGCATCAAGCTCATTGATGAACTCTCCGAGGGAACCTGGAGGGCGATAAATGATAAGGATGTTAAGCTTGAAAGGGCTGGTAACTGTGACAGCATGGAATTCAAAGGAGGCGATAGACAGATGGGTAAGGGGAGAAAGAGAGAATGACCACTTGGGAGAGATGAGGATCCCGGTGCCACCACCCCGCTGACCAGAAGCTCTCGGGGTGTGCGAGAACACGTGGGCGGACGAAGAGAGAGCAGTAAGAGTAGCAGTGTTGTCTGTGGTGATCCATGTTTCCGTCAGTTCCAAGAAGGCGAGGGACTGGAGGGAGGCATAGGCTGAGATGAACTCTGCCTTGTTGGCCGCAGATCGGCAGTTCCAGAGGCTACCGGAGACCTGGAACTCCACGTGGGTCGTGCGCGCTGGGACCACCAGATTAGGGTGGCCGCGGCCACGCGGTGTGGAGCGTTTGTATGGTCTGTGCAGAGAGGAGAGAACAGGGATAGACAGACACATAGTTGACAGGCTACACAAGAGGCTACGCTAATGCAAAGGAGATTGGAATGACAAGTGGACTACACGTCTCGAGTGTTCAGAAAGTTAAGCTTACGTAGCAAGAATCTTATTGACTAAAATGATTAAAGTGATACAGTACTGCTGAAGTAGGCTAGCTGGCAGTGGCTGCGTTGTTGACTATGTAGGCTAGCTGGCAGTGGCTGCGTTGTTGACACTACACTAATCAAGTCGTTCCGTTGAGTGTAATAGTTTCTACTGTGCTGCTATTCGGGGCTAGCTGGCTAGCTAGCAGTGTTGATTACGTTACGTTGCGTTAAAAGAACGACAATAGCTGGCTAGCTAACCTAGGAAATCGCTCTAGACTACACAATTATCTTTGATACAAAGACGGCTATGTAGTTAGCTATGTAGCTAGCTACGATCAAACAAATCAAGCCGTTGTACTGTAATGAAATGAAATGAAAATGTGATACTACCTGTGGAGCGAAGCGAAATGCGACCGGGTTGTTGAGTGCGGAAGTTCTGTTCGGTAGACGTTGGCTAGCTAGCAGTGTCTCCTACGTTAAGGATGACAAATAGCTGGCTATCTAACCTCGGTAAATTAAGATAATCACTCTAAAACTACACACTCTAAACTACACAATTATCTTGGATACGAAGACAGCAAAGACAACTATGTAGCTAGCTAACACTACACTAATCAAGTCGTTCAGTTGAGTGTAATAGTTGTGCTGCTAATCGGTAGACGGTGGACGTTAGCTAGCTGGCTAGCTGCTGGGCAGATAGTAGTGTAGACTGCGTTAGGACGACGAAATACGATAATTACGCAATTATCTATGATACAAAGACTGCTATGTAGCTAGCTAAGAAGAAATTGCTAAGATTAGACAAATCAAACTGTTGTACTATAATGAAATGTAATACTACCTGCGGACCGAGTGCGGATGCGACCGCTCGCTCCAACCCGGAAGTTCTTACACATCGTCAGTCACAGGCTCCATTAGGAAATGTGTTGATGATGTACCCACAATAACAATCTGGACATACCCCAACCAAAAACTCTGGATTAATGGAGATATCCTTACAATGCTGAGAGCCAGAACTGCAGCATTCATGTCAGCAGAACGAACCCTGATGACTCTGGCACGCGACGCATACAAGGCAAGCAGATAGGAACTCTGCAAAAAATTTAAAATTCATTAGGGACGCAAAAACACAATACAGACGCAAACTTGAATTTATGTTCTCAGACTTGCATTGCATTTGGCAAGGACTACAGACTATCACAGAACACAAAGGCAAATCCAACTGTGCGGTGCCCACCTAAGCCTCCCTCCCAGACGAGTTTAACCCATTCTATGCTCACTTCAATGCAGACAACCGAGCCAAACAGGAAGAGTCTTGCTGCTCTGGACGACCGGGTGCTTTCATTTTCCGAGGCTGACGTTAGGATAACTCTGAAGAGTGAACACTCACAAAGCCGTCGGCCCAGATAGCATCCCTGGCTGCGTCCTCAGCGTGTGTTAACCAGCTTGCGGGCGTCTTCTTGCACATCTTCAATCTGTCCCTGTCCCAGGCTGCAGTCCCCACCTGCTTTAAGGAGACAACCATCATCCCAGTGTCCAAGAAAAACAAGGTGACATGCCCAAATGACTATTGCCCCATGGCGCTCACCTCAATCATCATGAAGGCTTCGGGAGGCTGTTCATGGCCCACATCAAGGCCAGCATACCAGGCACACTGTACCCACTCTTGAGTCAATATGTGTTTAACCCCTTTTGTTATGGCAAGCCTAAATAAGTTCATGAGTAAAAATGTTCTTAACAAGTAACGGAAGTTGCATGGACTCACTCTATGTGCAATAATAGTGTTTAACATGATTTTTGAATGACTCTGTATCCCACACATACAATTATATGTACAGTCGCACAGTCGAGCAGTGGATATCAAACACAGATTCAACCACAAAGACCAGGGAGGTTTTCCAATGCCTCACAAAGAAACACACCTATTGGTAGATGGGTAAAAAAAAAGAAGCAGACATTGAATATTCCTTTGAGCAAGGTGAAGTAATTAATTACACTTTGGATGGTGTATCAATACACCCAGTCACTATAAAGATACAGGTGTCCTTGCCGCGATCCACATAAACAGGACTTCGGTAGAGAGAGTTTTAAGTTCTTAGGCGTCCACATCACCAAGGACTTGTCAGGGACTAACAAAATCACACTCTTGTCAAGGGGGCGCAACATCGTCTCTACTTTCTAAGATGCCTGAAGAAATGCGGCCTGGTGCGGGAATTTCTACATCCATGACCGCAAGGCCCTCCAGCGGTTGATGAAGATGGCCCAGTACATCATTGGGACAGTACACCCACCCATCCAGCACATCTACATGAAACGGTGTCTGAGGAAGGCACTCAGCATCATCAAGGACCCCACACAAGCCAGTGAGGCAGATGGTATCCGAGCATTAGGTCTGATATCAACAGTTTTCTATTTACAAGCCGTCAGACTGTTGAACACTTGAAATGGACTGACCACCTGCTCTGATTCTCTTCCCCTTAATAACACACATGTACTCGCTCATGCACACACCCACATTACACTACCGTTCAAAAGTTTGGGGTCACTTAGAAATGTCCTTGTTTTTGAAAGAAAAGCATATTTTTCGTCCATTAAAATAACATGAAATTAATCAGAAATACAGTGTAGACATTGTTAATGTTGTAAATTACTATTGTAGCTGGAAACGGCTGAATTTTAATGGAATATCTACATAAGCGTACAGAGGCCCTTTATCAACAACCATACCGCCTGTGTTCTAATGGTACGTTGTGTTAGCTAATCCAAGATTTTCATTTTAAAAGGCTAATTGATCATTAGAAAACCCTTTTACAATTATGTTAGCACAGCTGAAAACTGTTGTTCTGATTAAAGAAGCAATAAAACTGGCCTTCTTTAGACTAGTTGAGTATCTGGAGCATCAGCATTTGTTGGTTTGATTACAGGCTCAAAATGGCCAGAAGCAAAGACCTTTCTTCTGAATCTCGTCAGTCTATTCTTGTTCTGAGAAATTAAGGCTGTTCCATGCGAGAAATTGCCAAGAAACTGAAGATCTCGTACAACGCTGCAAACTGGCCCTAACCAGAATAGAAAGAGGAGTGGGAGGCCCCGGTGTACAACTGAGCAAGAGGACAAGTACATTAGAGTGTCTAGTTTGAGAAACAGACGCCTCACAAGTCCTCAATTGGCAGCTTCATTAAATAGTACCCGCAAAACACCCGTCTTAACGTCAACAGTGAAGAGGCGACTCTGGGATGCTGGCCTTCTAGGCAGAGTTGCAAAGAAAAAGCCATGTCTCAGACTGGCCAATCAAAATAAAATATTAAGATGGCCAAAAGAACACAAACACTGGACAGAGGAACTCTGCCTAGAAGGCCAACATCCTGGAGTCGCATCTTCACTGTTGACGTTGAGACTGGTGTTTTGCGGGTACTATTTAATTAAACTGCCAGTTGAGATTGAAAAACTGATTTTAAACCTAACCCTAACCTTAAATTAAGACCAACAAGGAAATGTTTTGTTTTCATATATTTTTTAGATACAGCCAATTTTGACATTGTGGCTGTGGTAACTTGTAGACACCCAGAGACAATCCGTGACCATATTCACACCAGCCCACTTTACAACCCATTTAAAATTGATACAGGGCCCATTTGGTACCCAAGTTGTAGCCCACATGGGTTTGCCTGTTTGTGACTCAAATGGTTTTCCTGATTGAGTCCCAGTCCTTATTCCTGAAAAATAACACAAGATTTGCCCACTTACAGCCCATTAAAAAGTATTCAGGACCCATTTGGGACCTACATGTAACCCACATGGGTTTATCCATGTCTGACCCAAAAGGTTACCCAGTTGCTAACTTTTGAAAGTACCATACTCAATTCCAAATGACTTCTCAGATTTAATTATTTGCAAACAGGGACAATTCCGGTGCAAACTGGACACGCTGATTTGGCATTGGAGAAATGTGCTAAAATTAACACATAGGCCTTTCTCTCTGTCCATTATCCCGTAATATGTCAAATAATGTAGAATTGCACGCCATTTTTATAAAATGCTATTTTTCCCGGACCTGCAAATATGATGATAGATTCATGCAATGCTTTTACTATAAATTAGATATTTCCACTACTACTCTTAGTACAACGAATAACCGTTTTTAAAACTGCATATGTAAGGCTTGCTCAGTCCATGAAGGTAGAATGTTTCAATTCTAGCGTATCTCACGCAAACATTTTTTCTTTCACTTTCTAACACCTGTTGATGACGTGAACGATCAGGGCGCGCCCCCTGCCAAGTCAGTGTGCGTTGCCAGAGTATACAGTTGCCTTGCCGTAGGCGTAGAAGACAGTGAACACGGAAGACAGTTCCGGGTTTATTATTCACAGACAGCAGTCGTTATCTTTCTGTAGTTAGTCACATATCATTTCAGAAAACGATGTCACTTTTAATGGATAACCAATTTGGAGAACTTCCAGTCGACAAATCAGTGGATACAAAGTTCTTTCTGGAGTCAGTGGCATATCTTCCGCCTTTTTTTGGTGAGTACAGAAGTACACCTGAACGGTCGGTAGACGACCTGTAGCCTATCACATTCATTGGTCTTCATGAAACTGGAGAGGCGCTCAAGTTGTCTCACAGTCACCGATACCTTAGAAAATGTCGTCACTTCATTTTCTTTTTGTTTCACTTTTCATGATTGTCTTCCCCTATAACAACATTTAGAAATAGACTGAACTAAATTAAAAACAATCAACTTAAATGTGTATTTAGTCTAAGAAACCAACACAGGTTTGACTAAGTTGGCTAGACAGTGCCATTGACCTTGTTGAATAAACAACATATGACGTTGAGTAAGTACAGCGCCGTTATAATCGCTTTGTTAACGACAGAGTTGCATAAAGATGACCATCACCCAACCGAATAGAGTAGGCCTACCATAATAACATGTTATTACATTTTGAATGATCCGCAAATAAACTCTTTGTGGGTGGCTCAATCATAGGCTCATTTTGAGATTTAAATGCGCTAGTAGTGTCTGTGTGGTAACAACCTTCCACGATGTTGCTTTTACATATTGGAAATGTCAAGGAATAGTCTTAACATAAAGTGTAATAATCTGATTTTAAAACCAAGGAAGTATTGAGGTGGTGAAACCAAAGTGCAAGAGGGGCCATGTGAATTAGTATGCAGCTGCTGTAGCTCTTCTCTCTCTCCTCCCACACTGCCTGCTGCATTGGCCTCCTTGTGACTTTAGACTTGAATGGACCCTTTTCTCTATTGATTGCCCAACAAGAAACTTTCATATAATTCACATAAGCATTGTGGGAGAATAAGTGTCATTTCTATTCTATTCTTTCCTTCCCCAAGGATGTTTCTCCGGCTATATCCAAGATGCTGTGTCTGCATTTACTCATAACTGCTTGGTTGCATTTCAATCCAATGTTTTGTCCCTCTCTTTCTTCTTTCCAGACTGCCTGGGGTCAAAAGTATTTGTTCCTATCAAATCAGACATCAGTGGCAATATAACAGTAAGTATATTTTCCACACCCTCTAATTGTGCCTTGAAATAAGAGTGACCCTACAGCAACAAATGCCTACGTCTATACATTTTGTTGGTAATAATTTCCTTCCAGAAAATCAGAAGTGTGTATGACAAGGACCCTGCCAAGTATGCAACACTACAGCAGATAGTGGAGTCAGAGAAGGAGGCATATGGCACAGAGTGGCCCAAAGTGGGAGCCACCTTGGCCCTGATGTGGCTGAAGAGGTGAGCTCAGAATCATCTCACCTGAATGTGTTTAAGGCTGTGTTTACAGTGGTAGCCCAATTCTGATACTAATTACTCTTTTGACCAATCAGATCAGTTCTGAAGAATATCTGATGTGGTTGGTCAAAAGATCAGAATTGGGCTGACTAGAGGCTGTGAAATGGTGTTCTTATTTCTAGATAGAGATCTGCACGTCATGAATAATGTTGTGACTAAAATCAAATGAGTTAAGCTGATTGTCCTCTCTCCCGCAGAGGCCTGCGTTTCATCCAGATCCTGCTTCAGAGCTTGGCAGATGGAGAGAAAGATGAGAACAACCCTAACCTCATCCGTGTCAACATCACCAAAGCCTACGACCAGGCCCTGAAGAAATACCATGGCTGGCTAGTGCAGAAGATCTTTAAGGTGAGACCATGTGACTACAGTCATGTGGTAGCATAGTCTTGACCTCCTAGCCTTTTACTTGTGACTTGGTGTTCTACTTAACCCTGGTTCTCAAGCACCTCTGAATGTATTGATTTCATATTGAACTTCATTTGTACATGTAATAACTGAAAACGACGAATTTAATTTGAATGTAGATGAACTGCCCAGCTAAGGTGTAGTAACTATGTAACAACTGGATTTCTCTTTGTCCCCTCCAGGCGGCGTTGCTTGCAGCACCCTATAAGTCAGACTTTATAAAGGCCCTGTCAAAAGGTCAAGAGGTCAGAGAGGAGGACTGCATGGCTAGTGTACGCCAGTTCCTCATCAATTACACGGCCACAGTGGATGCAATCTATGAGATGTACACAACGCTGAATGCAGAACTGGACTATAGTGTTTGATGTCCCCCATACTGGATCACAGCAGCATCCTGCGTGTTATTTTCTTTCAGTCTTCTATTTTTCATCCTTTCTCTCAGGTTATGGAACTTTCCAGCTTATGAGGATTGAGGACTTTATTTCAATGACGCTGTTTTTATTCTTATCACCATTTGTATTATTAATTTCATGTCCCTCCTTTTAAGTCCCTCCCTACTAAATGTTGACGGTTTGGCCCCAGGTGAGTTGCTACTGGATGGAAAGTGGCATATTCCGTGTTGAGTCTGTTATAAATTCAAGAAATGTAAAAATTGCAGGAATGTTACAGGTCTAGCACAACTCTTGTTGTGTAAGCCCATTAAGCGGTCTGCTGCAGTTACACATGATCCACCATCAGGTAAGAGACATTTAGAAGTGATACCCAGAGAGCTGGTCAGTGTTATTCTAGTACTGTATCTCTCTCTGTGGGAGGGAAGAGTGTATCTGCTGATGATACAAGACTCATGAAATCCCTACTGTAACTCTACCCTGAAACGTGAGATAGTACCCTCACTGCCCTGTAGCTATGGGAAGAGTTAACTACCCCGTGCCTTTAGAGAATATAACCAGCATTAGTGGTTTTATTGCTTAGTGCTGTCTGTTGTGTGATGTTTTGTTTGTGGCTTCTGCATGTTTGTTTGAACAACTGAATCTTTAGTTGAGTAGGGTTGCACTTCCTTCATGTCTTTTTGAAATACATATTTTCAATCCATTCAATTTGTTCGACACATTTTGCATTTAACATTTTAGCCATTTAGCAGATGCTCTTATCCAGAGGGACTAACAGTTCGTGTATTAATCTTAAGGTAGCTAAGAGCGACAACTACATCTCACAGTCATAGTAAGCAAAAAATAAATAGTAGCTATCAGCAAATGCAGTGCTAGACAATGCCAAACAGTATTTGGCACATACATTTACATGTCAGTTTCATTCACTATTGGGGTGTTGCACTTCATGTGATTTTGAAAGCTTGCTGTAATAGCAACATTTTTATTTGACTTCAGAAAGTGTATTGTTTCTGAAATAGTACTGTATTTCCTAATTGTTGGAATAACATTTATTGGCTCAAATCAGTTCAAAGAGCATGGTCAATGCAATCTAATTATTTATTTGTGAGATACATGCTTGTGTTTGTCCTGTATGTATACCTGGAATATGATTATGTGCATTGATAACATTGAAGTGATTTTTTAGGTCAATCACGACCAAAACATCCCACCACCTGAACAGCTTCTTCCCCATGCCGTGGCCCTTACCAACCGGTCACAATGATCTCCTCATTCAAGGACTAGGCACTGTTTACTATTCATCCAAGGACGATGCACCCTGCACTTTCATAGAACTGCACATTACTCCCAGTGTGGTCATCTGCTGCAATAGCCAATCTGTGACAAGGATCGATGAGTTGTGACTTCCGATATGCCATTCTGCACACCACTGTTGTACTGCACCATTATTTGTGTTTGTGGACCGCCTGTTAGTTTGCACAATTCTTGCCATTCTCCTTCGACCTCACTCATCAACGAGCTGATATCGTGCGCCATTGCGCGCATGTTGATTTTGTCCCCCCACACCATACGTGTTCAGGACACACTCTGAACCAACAATATTAATTTGGGGACAGGTCGAAAAGCATTAAACATTTATGGAAATTTAGCTAGCTAGCATGCTGTTGCTAGCTAATTTGTAATGGGGTATAAACATTGGGTTTTTATTTTACCTGAAATGCACAAGGTCCTCTACTATGACAATTAATCCACAGATAAAAGGGTAAAAGTTTGTTTTCTAGTAATCTCTCCTTCAGACTTCTTCTTTGGACTTAATACTGTATGGCAGTTGGCAACCAACTTTAAGGTACATTACCACAACCAACTGGACTGGAGTGTAAACATCAGTTCACCTGTCAATCACCCACATGGGTATATGCTCTTAAAAACCAACGAGGAGATGGCATGTGGGTATATGCTCCTAAAAACCAATGAGGAGATGGGAGAGGCAGGACTTGCAGCACATCAAGCGTCACAAATAGAACTAAGTTCTATTTTAACACTTGGCTACACAGACGCTCGTTGACACCCGTGAGCAGTGTGGGTGCAATGATTGAATGACATTTATTTTGCAACGCTGTCGGTCCGATCAGCATGTAAGTCGCTTAGGTCACTTGTTTTGCCCATTGTAACGTTCAATCGAACAGTAACTGAATGCCTCGATGCCTGTCTGCTTGCTTTATATACTAGCAAGCCACGGCCATGTGACTCACTCTGTAGGAGCGATCCATTTTTGTGAACAGGCCGGTGAGTGTATATTTCCCTTATAGCATATCATCCCGTAAATTGATTTATTCATACATCTATACATGTACAATTCATAATGTAGCTTATAGTGTAGTCTGTCGTTTTTAGCGTGGTGTTCATTGTCTACATACTGTATGTGTATTGTGTGAATTCTGTGTCTATATAGCTTGTCCGTATATTCTGTTTGTATATTCTGTTTATTGTGGCAGCACCATTTCAGAGTCAAATTCCCGTACATGCTAATGTATTTGGCTAGTAAAGGTGATTCTGATTTCACTAAATAATCTGTAGATTTCTATATACATATTGCATTTTTAAGATTTAAGGGGGTTCTGTGTATTGAGTCACGTTAGTGTCTTTCATCACTTTATACTTAAACCAGCTACTGCCTCTATCCGTCATAAGAAGAAATTCACTTGTCAACCTCATGGAGGAGACATTTACTAAATGTTAATTCATTGATTGTGACCTCATGGGATGCAGTTGCAACTTTTATCCAAAAGCGGTCACCTGTTTGTTTACACGCAACAAAACTACTATGTAGTTAGAATAAATAAAATAGTTAGATACTTAGACAAATGTCACACAATGGTACAATAATCGACAATAAAACACATTGCAGACCACTAAAATAGAGTTGATACAAAACATTCATAATCAATCATGGTACATATCATTTATAATACATGATGTAATCTAAACAAAACTTTACAATTTTGTTACCTGATAAAATATATTTTCTTTCATTATTTTCATCTAGACCGTTAAAATGATAATTTTAGCTGGACAGTTGATGGAAAAAGATCATCCCTAATGTCATTGTATAACCTGTAATGTACTGTATGTATGCGCTGTAGATAAAGGGGCATAAAATACTGGAACACTTTCATACTCCACATTTACTCTGCATCTTTATTTCCAATAGCATTATGCAGTCAAGATACTCGGATGACTGCTCTAATGAGATCTTTCCTTTTTCACCAATCCCATTTGACCAATACTTTCCCCCTATTCCACTGACTCTCATCCTGTTTCCTTCCCTTTCCCCTTCTTCCTCCATGATCTCCCCTCTCTCGCTGTCCCTGGGGGACTCTGGTGGTGCTAGAGGATAGAGTGGCTCCTATCCCTCTGATCTTGTGCTGTTCAGGGCGAACAGGCCCTGTAATCCTGCAGGTTTATCAGCACAGCTGCCTCAGGTTCAGCCAGGAACCAGGGCAGACGGGGAGGAACAGGACGGGAAGCCCCAAAGCAAGGCAGACAAAACACAAGAGACTAGGGCCTCACTAACAGCTCCACCTTTTCAACAGGCCTACTCAACACATAAACACTTTGAAGAAACAGCTTAATCAAAAGCCCCTATTTCCAGCAGGGGTGTCAAACATGCAGCCCCCAATCTGATTTATTGCGACCCCCATTTGTGCGCCTAACATGTATGAATAAAATAAAATAAAAATCCAATGAGATGTTATTTGTCACATGCTTCGACTAACAGTGAAATGATTACTTACGGCTCCTTTTCCAACAATGCAGAGTTAAAGATAAAAAATAGAAATAGTGACACAAGGAAAAAAATACACAGTGAATAACATGTAAAAATAACATTGCTATAGACAGGGAGTACTAGTGCAGAGTTGATGTGCAGGAGTACGAGGTAAATTAAGGGACCTACAGTTGAAGTCGGAAGTTTACATTTATTGAGTGTATGTAAACTTCTGACCCACTGGGAATGTGATGAATGAAAAGCTGAAATGATTTTCTCTACTATTATTCTGAAATGTCACATTCTTAAAAATAAAGTGGTGATCCTAACTGACCTAGAACAGGGATTTTTTTTTACAAGGATTAAAAGTCGGGAATTGAGAAAAACGGAGTTTAAATGTACTTGGCTAAGGTGTATGTAAACTTCAGACTTCAACTGTACACACACACACACACACACACACACACACACACACACACACACACACACACACACACACACACACACACACACACACACACACACACACACACACACACACACACACACACACACACACACACACACACACACACACCTTTAAAGGATGCACTAGCTACCCCACACCGTTGGAGCCATTCTGTAATAAAAGCTACTAAATAGAATAGAATCACCCTTTCAAATAATAACAAAAAAGCATCCAGTTTCAACAACGAACAGTAAATCCTTAGGCAGCGATGCTATAATCATGTAATAGACATGCCGTTTCAATGATTAAATATATATATATATATCACACACAGTGCCAGTCAAGAGTTAGGACACCTACTCGTTCAAGGGTTAGTGTTCATTTTTACTATGTTCTACATTGTAGAATAATAGTGAAGACAACACAACTATGAAATTACACACATGGAGTCATGTAGTAACCAAAAAAGTGCTAAACAAATCAAAATATATTTAATATTTGAGATTCTTCAAAAGTAGCCACCATTTGCCTTGACAGTTTTGTACACTTTTGGTATTCTCTCAACCAGCTTCATGAGGTAGTCACCTGGAATGTATTTCAATTAGCAGAGGGAGCACCCCCCTATCCAAAACGACGGGACAGTAGTGGAGAGGGTGGAAAGTTTTAAGTTCCTCGGCTTACACATCACGGACAAACTGAATTGGTCCACCCACACAGACAGCGTGGTGAAGAAGGCGCAGCAGCGCCTCTTCAACCTCAGGAGGCTGAAGAAATTCAGCTTGTCACGAAAAGCACTCACAAACTTTTACAGATGCACAATCGAGAGCATCCTGTCGAGCCTGTTACGGCAACTCCTCCGCCCACAACCGTAACGCTCTCCAGAGGGTAGTGAGGTCTGCACAACACATCACCGGGGGCAAACTATCTGCCCTCCAGGACACCTACACCACCCGATGTCACAGGACAGCCATAAAGATCATCAAGGACAACAACCGGGTGGTTGAACAGCCACTGCCTGTTCACCAACGCTATCATCCAGAAGGCGAGGTCAGTACAGGTGCATCAAAGCAGGGACCGAGAGACTGAAAAACAGCTTCTATCTCAAGGCCATCAGACTGTTAAACAGCCACCACTAACATTGAGTGGCTGCTGCCAACATACTGACTCAACTCCAGCCACTTTAATAATGGAAAAATGTACGTAAAAAAATGTATCACTAGCCACTTTAAACAATGCCACTTAATATAATGTTTACATACCCTACATGACTCATCTCATATGTATATACTGTACTCGATACCATCTACTGCATCTTGCCTATGCCGTTCTGTACCATCACTCTTTCATATATCTTTATGTATATATTCTTAATCCCTTTACACTTGTGTGTATAAGGTAGTTGTTGTGAAATTGTTAGGTTAGATTACTCGTTGGTTATTACTGCATTGTCGGACCTAGAAGCACAAGCATTTCGCTACACTCGCATTAACATCTGCTAACCGTGTGTATGTCATGTGTATGACAAATAAAATTTGATTTGAATTAACAGATGTCCCTTGTTAAAAGTTCATTTGTGGAATTTATTTCCTTCTTAATGCGTTTCAGCCAATCAGTTGTGCTGTAACAAGGTATGGGTGGTATACAGAAGATGACCCTATTCAGTAAAAGACCAAGTCCATATTATGGAAAGAACAGCTCAAATAAGAGAAATGACAGTCCATCATTACTTTAAGACATGGTCAGTTAATCTGGAGAATTGAAGACTTTGAAAGTTTCTTCAAGTGTAGTCACAAAAACCATCAAACTCTATGATGAAACTGGCTCTCATGAGGACCACCACAGGAAAGGAAGACCCAGAGTTACTTCTGCAGCAGAGGATAAGTTCATTAGAGTTACCAGCCTCAGAAATGGGCAATTAACTGCACCTCAGACTGCAACCCAAATAAATGCTTCACAGAGTTCAAGTAACAGATATCATCTGTTCAGAGGAGACTGCATGAAATCAGGCCTTCATGGTCAAATTGCTGCAAAGAAACCACTACTAAATGACACCAATAAGAAGAAGAGACTTGCTTGGTGCAAGAAACATAAGAAATGGACATTAGACCGGTGGAAATCTGTCCTTTGGTCTGATGAGTCCAAATTTGAGATTTTTAGTTCCAACTGCCGTGTCTTTGTGAGACGCAGAGTAGGTGAACTGATGATCTCTGCATGTGTGGTTCCCACTGTGAAGCATGGAGGAGGAGGTGTAATGGTGTGGGGGTGCTTTGCTGATGACACCGTCTGATTTATTTAGAATTCAAGGCACACTTAACCAGCATGACTACCACAGCATTCTGCAGCAATACGAAATCCATTCTGGTTTGCGCTTAGTGGGACTATCATTTGTTTTTCAACAGGACAATGACCCAACACACTTCCAGGCTGTGTAAGGGCTATTTGACCAAGAAGGAGAGTGATGGAGTGCTGCATCAGATGACCTGGCCTCCACAATCACTCGACCTCAACCCAATTGAGATGGTTTGGGATGAGTTGGTTTGCAGAGTGAAGGAAACGCAGCCAAGTGCTCAGCATATGTGGGAACTCCTTCAAGACTGTTGGAAAAGCATTCCAGGTGAAGCTGGTTGAGAGAATGCCAAGAGTGTATAACGCTGTCATCAAGGCAAAGGGTGGCTACATTCAAGAATCTCAAACAAAGTATTTTGATTTGTTAAACACTTTTTTGGTTACTACATGATTCCATATGTGTTATTTCATAGTTTATGTCTTCACTATTATTCTACGATGTAGAAAATAGTAAAAATAAAGAAAAACCCTTGAATGAGTAGGTGTGTCAAAACTTTTGACTGGTACAGTAAGGTAGTAAGTAAGGCAGTAAGTAAGGCAGTAGTCGTAGTCGTAGTCATAGTAGTATCTGTCAGCGATGGAACCTTACTGGCCAGCTTCAGTCCAACAACCTCTCTATATGCAGTGGACTCCTCCTTTCTCTAAAGCATAGTGCTGCCTAGCGATCTTCTTTCCTACTCTAGTCCATTCTGGAATACAGATGAAAGTGGTAAGGGTGTTGTGTGGATAAAGACATGTACTAGAACTCAATGTTCTGTACGTGTTCAGAGATGTGAGATGGGTTGATTGGGTTGTTAGCAGATAGGTCACATAGCTGATTAGCCTCTGACCCGTGGGTCACTGTACTAAGCCTTGAGTATATTTAGAGGACCCAGAGGCTCAGAGAAACAAAACGTTTGTGTTGGGTCTTTCTACAATCTCTCTTCCATGTTCTTTCTCTCGCAATAGATATGAAACGCACCCTAGCATAATTAAATAAAAATATTAAACTTAGGACCACTTGGAATTAACATTTTTGCTTCTTTGTATTTTCTGAATGCAGTTGTGTCTTACTGCTTTTTTTGCCTGTAGTGTTTCAACTTGTACACCTAAAAACAAAAATAAAGTGCTGGGATTAGAAGGAAAAAAATATTTATTTGACAATCTTAATTAAGAATAGGAGAATGGGTATGGGAGTCTAGGGTTATGCATGTACTCATGTAAATGTAGTCATTTCAACATGTTTGTAGAGTTAAATACCTGTTAAATATTGTAATTGCACTTCATAATCATTGAGTCATTTATGTACATTGTCAACCAACAGAATCCTGACTGGCTGGTTGAAAAAAAAAATCATATTTGACAGTGCAGACATATAAGAGATTCTTTATATAGCCATAATTCTCAGGCATCAGATAGACCACTACAAAGAAACATCATCTTATTTTCAGAAAGAAAACATTGACAGAAAAGCAGTGAATTATACTGTAAGAAATGCCTGTTCTCCAGTGATCTGGAAGGGACACCTCTCCAGTAAACTCCACTCATTTGTAAACCAATGATCTACCATGGAATACTTCAATTTGATAGTCATGCCTTCAGTTTGAAAACACATTTCTCCTGTCTCCGGAAAACTATTGGAGGGACTCCTGTTGATTAAGGTAGTATTTTTGTGATTGATGACCTAAATGATGAATGTCAACCAAAGCTAAGAGCAAAATGTGAACAAATCAGAGAATCAAATGACACATCCCGTCCCCAAAGTCCCAGTGCCGTTTTAGGTAAAACATGATAACTGTCATTCCATCAAACATTAACGTGATGGCTAGCAGATCTCTTGCTTGTGACATGGGGCCTAGCAACAGCGTGGTAACAGACAGTCATAATTGTAGAGAAGACAACAAAAACATAAAGGTCAATCATTATATAAAGACATTATCCTCCATTAGCAGCCAACATAGGCACAACCTAACAAAAATACAAATTTCTTTTGAAAATAAAAAACGGTTCCCTGACACATTTCCCCATGTCTAAATCGACCCATTTTTGCCGTTCTTACAGCAGTGCATTATAATCAGTGGCCTTTATTGGTAAATTAAGGGTTAAATAAAAACAAGCTGACAGTCTGGAGGCCTGGAGTTGGGCCCTTGTATGCCCCTGGAGGCCTGGAGTTGGGCCCGTGTATGCCCTAAGTATGTACCATTTTCCAGTTGTATTTTTTTTGCACTTTGTAAAGGGCATTAGGAGGATTGCCTGCGCATCACCTTTTCACCTTATTTCAAATGACAACATTCTGAAATGGTTTAAAAATTCAACAGTGGACAGATTGAGAAAAAACAACAACTTCAAAACACATTATTCTGAGGAACAAATGTGGCAGATGTGAACTGATTCTCTGATTGATCAAAAAATCCTCCGTAAATGAAAACATTAAGACATCAAATAAGATGACCCTGCAGGTCAGTCATGATTATCATTACCCTTTTAAGGTTTACAACACTTGGTCAATTCCAAACCACATAGCCCTGTACCAATACAACACACACGCTAAATAAAAAGGTGCCGTTTCTCATTCTGAGGTGGTCTCTTCAAAATTATACACCTGCATCCATGGAGTTCCTGTTTTACAGAATATTTCAGTCCGAGTGCCCTGTGTGGACACATCCTGTCTTATCTGAACACAGGCAGCTGGACGTGGGTGTGCTGTAGGTTGTGGTCTAGTAGCCTTGGCATCCCCACCGCCTCGTAGCCCCGCCCCAGCATGCTCTCCTTGATGCAGGGCGGGTGGAGATCACTGATCAGGCACTCCAGAGACTGCAGGCTGCTGCTCAGCACAGAGGCGTGGCACAGGCTGGTGCTGGGCAGCCCACAACAGAGGCCCAAGCTTTGGTCTGTGGCGTAGACCTGGGGGTGAGGATGGTGGTGGGGGTGGAGCTGGTGGTTGGGGTGATGGTGAGGGTGAGGGTGGGGTTGGGAGAGCCCCATGTCTCTGACCCGGCCCATAGAGGAACCAGGCACCAGCTCCTGAGGGTTGTAACAGTCACTGTCCGGGGTGACCAGAACACTGTTCCAGGGAGGGGCGAAGTACTGGCCCACAGAGAACTCCCCATGCATAGCAGCACAGTTCAGAGGGGAGGAGCTAACCCGGTCCTGCCCAATCCCTGCCCCGTTAGTGCCTGCACTGAGGGAATGGCGCCTATAGGAGAGCTGTGCTGAGCAGGCCAAAGGGAGACAGGTCTCTGGAGAGCGGCTGACCACGGCCCCTCCCCCGCTGCCCATCTGAGCATTGTTGTACATCCTTAGCGCCCCCTGTTGGTAGTGCTGCTGCTGTTGGTGGTGCTGCCACATGCTATAGTCCACTCTCTCAAAGTAGCCAGCCTGGGCCATGTCTGCGCTCTGGGTGGGCAGCACAGCCCCGGAGTACGCTAGGCTGCTCTGGGGCACCACTCCCCAGGTAAAGCCAGAGTCTGAGCTGGCCACAGCAGCCACAGCCTGGCGTGAGGGGCTTGGCTGGGCCTCTCCCCCGTGCTGCAGGGCCTGGCTGTGGGAGTGTCTGTTCATCTGCCTCAGCAGGCTCTGGACGTCCAGGTCCGACTGAGAGGCCAGAGTCTGTCCTACTGGGGTGGGGATGACAGAGGCAGCAACAATGATATTAGAGGGAACAGCCATTTTGGGCCCGTCAGGAGGCTTGCAGGAGCCCATGTGGTAGCTCTTCTGCTGCCCGTCTCTGTTGTTACTGAGAGGGTTGTATGGTGCCACTGCAGTTTGGGCAGGGGAATGTTTAGTCCTCTTGCCCTCAGAGTTTTTCAGCACGCCTTTGACTACGGAGACGGTGGCCTTTACAACACCCAGTAGGCCCTGGTAGCCTCCTGAGTAGGGACTGTAGTGCTGGGTGCATGTGGTGTCCAGGCCGTTGACAGTCCTGTTCAGCTGTTTGTGCTGCGGCACTCTGATGTTGGATGGGAAGATCTTGATGGACAGGGGACTGCTGGCCGTCTTCTGGGCAAAGGCATCCAGCTCTGCAGGGGATGGATACCGAGGGCCATTCATGGAGGACAGCTCACCTGCAACATAAGCAAAGAAAGAAATGGTTAGCCTATACTTCCTTAAGATCTAGCTTACACAAAGTGCCTGGTTATAAAGTACAAGAGTAGGCTAGACGATACTTGCCAGCTGGGACTAAAATAAAGAAAAAGCCCAATAAAAACACTTATTGTAACGTCTCCTCCATTTCCCTTTCACACTCTCCAGTTTCACCTCCCTCCCTTTAGGAAGATGAACCGTTGACATCTGCATCTCTTTTAAACTCATTATTGGGAGGGAGACACCTCCGGCACGGTTTGAACAGTGCTTTATGAAATAAATTCCAACCCAGAATTGGAAATCAGGGAGAAGAGCAGGAGGCAGCCGGGAACAGAAGAAAATAACATTTTGTCGCAGCGGCTCAAGTGGGATTCATTTGGTGACATTTGGCCATGAAACTAGCGTCAGATGTGCCGAGTTAAAAGCTGTGGATGGGGCTGGATGTTAAGAAATGACAGCTGTACGGTGTGTTCCCCGTTTCTACTGTAGGTCAATCTAAACCCAATCCTAATGTTGTGGTTTCTCAAAGCCTGAAAGACAATAGAAAATCTGATGAGAAAATATATATTTTTATTCCTTTTCATCTCACGATTACATCTTTAAAAATGTAATTGGTGAACAAGTTTTACCATGTAGCTCACATCCAACCATGTCTAATGAGACTTGAATATGAAGTAGTCGTCATGGCCAAAAATAATGGCACCCATGCACTTTTTTGAAGTAACTCACAATTTTCCCTAACAAGTTGAAATTGACCAAAGTATTTGGTCTCAAGAATTCTTTATTTCACTGTTAATATTTATTCAGAACTTAATGTATCCATTTAAATCAGAAAATAAACAGAAATGGCAGACACTTGACACCCGAGACTTAATATTTGGTAGCACAGCCTTCAGTCAAAATAACTGCAATCAAGCACTTCCTATAGCCATCGATGAGCTTCCTGCACCTCTGTACTGGCAGTTTGGCCCTCTCCTCTTGTGCAAACTGCTCCAGTTCTCCCAGATTTGAAGGGTGCCTTCTCCCAACTGCTCTCCACAAGTTAATGGAATTCAGATAGGGACTCATTGCTGGCCACTTCAGAACAGTCCCGCATTTAGTATTGAACCATTCCTGGGTGCTTTTTGAAGTGTGTTTGGGGTCATTGTCCTGCTGATAAAACCTTTTACAGAGACCCAGTGCCAGAGGAAGCAAAGTAATCCCAAATCATCACTGAACCTCCATGTTTGACTTTAAGGAAGGTATTCTCTTCATTGAAGGCTTCATTTAGTTGTTTTCTGTAAACAGAGATCGTGCGCTTTACAAAAAAAACAACCTCTAATTTGGTCTCATCTGTCTACAGGACATTCATCCAGAAGGATTTTGCCATGTTCATGTGTGTTGTGGCACATTTCAGTAAGGCTTTCTTATTTCTCTCTCTCAGCAGTGGGGTCCTCTTGGGTCTCCTACCCTGTCATTGAGCTGGCGACGGATGGTACGGGTTGAAACAGTCGCACTGTGTGTCTGAAAGTCAGCTTGAATCTTTGTGGCAGTTGATCGAGGTGCTTTCTCCACCATTCCAACAATCCTTCGCTGCAATTTTCCATCAAGTGCTCTCTTGCGGCCACATCCAGGAAGTTGACTACACTGGCATGGGCCTTAGACTTCTTGATAACATTATGTATGGTGGAAAAAGGAACATCAAGGTCTCTGGAGATGGACTTGTAGCCTTGAGATTGTCCATGCTTGGCTACAATCTTGTGTCTGACCTCATTTTCTCCATGCTCATTGCGGTACACACAGCGACACAAAAACAGGAGAACGAGACCTTTTCTCGATTCAAACTGGTTGAATGCGATTTTTACATGCATTCAATTCAAATCAAACTTTGTCACATGCGCCGAATACAACAAGTGTAGACCTTACTATGAAATGTTTACTTACAAGCCCTTAACCAACAGTGCACCTCAAAAAGATTGACCAAATAAACTAAAGTAAAACATAATAAAAAGTAACAATGTAATGACCTAGTTCACGATCTCTATGGCTTCCACAACATGCGGCCAATCTTTAGGCATTGTTAAAGGGTTTTACTCTAAAAAAAATTGGGAGAAACAGCACTTTCAATGAGAGGCCAGTGGAAATGAATCCAGCGCGTGACCGGGAGCACACCTTTCTTGTTTCTCCTTTTCTATTGACGAAGCTATTGTCCGGTTGAAATATGATCAATTATTTATGACAAAAACAACAAGGATTGATTATAAACATCGTTTGACTGGTTTCTACAAACTTTTATGGTACTTTTTTGATTTTCCGTCTGTCTGTTGTGACCGCGCTTTGTTCCAATGGATTACTGAACAAAACGCACCAACAAAACTGAGGTTTTTGGATATAAAGAGGGACTTGATCAAACAAAACAAACATTTATTAGGTAACTGGGAGTTTTGTAAGTGTAACCATATGAAGATCATCAAAGGTAAGTGATTAATTTTATCACTATTTCTGACTTTTGTTACTCGTCTACTTGGCTGGTTACTGTTTGTAATGATTTGTCTGCTGGGCGCTGTTCTCAGATAATCGCATGGTTTACTTTCACCGTAAAGTATTTTTGAAATCTGACATCGTGGTTGGATTAACAAGTTCATCTTTAAACCGATGGATAACACTTGTATGTTTCATTCATTTTTATAATGAGTATTTATGTTTTTGAATTTGGCGCTCTGCAATTTCACTGGCTGTTCGCCAGGTGGGACGTTAGCATCCCACACCCCCTAGAGAGGATAAGGAGCCTTTTGGTCCTAGACGTGGTGCTCTGGTACTGCTTGCCGTGCGGTAGAAGAGAAAACAGGTCTATGACTTGGGTGACTGGAGTCTGACAATTTTATGGGCTTTCCTCTGCCTGGATTGCAGGAAGTTTGGAAATTTGTTGGCGATGTGGACACCAAGGAACTTGAAACTCTTGACCCGCTGCACTACAGCCCCGTCGATGTTAATGGGGGCCTGTTCGGCCTGCTTTTTCCTATATTCCACGATCAGCTCCTTTGTCTTGCACACATTGAGGGATAGGTTGTTGTCCTGGCACCACACTGCCAGTTCTCTGACCACCTCCCTATAGGCTGTCTCATCGTTGTCGGTGATCAGGTTGTGTCGTTAGCAAACTTAATGATGGTGTTGGAGTCGTGTTTGGCCACGCAGTCATGTGTGAACAGGGAGTACATGAGTGGACTAAGTACACACCCCTGAGGGGCCCCAGTTGAAAGGTCTTGCTCTAATTGGCTACCGAGAGCGTTATCACACAGTCATCCAGAAAAGCTGGTTTTCTCGTGCATGCGTCAGTGTTGCTTGCATCGAAGCGAGCATAAAAGGCATTTAGCTCGTCTGGTAGGCTCGCGTCAATGGGCAGCTCGCATCTGGGTTTCCCTTTGTAGTCTGTAATAGTTTTCAAGCCCTGCCACATTCGACGAGCGTCAGAGCCGGTGTAGTAGGATTCAATCTTAATTCTGTATTGACTCTCTGCTTGTTTGATGGTTCGTCTGAGGGCATAGCGGGATATCTTATAGGCATCCGGATTAGTGGCAGCTCTAGCTTTTAGCTCGATACGGATGTTGCCTGGAATCCATGGCTTCTGGTTGGGACATATATGTACGGTCACTGTGGGGATGACATCGTCGTCAATGCACTTATTGATGAAGCCAATGACTGAGGCGGTATACTCCTCAATGCCATTGGATGAATCCCGGAACATATTCCAGTCTGTGCTAGCAAAACAATCCTGTAGCGTAGCATCCGCGTCATCTGACCACTTCCACATTGAGCGAGTCACTGGTACTTCCTGCTTTAGTTTTTGCTTGTAAGCAGGAATCAGGAGGTAATAATTATGGTCAGATTTGCCAAATAGAGGGCGGGGGAGAGCTTTGAATGCATCTCTGTGTGGAGAACAGGTGGTTTTCTCTGGTTGCACATGTGACATGCTGGTAAAAATTTGGTAAAACTGATTTAAGTTTGCCTGCATTAACTTCTTATGGCTGGGGGGCAGTAATTGAGTAGCTTGGATGAATAAGGTGCCCAGAGTAAACTCCCTGCTACTCAGGCCCAGAAGCGAAGATATGCATATTATTAGTATATTTGAATAGAAAACACTGACGTTTCTAAAACTGTTTGAATGATGTCTGTGAGTATAACAGAACTCATATGGCAGGCAAAGACCTGAGGAAAAATCCAACCTGGGTGTGGGAAATTGAGGTTTGCAGGTGTTCAAGTCTTTGCCTATCCAATATACCGTGTAAATTGGGTCATATTGCACTTCTCAATGCTTCCACTAGATGTCAACAGTCTTTAGAACCTTGTTTCATGCTTCCACTGTGAAGGGGGAGGGATTAAGAGCTGTTTGAGTCCGGTGTCTGGCAGAATGCCATGAGCTCAGTCTCGCGTACGCCCGTGAGAGTTAGCTGCGTTCCTTTTCCTTTCTAAAGACAAAGTAATTGTCCGGTTGGAATATTATTGAAGATTTATGATAAAAACATCCTAAAGATTGATTCTATACATCGTTTGACATGTTTCTACGAACTGTAATGTAATTGTCGTCTGAACTAAGTGCCTGCCCCTTGTAAATTTGGATTTGTGAACTAAACGCGAACAAAAAGGTGGTATTTGGACATAAATGATGGACTTTATCGAACAAAACTAACATTTATTGTGGAACTGGGATTCCTGGGAGTGCATTCTGATGAAGATTATCAAAGGTAAGTGAATATTTATAATGCTATTTCTGACTTCTGTTGACTCCACAACATGGCGGCTATCTGTATGGCGCTGTACTCAGATTATTGTATGGTGTGCTTTTTTCGTAAAGCTTTTATGAAATCTGACACAGCGGTTGCATTAAGGAAAAGTATATCTTTAAATTCCCCGGCCTCTAGGAGCGCCGCTTCTGGGTGAGCATTTTCCTGTTTGCTTATGGCCTTATAGAGTTGGTTGAGTGCGGTCTTAGTGCCAGCATCAGTCTGTGGTGGTAAATAGAAGGCTACGGATATTGTAGAGGAGATCTCTTGGTAGAGCAATACCTCGAGACTTCTTTAAAATTAGACATCGCGCACCAGCTGTTATTGACAAAAAGACACACACCCCCACCCCTTGTCTTACCAGACGTAGCCTCTCTGTTCTGCCGGTGCATTGAAAATCCCTCTAGCTCTGTATTATCTGTGTCGTTGTTCAGCCACAACTCGGTGAAACATAGGATATTACAGTTCTTAAATGTCCCGGTGGTAGGGTAATCGTAGGTCATCAATTTGAATTTTCCAATGATTGCATGTTAGCAAGTAGAATTGATGGCAGTGGGAGTTTACTCGCTCGCCTACGGATTCTCAAAAGGCACCCTGATCTGGATCCTCTTTTCCTCAGTCTTTTCTTCACGCAAATGACGGGGATCTGGGCCTGTTCCCGGGAGAGCAGTATATCTTTCTAGTCGGACTCGTTAATGGAAAAAGCTTCTTCCAGTTCGTGGTGAGTAATCCAGTTCTGATGTCCAAAAGTTATTTTCAGTCATAAGAGACATCAGTAAAGGAGAATCAGGTGCTTCAAATCATATTAATATATTAATTATATATTAAATAATATTGGCCGGGCCATTTTAGGATTTCATTGTGGAATAAACGAACACTTAGTAAATAATTCAGATTTTCTTTTGTTTTGGTCAACTGCAAACCAAAGACATGCATATGTGGACACCAAAATACTTTAATTTCAACAGTTTTCTGGAAGAAATCGTGCATTATTTGAAAAAAGTAGAAGGGTGCCAATATTTTTGGCCACGAGTGTAGCTTTCAAATCATCCAAGGCGACCTACCTGTAAAGTAAGAAATTCAGCTGGTCTAAATCCTCTTACGGACCTGTGTTAACTAATATAAAAGCCTGGAGCTTAAACTGTGAAGAGAAGTCAGGGCACACTCCACAGGGTGCACTATTCAATGGTGTACGGGAAAGCTGAGGGGACAAACCAAGATTGGATTTAAACACGATTATTCAGGCAATTTCATGGCTGCTTAGCTCACAGCAACAAAGGAGAGGCGGAAAAGGCGCTCCATTTAAAAGCAATAAATCACCTGGCAGAAATTACCACCACCCCTCAGAACGACACTTTTATGGAACTCCTGACATGAAAAGCAAAAGTGCTGAAATTAACCTAGATTACTCTGTAGTCAGTGAAAATCCCTGCCACAACACACATAAGGAAGCGAGTGGCGACAAAGGGAGCAGGAAAAAAAATACATATACAAACATCTAAACAAAAAACACTTCAAAACCCATTTGAAGAGACATTTCAGCCGTACAAGCAACACACCATCACAGTTTATATTGTGAAATATGGGGAGCGCTCAATTGTTGTTCCCGTTCGGAATTGATTTGGTAGTTCATTTCTTTTCAGACCCACAATGAGCCTCCAACTGTCGAAATGATTCAATCTACAAAAGAAAAAAGAAAATAAATAGTGTGTTTAAAATGGAGGGAGGAGGAGAGGTGGAGTGTTTAATCCATCCAAGCATCTCCCAGTGGAGCCAAGGGAACAGAACGACACCGCAGCAGTGCCAGCAGCAGCCAGAGTGAATTCCACAGAGAACTACAATACAGAAAAACACTAGTTATTTATGTATCACTATACACCAGTGGTATAGAAAACAAGGACATCTGGGAGTGTTAAACCGATGTCTACGCAACCTCTCGACAACCCTGTGATCCTGCATGACTATCAAGTATCTCAGTAAAGAGAAAACATTTTGAAATGGGAAGTTACTGCCTGAACTTGTCCAATATTAAATACAGATTATTTTGCAGATCAGGACCCTGCCTGGAATGAGTCAAGATCGAGCTGCCTTTAACTACCTTATGCTCAAAACAAGGCAAAAGAATGACCATTCGACAATTATAAACTCTGTTTCAACTGAAAACACTAAACTGCTCTACATTAAAGATATATTCAATGTTTTGTATCATTTCAGCCTATAGTTTAGAAAGTAGCGCTCATGAGCCAAAACTGGTCCCCAACTGGTCCCTGCAACAAAACAAATCCTGCAATTCGTATGATACGTTATGAATTCCAATACGTACCGCGTTATGAATTTGTAAGTGCTTAAGATCTCGTTCAATTTCTAATTATAAACTGGGTGGGTTGAACCCTGAATGCTGATTGGTTGACAGCCGTGGTATATCAGTATACCACAGGTATGACAAAACATTTATTCTTACTGCTCTAATTACATTGGTAACCAGTTTGTAATAGCAATAAGGCACCTCGTGGGTTTGTGGTATATGGCCAATATACCATGGCTAAGGGCTGTGTCCAGGCACTCTGCTTTGCGTTGTGCCTAATAGCAGCCCTTAGCCGTGGAATACATTGGCCACATACCACACCCCCCGGGCCTTCTTACTTAATTATAGAGATCTCTTCAAGGCATCATCAGCATCTTTCATCAACGCACCAGCATCAAATCAGAAGTACAGTACCACACAGAGTAATTTATTCTGCCCCGAATCATCTCTCGCCCAATTACCAGAGATAAATATTGTAAAACCAATCACGGGGTGCCATTGGTCCCATCTCTTGTTTTGTACAGTGTCAATGTTTTGCTCTGAGCCCTCAAGATTGGCTAGGTGTTCCATACACACTACAAACACCGAATGCTAACTCATCTTCAAAGAACATCTCACTCCTTAAGTCCACAGATTACAGCCCTGTCAGCAGCACAAAGACATGCCACCCACAGTGACGGGCTCATGTGTCAACACAGGCCTCTGCTGATTTCAAACCCACCACGCTCCAATATTCCCTCATCTATAATTTCGATACCATTGGCACGAATGGCATAGTTATGGTGGTTCAAATGAACCAATGAGCAGAGGGCTGCTAGGTCAAACTTGGACTGAAGTGGTTAGCTATGCAGCAGAACTGCCTCAGCATCCACTCAGTGTTTAGAGGACAGCCCTAAGTCAGTCTATCCCTCTCCATCCAAAAGGTGGGCACTAACCTGCAACTATAACCAAGGCAACAGTAAAGTTTAAAAAATGTAATTTAAAGCACAAGGACAATTTAGACAAAACAAATGCATATCTTTAAAAATGACTCACTCTTTGAGAGAGCCTAGTTCACAAAGTGAGTGCACAGCAGTCTGACCTTTCCTTACAGCATTAACATTTATGGAAATCTGGGGGAATGAAAGCTGTGAATAACAAAATATTGGGCCTCTTAAGTCTGCAAAGAAAATGCCAGCTCACACCCCCCAGAATAGAAAAGCGACCCACACCTTTGTGCCGTTCGGTATGGAGTGACAGAATGAGGTATTTAGCAGCCTGACTTTAAGCACTTAATCACCCAGAACACGCAAACTGCACAGTCTCCCAGCCCACTCTTTCTCAGCCGAGAGAGAGAGAGAGAGAGAGAGAGAGAGAGAGAGAGAGAGAGAGAGAGAATGAGACGAGCAGAGGCAGAAGTTAAAGCCCTCTCCACACGCAAAGACCACACTAAATAGAACATCACTTCCTTAGCAGGTGGCTCCATTAAGCTAATTTTCCCCCTCTCACCTTTACCGGGGTGATTGAGGTGAGGCACTTGAGATTCAAATGTCCGTGTGGCTCCACCATGGTTAGCCTTGAATGCACTAGCTGTGTGGTGGGTGTTGGGGCTAAAGGCTAGGAACAGAAACACTGCCTGCCGAAATGCTTCCCAGTCGAAACAGTTAGCGGGGCGGGATTCGTGTTTTCTGTCATTCAGAGAGAGACGAGAGGGCCAGCAGCAGCAAGGCCCTACTGTCTGCAGTGCACTACTAGTTTCATGGACATTTTGTTCACTTGAGAAGTACTGCAACAAACAATCTTTCAGATTTATTGACTGATCTCTTTTGAGGAAGTGTTCAATAGGGACAAACAGTAATATTGCTGCTTTTTTCTCGTTTTTCAAGCGAAGGTCTTTAGGGAGTTTGAAAGAACAGACGTCCTCGTCGCCTAGCCGAGTTCTGCTTGGAGCCAACCGGACCCATGTATGTGGATGCCTTAACTGTCACGGCAACATGCTGGGTAACACTGGCACGCTTTCACAGGAAGTGCCTAATCCGGACTTCCTTTCTTCCACATGGGGCGGGGGCCGTCCTTGGTGAGATGGGTGGGTGGAGGGTGAGGGGCAATCCTAAATCTCAATTAACAATGTGGCTAATTAACCACAGGCACATTCTTGAAATCTAATGAACTATTTTCAGCTGCCTGATAACATTTATCTGACACACACGGGGAGAAAGAGCAAGTGTGTGTGTAGGCCTAATATTTCCAAGTTTAAAATATGTCTCAACCATAAAAACTACCAATTGAGAAACAGATAGGTGAGGTGATGTACAGCGTTGAGTATTCTTCACCATGCCACAGTCTTTCGTGAACCCTGCACCGAATCCACCCCCATACAATCCCACAAGATGCTTTCAGTCGCGGTAAACTAGCTAACCCCCCCCCCCCCCCCCATGGTCACGCTTAAAGCAATTCCCCGCAGATCAGTAGAGACCTCATTGTTTCAGAACTGTTTGAGTTAATCATTGATTAACTGGCAAAACAAGCCCCTGAGCCAGAGCTAAAAACAGAGTCCCTCTGCTGCTCTTCTGGTTCTCACACAAAACACCCAACAGAAGGAACCAAACAGAATTTCCATTACCCCTCCTGCTATTACAATAACCACTAATATAGGCCTGTGCTTGGTGGTGGTTAATCCTTGTGCAACGATCACTAAAATATCCTTAAATTAACCATCGACAAAATGAGAAAAACAGGGCAAGAAGCCCAAAGTCGAGGTTGTAAGAAAAGTATTTGGTGTTAAATACTTTTCTGATTAAAATGTTTGGTGCGATAAACATGCTGACTAACAGCTACTCCTCACTGGGGACACACCACACCAAGGCATTCAGTCACAGACATTCATTAGTGCTGTTCTCAGGATCACAAACAAACATGCACTGTTAAACATCACATTACACACCCATGTGTCACTATGGTGATCCAAACATTTATATCAACACCACTATACAGTAACTGTATCAACCTGCCCCCTACACAACCAGACTGTCCTTGACAACGAGGGTAATTAACAACGTTAAAAACCTAGGCCCCGGCATTGCCATGACAACCTCTTGTATGAGCACAGTTGTCCCTAATAGACCCACTTGTTTGAACCAATGTAATTAATTGACCACACCTCCATTCAGCTGCTAGTGGCAAGTCTCTGTAATTGACTGCCCCTGTTGCTCAGGCAGAGCAAGACACCTCGCCTTGTATCGAGTATCTGGACCTGCCTCACGTCCACCACAATACAGCTCCACATGGAGCCTTGACTTCCCCTTGGATGTGACCAAGGCATATAGTAAATGCTGTGAATGAAAATTAAGTCAGAAACCTCCTGCGTGTATTCAACATCCATGAGTGGAGATCTCGGGCTCAGTTTGAATATTGTGGTAAAGCATTTGCATGGTGTCTCTGGCTGTGCACAGGTCGGTGCCCTTATAAAGCAGAGCCATTGAGATGCAGAGCCTGTAGCTCTCTTCATCTCTGTATCCATATGAACACGCATTAATATTAATGGGGTCTGAGGAGGTCAGCTGGGTCTCTGGACTGAGGCATCCTCACACAGATCTGGAGTGAAGAGAGCAAGCGAGCTACACACAAGGGGGGAGGGAGAAGTTAGAGTGGACAGAGCCGGTGTTCCAGCCCTCTGTGTTCAACACCACTGAGGATACTATTCCTGAGCTCAGAATGAGAGAAATACACAGAATGAGATAAATAAAGACCAAGCTGAAGCACTGATGTGCGCGCACACACACACCTCTACATCACACATAAACAGAAACGCATTGTACCCATTTACGTCCTCCCTTGCTTCCCCTCTCTCTAATCTCTTCATGAGGAGTGTTCATTTGTGGAAGAGAAGAACCTTGGGGGTGAATACTTAGTTATTTGTGCTTGAAGAGACTCAGGCGGATACCTCTTTACGAGAGCGTGTCACTCCCCATTTGTCTCTGCTCGGCAGCACCGGAGAAAGCAGCGCAGTGCTCCAAAAGAACCCTCCGGAAGCACAGGCCGGCAGCGTGGGATAAAGCATTCCCGGCTCCGGTCTGCTGTTCAGGCCAAGTGCAGAGTACTCATTAGCTCTCATCACATAATCCCTCGCACTTAGTTCCACACACACACACACACACTTACTCATATTTAAAAGATGGGTTGGCATAGTCAGGGATTCCTCTGTGAAGCCGAACCACAGACATCCATTGGAACAGTCTATCTGTAAACTCTGAATCCTCTGAAAGCTATTCAACAAAACTCTGTATGAGAACCCCAAATCTTTCAACTGAGAATCCCAATGGGGAAAAAACACAAAAACATTCTAGAGAAGTCTTCTGGGTCTTGTCTAACCAGCATGCGCCAATCAGTAGAGCAGTTTGTTTCATATGGTTGTGTTTGAAATGTCAGGCTAGTGCTGGAGGGAATGGGGGGGATGGATGCTGCGCCACACACACATACAAAGCTCCGGGAGGGTGTAATGGGTCCTGCAGGTAAACAGGATGAGGAAGGCGCTCGTGGTTCTGCCTGAGGCAAACTAGACCCTTCTGTTCCAGCATTTAGCAGACTAGTGCTCCACTGATTAGCAATTAATAATGGAGAGACAAAGGGGTGTTTCACCCCAGGAGAGAGATGGTGAGATGAGGGACATAGGGGTAGGGAACAGAGGATCCTAGTGTTTCACCCCAGGAGAGAGATGGTGAGATGAGGGACATGGGGGTAGGGAACAGAGGATCATAGTGTTTCACCCCAGGAGAGAGATGGTGAGATGAGGGACATGGGGGTAGGAAACAGAGGATCATAGTGTTTCACCCCAGGAGAGAGATGGTGAGATGAGGGACATGGGGGTAGGGAACAGAGGATCATAGTGTTTCACCCCAGGAGAGAGATGGTGAGATGAGGGACATGGGGGTAGGGAACAGAGGATCATAGTGTTTCACCCCAGGAGAGAGATGGTGAGATGAGGGACATGGGGGTAGGGAACAGAGGATCATAGTGTTTCACCCCAGGAGAGAGATGGTGAGATGAGGGACATGGGGGTAGGGAACAGAGGATCATAGTCTCCCAGAGAGCATTAGTGAAAGGTTTCAATGTGAAGGAAAGCTGGGGATACACAGGATTTGTTTTCATGGCCGGTGAAGCTAGAGAAATACATTACAAATCCATCAGCTTGCATTTAGTCAGAATGTCTCCACACAATTACTCATCGGCCTTGGGGTTAATCACTCAGGCAATTTCTGCATTTTCTGTACCTGACTTACTGTATATTACAACAACAACAAAATGCTAATATCATGTTATTATGCTATCTACGTGGGGATAGGCTTGGCTGATATGCGGTTTCCCATAAATTCATGTCATAAACTTCCACAGAAATCTGACAGAGCAATAATCATAAAAGAGATTAAACATTCTCTGGATTTAATCATGGAAACATGATAACTAAACTCAGAATGCCCCACGCTGGTTTCATCAGCTGACAAGTGCCACAACACAACCTCTCATTAAATGTGATAATAAATGTGCACTGGCAATGACGATAATAAACAGGTATATTTAAATCTCTGTTTATGACATGGTTAACATGGCTTGTATCACTTATCTCAACAGGAAGGTCCTCTCTAGCGTATGAAGTTACATCGAGTTCTCCGACAGTGGCCATGACAACACGGCTTTATTTGACTATGTACGCATCGCCCCACCCATATCAAAAAGCCGCAGAACTAGAGAAAAGCTGAATAATAAAATTGCAAGCACTGTGTGTTTCGGGTATTTATGTGGGCAAATGGCTGAGCGAGCAACAATGTGTGAAAGGAAGCGGCATATAATTAAAAGGTACAGATTGTAAAATAGTTCTACAGAGAAAAGTTCTGGGCTCACTAGGAGAAGTTGTGTGGGGGGGTGCATGGTAGCATGCCCTTTGCAGGACAATCATCATCATTATCAGCACAGACCGGCCCAGCCCACGTAACAGCATTCCATCCTTGATCAATGTCCTCATGAATTAAATTAGAGTGCATGACTACCTGTGATAAGACCCACAGGATCCACACAGATCTGAGGGGGAGATATCAACCCTGTATGGTTCTCTTCAGCAGGCCAATCAGTCAGCCAGTCATCCAGCCAGCCAGAGGTAGATAAATAGGCCAAGGTGAACTCACCCTCCCTCACCACAGCTCTCATCTCTCCTGAGACAGCACAGAGATGAGGGGCATAATTAAAGATAATCAACTTCATCAGATGGAGGCTCGGTGGAACTAACGGTTGCTACAGGAGAGGCTGGTTTAACATTGTACTTCTCGGAACTTTGTAACAAGGGCATTCTATACCCTAACTACAGTTGTGTGTGTGTGTGTGTGTGTGTGTGTGTGTGTATAAGTGAAAAGTGCTTTCCCCCTAAAAATGGAATATATTTCTTTCTCTTTCGAATTCCACCAGTCACTCACCACACCGAGATACAAACACAGCACCACAAGTGAAACAAAGTTGGGGCTCTGTAGTGAAATGTAGAGTTAGTGGCTGTTGTTGGGGCTCTGTAGTGAAATGTAGAGTGAGTGGCTGTTGTTGGGGCTCTGTAGTGAAATGTAGAGTTAGTGGCTGTTGTTGGGGCTCTGTAGTGAAATGTAGAGTGAGTGGCTGTTGTTGGGGCACTGTAGTGAAATGTAGAGTGAGTGGCTGTTGTTGGGGCACTGTAGTGAAATGTAGAGTGAGTGGCTGTTGTTGGGGCACTGTAGTGAAATGTAGAGTGAGTGGCTGTTGTTGGGGCTCTGTAGTGAAATGTAGAGTGAGTGGCTGTTGTTGGGGCACTGTAGTGAAATGTAGAGTTAGTGGCTGTTGTTGGGGCTCTGTAGTGAAATGTAGAGTGAGTGGCTGTTGTTGGGGCACTGTAGTGAAATGTAGAGTGAGTGGCTGTTGTTGGGGCACTGTAGTGAAATGTAGAGTGAGTGGCTGTTGTTGGGGCTCTGTAGTGAAATGTAGAGTGAGTGGCTGTTGTTGGGGCTCTGTAGTGAAATGTAGAGTGAGTGGCTGTTGTTGGGGCTCTGTAGTGAAATGTAGAGTGAGTGGCTGTTGTTGGGGCTGTAGTGAAATGTAGAGTGAGTGGCTGTTGTTGGGGCTCTGTAGTGAAATGTAGAGTGAGTGGCTGTTGTTGGGGCTCTGTAGTGAAATGTAGAGTTAGTGGCTGTTGTTGGGGCTCTGTAGTGAAATGTAGATGAGTGGCTGTTGTTGGGGCTCTGTAGTGAAATGTAGATGAGTGGCTGTTGTTGGGGCACTGTAGTGAAATGTAGAGTGAGTGGCTGTTGTTGGGGCTCTGTAGTGAAATGTAGAGTGAGTGGCTGTTGTTGGGGCTCTGTAGTGAAATGTAGATGAGTGGCTGTTGTTGGGGCTCTGTAGTGAAATGTAGAGTGAGTGGCTGTTGTTGGGGCTCTGTAGTGAAATGTAGATGAGTGGCTGTTGTTGGGGCTCTGTAGTGAAATGTAGAGTTAGTGGCTGTTGTTGGGGCTCTGTAGTGAAATGTAGAGTTAGTGGCTGTTGTCCTGTGCTGCTGAGAGCAGAGACATGTGGACTCACTTTGTCGTGTGCTGGGCTGCGGCTGCTGTGGACTCCCCAGGATCTTGGGGGTGCAGACCAGGTGCTGAGATGAGAGGTTCTGCTGCCGTCTCTGTAGGCAGGCTAACATGGCTGCAGCTTTCTGGGGGTTCTATAGCCGCTTGGACCTCGGGGGAACCTGGAGGGACAGAATACACATTCGTTAGCTTTTGATCATGTATTAAATTACAAGCTGCTGGCTGTTGAACTGAATGCAAAACCCAAAACTGAAGTCAAAGCCCTGTAAGCAAACTCTTACCACACTGATGGAGTTCTCCCCCTCAGGGGTTTCCCTGTGCTCTCCCTCCAATACATGCATGCTCTCTACTTTCCTTCTTAAAGCCGAAATCTTTTCATTTATTTTTTAAACCGTTTCCACCTCAGGCCCGTATTACCATAGTCAAACTCAGCAACCCCTTTGAACTGCGGACACTACATATCTAAGAATATAAAATCACTTAACATCAAACCAACTTCCCCACTCCCCTTTAGACGCTAGGATGGCTCTTCACTGTTCTCCATATTGCCCTGTCTGTTGCAATAACACAGTCCATTTACACAGTCTGCTGTTGCTGCCAGCTGCATCCTGTACCCAGTCAATAGCTCGGTCCTCAGAGACTCTAGAATTGCTCTATGAATTGATGGTGGTATTGATCATGAGCGAAAATCCAAAAGTAGCTTGTTCTCCCAAATGGCTTTGGCACACACACACACAAAGGTGTGTTTGTGTATGAAGCGTTTCCCCCAGTATCTTTGATCTTAGGCCTGGTGTTCAGAATGATAAGTGGGGTACTATATTCTAGCCCCTATAGATACTATAGGTGCATAGGCCTACCTGCAACATCCGATAGTACGGAACGATCATTTTTGTGTCAGCAAATCAAAATACTACTTTATATTCCCGGCCAAAATAAACTGCACCGCTGACATTTCAATTGAAGTGAATGCCTTGCACACAGCTGTCTCAGAGAGGCTTCATTTCTTTATCCTCCCTCTCTTCCACTTTTCTTCTACAGTTCTTTGGCTGCTTGTT